>NC_083291.1:4763378-5066908 GCF_963506605.1 Zootoca vivipara
TGTACGCCGGCTCCCTCGGCCAGTAAAACGAGATGAGCGCCGCAACCCCAGAGTCGGTCACGACTGGACCTAATGGTCAGGGGTCCCTTTACCTTTAAATTGTAACTTGATCTATGTTTATACCATGTATTGACTTGTGGAATAAAGCCTTCAGGAGTAAAACAATAATAAATAATACTAATAGGAATAATAATAATATATCGCCCCGCTCATCTAGCCTGAAGAGTTCTGGGCTCAAAATGCTTGTCTGCTATTTAGTGACATTTTAGCTGACCCTAATGGGGGGGGGGGAGTGTTGCACGTATGAGAGCAGACGAGTAGGTATTATTTAACTTCCATAATTGCCCTGCATAGATAACCCAAGTTTTGTTTCATGTTTGGAACTTCGGAACGCCGAACTTTCACGAGAGCTTCCCAAGGATACAGCAGGGAGAGATAAATAGCATCTCTGCAGTTGCCCTTTTGATACACGCTAAACAGTTTCAACTAGAAAATCACTTTTATTTCTCACTAACAAAAGCCACTGAAGAGAAGCTTCTTTGGTGAATTAACATTTGACGTTGACAGCTTTTTAATTAAAAAGAAAAAGAAAAAGGCAGAGCAAAGTAGAATGGTGGACAGTTACTAATTAATTGTTTGTAATAACAGACATTTATAAACACACCAGAAAACAAGAGCCCAAAACTTTCCTGTAACTAAAGGGTTTATCCCAGCAGTTTTTGCGTGTCCCGCATATCAGCAATAATCTCATGGAAAGACGAACGAGGCCATTGGGCAACACTGCACCTATTATTGATGAGCCCCCAAGCTACTGGAGGTAATGGGGCCCTTTATATGTCCAGCTGTCCTTTGTCAACAACAAATTGTCACTTTTGTGTTGAATATATGCTATATGGCAATTTATGGACCTAATAGGTAAGCCATTTGCACATGCAGAATGTAGGCACCCTAAACACAGAAATGAGCAAACCAGTGATATTTTAGGGAGCAGGCGGGGCCCATGACTTACATCATAGGAGCCTACACAACACAAAACACTGTTGCTGTATGTAGGTTTTACTTTATTGGTTTTTCATCTTATATTTTGGAAATGTACATGCCGTGGTTTTTTTCCCTTAAATTTTTTGGGAGGCCCCCAAGAGAGTGGGGCCCTAAACTATAGCTTGTTTAGCTTATACGTAAATTCGGCACTGATTATAAAGTACGGTACTCTGAAAACAACCATATGAGCCTCTAGATGCCAAAGCTTTACCATCCTTCTCTGTTCAAAAAAGAAAGAAAAAACTTTAGTCCCATTTTATAGATGGGGAATCAGATGAAGTGATGTAGATAGAACAAATCAATAAAAAATTCCTTCCAGTAGCACCTTAGAGACCAACTAAGTTTGTCATTGGTTTGAGCTTTCATGTGCATGCACGCTTAGGTAGCTGCCGATGAGCCTACTGTTCAGCCACATTTTAAGGCACCAATTGGATTCAGGTCTAATCACATTAATCCCAGGTGGAAGGAGGAGGCAGAAAGGAGCTCTCGATTCGCTAGTACTTATAGAGTAAGATGTGATTATCTTCGAATTGCCGCCTTGGGGTAACCTGCTCAAACAGTCCCGCAAAGTAATTACTCAGCCTGCAATTAAACTTTGTGTCCATTACCACAGTTCTCGATTTTACCTACTTTGGTTTCCACACACACACACACACACACACACACACCAAAGGATGCCAAATATTTACTCCCAACCCCCAAAAGGGTCTTGCGTGTTGTGAGCTGGTTTGTGTTGGCAGCTGCCTTCTGGACGCACAACCCATTGGGCTTCCACAATCTGCTTGAACATTCAAGTGGCAGGTTGAATAGATGGGCAATGAAGGCCATCTTTCAATGGCTTCCACTAGGACCCCAAAACATTATCCTTTTCAGGAAGCGAATTTTATTTCTATCAGGATCAAATCAAGCAAGAGCTCGTTCCAGACTACTGGCATGCACAATATTCGACTGAGGGTTGTTTCGAAGACTTTTTTTTCATGCAACCATCAAAGAAAATAGAAAGAGCACGTTGACACAGAGAAACAAACACAAGAGCACATCATAGAACCAAAGTCAAAAAGAGCTTCCTTCTTACCAAGCTCAGCTTTTATTAACAAAACCACAAACGCTAACAAGTGCAACTCTCTCCTATAGCGCCACACCAATCACAGCTTATGCTCACACCTGCGGTGTGGTTTCCAACTCAGATATATAAGCTAGGAGCCAAATGGCTCCTTAAAGCAGAGTTGCTTGCAGCTGCCAAAATGGAAATGCCTACCTGCCATTTGTGGGGCCAGGCGGCTGGAAAGTTTTTGGTACCCGAAATCCATTTTGATTGTACAGATAAAATATGAGGGATGGAATTCTACCAGATGTGTAGTATTAGTGTGTGGAAACAGTCCCGATCCAAGGATCCCCAGGCCCCTAGGCATGCACCTCCAGATGGTAGAGACGTCAGGTTCCCTTCTGGCAGCCGGGCATCTTCACTTGGTTGCAAGTGACCCGGACAGCCAGGTGCAAAACGCACCTGGTGAATTTCGAACGCTGCACAAAAGCCATGTTGAGATGCACGGACAAACTCCCAGACAGACAAAGCAAACCCCAAGCAGTTGTCTTACGCATTCCCCTTTTTCTACTTTTACCTTTTTCCATTGCTTCTCAACAACTGCCATTACAGCCAGTAGTACGCCAATGCACAAGCTCCATATTCGTTTCAACGAACAAGCCAATATTAACCAAAATTTGTCCAGGTTAAAAACAAACAAACGAAAACTCGGTTCATTGAAAATGGAAGCAAAAGCTCCTGATCTCTTCCTCACGGCCATGTCGGAGGAAAATGTGGGGAGGGGCACCCAGGCCCATGCGCTTAGCTTTCCATGCGAATTAGACCCCCTGCGCAAGTCCCGTGTTGATTCCAGCACCAACACACCCCTCTGCTCTGCCCACTTCTCTGCAATTCAGGGAGAACTCAAGGTGAAAAGCTCTCACCACGGGGAAGAAAGCAAAGGGACCTTCGAAACCATTCTGAAAAGGTGAAATGCAAAGAAGGCTTTTCAGGAAGGCTACTGCACTTGGCTTGGAAGCATTCCAATATACAGCATGTTATAGCGAGGCATTTTGCCAACATAAGGTGATGGCTGCTACTCAAATATGGCGCAAGAGAGGTGTGAGAGAGCCGCCACTCTCATCCCATGGCTAGCTCTCACCTTGCGCCAATGAAACGGGAAGCCTTATATCGAGTAAATGATAATAAAACTCCTAAACCATCAGTGCAACATAGAATTTCGCTGGGAGGAGGGGGTCCGGCTTTGTGGTGGCTACCACACCAAAACGTTCACATGTGGATTTTCACAGCAAGGTGTTCTTGTTTTTACACGTTCTCAGAGTTTCGTGGCATCACCGGTGCCGGTTCCCAGCAAGCGAAAGCTGGAGGACAGTGGTGCAATTTCCTGTGGCCTAAAGGCCAGGGCGCATTGCCTGCTACGTTACAGAAAGGGAAGCTCGAGACAGAATTTAAAGAAAAAATGCAAATCACGTACCCAGAACGGGATACAGTCCTACTCGTGTTGTTGTTTCCACAGCGCAGTCGCTTGTTGAAAGCAAAGCCGAACGTACAAATTGCGGTATTGCACAAGACCCCCTGTCAGCTATCACTTAGGAGAATAGCTTCCTCCATGTCTCATTCTGTACAGTGGTACCTCGGGTTACAAACGCTTCAGGTTGCAAACACTTTGGGGTACAAACTCTGCTAAACCGGAAGTAGTACCTCGGGTTGAGAACTTTGCCCCAGGATGAGAACGGAAATCGCGCACCGGCAGCAACGGGAGGCCCCATTAGCAAAAGCAGACCTCAGGTTAAGAACGGTTTTGGGTTAAGAACGGACCTGTGGAACGAATTAAGTTCATAACTGTATTTATAGAGAGAGCAGAAAGCGAAGGGATGATATCAACCACATCAGCAGGCATTAAAACTTTGGGACAGCAACTGCACAAGCCAGAAAGCCGAACTCTGGCTCACGAAGAGTCGTTTGCCAAAGGCAAGCAGATACTGTCCCCTGATTTTCACTGCGCTTCAGAGGAGAAGCTTCACACACAACTCAATGGTTAAAGCAGCTAGAAGAGAAGGAGAGGGTGAAGAAAAAGCTGTGGGAGCTGGGGGGCCTTTCCCCATCCTTTGACCCCCCCCCCGGAAACCCAACAAACCTGCTGTACCTGGAACTGGGTTTGGAGAGTGCACCTTTACTGGGACACCTGAGTGGGCAGCCTGAAGGGAGAACCACACACTTGAGCCTGTCCGTAAAAAGCAAGCCTGGAGTGAGAGATTAGGGCGATGCCTCTTGTTTCCAAAAACTCTTCCTGTTGCAAGACTTTTGTGGGCGAGCCAAGAGTTAGTATGGACCCTGAGTGAGAAATTGGGAGAATAAGAGGGAGGGTGTTTCTGAAAGAAAATGAACCGATATCAATTTGCATATATTAGTCACTTTGTATTAATGTGACGTTTTTATATGCAACTGTGTGTTTTTGTAATGTTTTGCTTATGTTGTGTGTTGTTTCTTCTGTGTGTTTTTTTGTAAACTGCTTAGAGGTATTTTTAATATATTAAGCAGTATAGAAAATAAATAAAGCAAGCAAAGAGATTAATTTTAGGACACTTGGGCTGGGTGATATATCAATACACCACCTAAAAATCGGCCTGAAGTCCACATCGTAGCAACGGTTTCATAATATTCGGCATGACAATATATCGCAAGTCACGATGTGTATTTGTGCTGTGTAAAAAATCGTGGTATGGGGAAAACCATAAAGCCGGCCATCGCTTTTCTCACAATTCCTGCTGCCCCTGTTGCTGGGTACTATAAAGTAACAATTGTAATAGTATGTTAAAGGTAAGTAAAAATGTATCGGTTTGGGACCCCTAAACAGCAGCAGTTGCCAGAACATTGACCCGTTCGCCTCTACAAAGTTACACATCCTTATTTCAATCATCATGATATATCGGTATATCGCGATGTTTAGCTGCCGATAATGTATCACAACGTTGAAAACCAGACATCGCTCAGCCCTATAGAACACATAATCCTTTCCCAACAGGAAGGGTTTCGCGTTGCTTTTCGAAGAGTTTGCATCGTTATTGCACTCAATCCAGATAAAACATGTCAAATCAAGCCTTAAATTGAAAATGCATAAATGTTTGCCTGGGAGTGTGGGCTTATCAACACTTCTTCTTGTCCTGTTGCTTCCACCCCAGGGAAAAAATGCTCTTTTAGCGCTCAAGCAGAGCAAATGGCAATTCGGGCTCCTGCCGCCGCCATCGATTGCCATTTGTTCCAAACTATCACTAGAGAGCAAGTTTTCCCCTGGAAAGGAGCAAAGGACAGGGACTGGTCAGACCCGTACTTTCTAAACACACCATAGGCGGAAATGTGGACAGCGCTCAAGTCTCACTGAGATGAACGGGGCTTCCTTTTGAGTAAGCTCCTAATATCTGGTGTTGTATTGTGTTTTAATTTGATGGAAACTGCCCAGAGTGGCTGGGGCAAACCAGTCAGTTTGGTGCCATATAAATAAATTATTATTATTATTATTAAGGTTGTATTTTCCAATGTTGTCTCTGATCACCCTAAGAAAGAAAGAAAAGGTATATAAAAAGCCCAAGGCTCTTCCTCTTCAAGGAAAGTTGAAAAGTATTTTGGTCCTTTTTTAGTTTAGGGGGAGGGGAGAAGATGCACGAAATTGTGACTCACTGGGGGAACAGGCAGGGAAAATCCTCTCTCAGGACAGAGCTCATGGTTACGCAATAAACTGCAATATTTCACCAAGGACAAAAGGGAAGAATTTTGCAAAACACGCAATTGTCAAGTTCACCGTCATGGAATATGGTCATATTCAGATGGGTTTAGGAGAGGGTTAAACAAATTATGTGGAGGCTAGGTCTATTAGCAGTAGGGTGGATTTGATTTAAATCAAACTGATTTAAATCACGATTTAAATCACGATTTAAATCACTAGTCAGTAAGGCTTGATTTAAATCATAGTTGATTTAAATCATAAAGACTAATTCTTGCTGGTATAACTTTAATATGCAAGTAGATGAAGATTTCTAGAATAACAACTTTTCATATTAGTTTTTTTATCCCCAGTTTAATAGGTTAATCATTCATATTTGGACAACTTTACTGTTGTACTTAGGAAGGAGAAAAATAATCATTACCTTAATAATAACAATTTAAATAGATTTATTCAACTGAAACAATAACATTTCAGCAAATGTTATTTGCTTAAACAAACATCCATGTTTGTTAACTAATTTGGCTAAACAAAAACAAAATATATATATTTTAAGAAACTTAGACAGTCAGCCCAGCCTACACATGAAAAACTTAAATACTGTCCACTCCAAACAATCAGAAAAATATTGTTTCTATTCTATTCACTGAACTTCTTGAAACTTAGCACTGAAGGGGTTGTTTCTGTATTCATAGGTTTGTAGAACAATAGGATTAAGGTCTTTTTCTCAACTCTGTTCATGTTATAACATTTTTGCTGTGAAGAAGAGGCATGTGATCTCTGTTGAGTCAAATTCAGTTTTGAGAACTGCAAAAGTAAACCAAGCACCTGTGATAATATCTTGTAGGCAGAGAAACTGCCCAATAATCTTACAAAAACCTCTGGAAGAGCATGACATTGTGAATGGATTAATGGAATTTATTTACCCCCAAAATTAAACATATACAACCTTATACTACAAAATTTAAAAACTAATCTTTATTTCATGATGGAATAACCTTTGGATGGCAATATGTTTTCCTCAAAAAGCATTTTATTAAAAAAATCCAATTTAAATAAAAAAAAATCGATTTAAATCAAAAAAATCCGATTTAAATCAAAAAAATCTGATTTTTTTGATTTTTTAAAAAAATCATTGATTTTTATCCACCCTGATTAGCAGTTATTATCCGCAGCGGATAAGCGCCACTGCCACACTTGAAAATAGTATATTTCTATCATCATAAGCAGCGTTAGAAACTCAGGATATATAAGCTAGGCGCCATATGGCTACCCGTCACCAAAACAGAATGCCTAATTGCCATTTTGGAGGCCAGGCGGCTCAGACGTCATATTTTTCAGTATGACTTTTTGTTTCCTGAAATTCATTCCAATTGTCCAGATAAATTATAAATAGAAGGAATTCTACAGGATGTGTTGCTAGTTTGTGAAAACAGTCGAGATCTAAGGAGGGACCTCCAGATCCTGGCGTCCGAGCTTCTTCACTTGGTCACAAGTGGCCAATAGCCAGGTAAAAAAGGTCCCCGGCAGCATGCACTAACTATGCTGTTTGTTCCTATTATTTGATTTTAACTATGATTTAATGCAAACCAGACCAAAATCTCCAAGCCTAATAGGACAGCTGAAATCCCTCGTCATGGGCTCCAACGAAATTGTCTCGCTTAAGAGGTTGTACTCCCAAAATGAGCCCCCCAAAAGGGGGGGAACGCAAAAACAAACTACAAATCTTACAATTTAATCACACTGGATAAAACCCGAATGCGTTCTTATTTTGACTAGCACGCTCCGCAAGGGGCTGCTTTTTAAAAAGTGTTTAGAAACTTTCACCCGGAGATGGGGAATTTGTGGCCATGAGACGTTTGTTGGAGGAATGATAAGAACTTGGCAGAGAAGCTGCTGTTTCCTCGCAACAGGCTGGACTGGCCACAGAGACCCCTCGGTGATTAAACCTTTTGCAGAGATTGCGGACAGCCTTTTGCACATTTAAATGCACGGCTCTATTTCAGTAGGTTCGATTCCTGCTTGCATTTTGCCTACATGCAGAGGACTGCGCCAATATTGAAGTGCGGTGCCATTAAGAGATGGAAATTTCCTTGCCATTCCTGAATATAAAAGTGTGTTCTGCTTTTATTATCAGCTTGATGACACAGCAGATGCAACTCTTTTCAAAGTACTTTTAACTTTTAAGTCCTTGACATGGGCAATGGGCAGGGTAAAGTAGCTAACGACCCTTTCCACTTCCTCTCCCCAAACTGTTATAGGAAAACTGTGAGGCTTTTCTAATAGAAAATTTTAGAGATTGAAATTCTGTACGCCCTTGATTAGACAGGTACAAAAAGGTTGTTGAAAATGGCAAGGGAATCCATTACTATGTTAGTTGCACGTTAATGGCAGGTGCAAGCTGTTAATATGAGCCTGTTGCACATTTCAGACTCTGGGGGGAAATACTAGATAAAATGATAGAATACCCGCCTCCTATGTTTTAATTGATTATGTTTGCAGGTTCAAAATTTGCAGTGAATTGCGCATATAGAAAAACGCGAATCAAGTCTTAAATATCCTTCTCCACCTTGCAATTAGGACATATAAAATGTTTTGCTAATGCGGACGGGAAGTCAAAATATTTATCTTCCTAGCTTTCTGGGAGGGAAACTTGTTTAAATTGGACCCGCACTTGAGGAACTAGAACAGGGCCCCCCAAACCCGGCCCTCCAGATGTTTTGGGACTACAACTCCCATCATCCCTAGCTAACAGGACCAGTGGTCAGGGATGATGGGAGTTGTAGTCCCAAAACATCTGGAGGGCAGAGTTTGGGGGGGGGGCTGAACTAGAAGCTTCTTCCACAAAACTGTCCAAAATGCCCCTTGAAGTTCCAATGTTCACAGCTATAAGGCCCACAATCTTCACTTGCGGTTGGGTTTGAAATGGTCAAAGGAGCTTTTGATATAGTAGCTATTCTTTGCAGTTTGCAGTCTTGGTGAAACATTAAGTTAATTTATTCCGACCTACAATGTTCTTCCGGTTTCTCTCGGCACAGCAGCATCCAATCCTGTCCCAGGGTTTCTTTCTGAGCATCCACACACTATTACAGGGGTCAGCAACCTTTTTCAGCCATGGGGAGGGGGGAAATGAACGAATTCCTATGCCCCACGAATAACCCAGAGATGCATTTTAAATAAAAGCACCCATCTACTAATGTAAAAACACGCTGATTCCCAGACCATCCGTGGGCCGGATTGAGAAGGCGATTGGGCCGCATCTGGCCCACGGGCCTTAGGTTGCCTACCCCTGCACTAATATGTGCCGCCTCCTCCACAATCTCAGGTCACTGAAATCAGAACGCCTTCTAGAAGACACTATAAACAGCAAGCGACTTGAAGGTGTTATCTTGGGGCTGCTGCACCAAACACATTTTCAGAACCCTTTAGCTACACTGTACATGCAGCAAGTATATAAGCACATCAGTGTGCTACAACCCAGCACCAAATGCTTCAGGACACATTGATCAGAACAACTGAAGTGTTTTTCAAAAGTAAAAGCTGGTTCCAAAATGTATTACAGTGGTACCTCTGGATGTGAACGGGATCCGTTCCGGAGCCCCGTTCGCAACCTGATCAGTGCGCAACCTGAAGCGCCAAATCTGCGCATGCTTGTCACGTGATTCTGCGCAGGACGTCATTCAGCGCTTCTGCACATGTGCGAATCGCCGAACCGGGAAGTAACCCGTTCCAGTAGTTCCGGGTTCAGCGCGTTCGTATCCTGTGGTGTACGCAACCCGCAGCGAACGTAACCAGAGGTATGACTGTATATACTAACAGCTTTGAAATAAAATAAAAAAAATCAAAAATTGTCCAGTAGTGCCTTAGAGACCAACTAAGTTTGTTAAGCTTTCGTGTGTATACACACTTCTTCAGGTGCACTGAGGCAGAAGTCACCAGACCCTTATATATAGTGGGAGGGTGGGGGGTGGGGTTCTCAGAAGGGTAGGAGGAGATGGGTGATTGACTCAATGGGTATGGTAAACCTGTTGACGACGGTTAACGACTGCAATTAGACCTACAGGAAAAAGCAAGGGATAGTATGCAGATGGCCGAAAATAGCTTTAGCATATATAATGAGACAAGAATCCAGTATCTCTATTCAGACCAGGTCTCTCCATAGTTTTCAGTTTAATAATACGTTGTACACACTCCTACAGTTCCTGCATGAGAACACAGCCTTATACAAGCATAATAAAACAATTCCTTCAGTAGCACCTTAAAGACCAACTAAGTTTATATTTTGGTATGAGCTTTCGTGGGCATGCACACTTCTTCAGATACGATCTGAAGAAGTGTGCATGCACACGAAAGCTCATACCAAAATATAAACTTAGTTGGTCTTTAAGGTGCTACTGAAGGAATTTTTTTATTTTGCTTCGACTCAGACCAACACGGCTACCGACCTGTAACTTATACAAGCATGTTAATCTCCGAGTAAATTTCCATTCCCTAACACTAAACTAGCTTACATAAAAGCATATTTTTAAATTGTTCACATCCAAGTGCTTCACCCATTTTATAAGAAAAAAAATATTTCATAGGTGTGGGTTTTTTTTAAAGTACTCCTGAAGATTTTACACTTTATAGACTTTTATAGTACGTTTCCAAGCACAATTCAAAGTGTCGGTGGTGACTTTTAAAGCCCAAAACGGCCTGGGCCCAGTATACCTGAAGGAGTGTCTCCACCCCCATCGTTCTGCCCGGACACTGAGGTCCAGCTCCGAGGGCCTTCTGGAGGTTCCCTTGTTGCAAGAAGTGAGGTTACAGGGAACCAGGCAGAGGGCCTTCTTGGTGGTGGCACCCGCCCTGTGGAACGCTCTCCCACCAGATGTCAAGGAAATAAACAACTATCTGATTTTTAGAAGACACCTGAAGGCAGCCCTGTTTAGGGAAGTTTTTAACGACTGATGTTTTATGGTGTTTTTAATGTTCTGTTGGAAGCCACCCATAGTGGCTGGGGAAACCCAGCCAGATGGGCAGGGTAGAAATAAATAATTATTATTACTATTATTATTATTAAAGCAGCCCCTATGAGTCAGTTATGGGGAATGAAGGTCCCCATCTTCCCAGGAAATCCAAGACTCTGTTGAAGCATCTGTCTTTGGCTCTGCCCTCTTCATACCTCTTCTTGTTCTGGGAACCTGGGGGGGGGAGCTGGTCACACTAGGAGTGGGAGACCTCCCAGCTTCTTCTGCATCCTGGCTCATCGCTGCCTCTTGACCCCCTCCTCCTCCTCTCCTGCCTCTATTCTGGACTGCCCTCTGCCCCAGCCTCTTCCTGCTCACTAAACCCTGTTGCCCCTTCAGCTTCCAACACCTCCGCCTTCCAGTCTGCTCCCTCTTCTCCCTCGTCAT
Organism: Zootoca vivipara; assembly: GCF_963506605.1. NCBI lineage: Eukaryota > Metazoa > Chordata > Lepidosauria > Squamata > Lacertidae > Zootoca > Zootoca vivipara. The sequence continues at coordinate 4,774,582 of NC_083291.1, forward strand.
CGTCCCACCACCAAACCCTTGGGCTCAGAGACCTCTTCCCTTGGGGGTTCCCCAGCTGATACCCACCCACCAACCCCATAGCATCCAGCCAGTCCATGACACTCAAACAGATCCGATACTCAGGTTAGAAACAGGTCAATGGAAGTTGTCCATCACATGCTCAGACACCAGTCCCTGTAACGCAGCCTTGTATAAGGAAGTTTATATATGTTTGATATTTTATTATGCTTTTATATTTTGCTGAAAGCCGCCCAGAGATGGATGGGGTATTATTATTATTATTATTATTATTATTATTATTATTATTAGTCTGAGCTGCTCTCTTCTCCCTTGTCTCCGTCCCACCACCAATCCCTTGGGCTCCAAGACCTCTTCCCTTGGGGGTTCCCAAGCTGGTGCCTCCCCCCCACCCCTCAGCATCCAGCTGGTCCATGTCCCCCCCCCCAAAAAAATGGATGGGACTAGCATGAAGTTACGTAAACAGCAAATGACACCTTCATTTTCAGTACCTATATTATTGATATCCATGCAACTTAATTTCTAAGTATGCATAACGTATCTCTTAGCCAAACAATTATTTGAGGTACTTGGTTGTAGCTCAGGCATCCCCAAACTTGGCCCTCCAAATGTTTTGGGACTACAACTCCCATCATCCCTAGCTAACAAGACCAGTGGTCAGGGATGGTGGGAATTGTAGTCCACAACATCTGGAGGGCCGAGTTTTCCTATGCCGTTGTAGCCCGAGCCTGACTATAGCTTAAGAGTCTGAAGATCTCTGCGCGTAATGTATATACAAAATCATTGTAAGCAGGTCAAAACCTTAGCAGGATTTTAAATACACTTGTAATGTAACAGAATGTATAGGTAACTTAGGAAGATGAAAAATTGGAGAAGTATTGATATGCACTTAGAACTAAAAGAACCCATGGAAGGGATCGGGGGAAGCCAGGAGATTCAGCGTAATCTCAATATTTGGATTGTGTACTGTTTTTTGTTGTATGTTTATATTTTTTGAAAATCAAATAATAGATATATACATATGTCATGCTGGCCACATGACCTGGAAGCTATACACCGGCTCCCTCGGCCAATAATGCGAGATGAGTGCGCAACCCCAGTCGGTCACGACTGGACCTAATGGTCAGGGGTCCCTTTACCTTTACCATACACACACACACACACACACACACACACACACATATATATATATACAGGAAGTGTCTGGAAATTTCATATGGTTGCCATACTTCCAGAATGTGTTTTCGCAACTGCAATATTGTACAAGTTGGGGGTCTAGGGTATTTTAATACAGCAGCTGTCATGCATTTAAGAATTTGCTGCTGACGACTATGGAGACTGCAATTCTATGCAGCTTTTCAGGGAGGAAGTCCTATGGAAATCAAAGGGACTTTCTTCCAAGTAAATAAATGTAGTTAGAAGCTGACTATAAATCCTGATGCAGTATACCAATTATAATTTTATATTATTATTATTATTATTATTATTATTATTATTATTATTATTCATAGGGACCCAGGTGGCGCTGTAGGTTAAACCACAGAGTCTAGGGCTTGCTGATAAAAAGGTCGGCAGTTCGAATCCCTGCAACGGGGTGAGCTCCCTGTTGCTCGGTCCCAGCTCCTGCCAACCTTGCAGTTCGAAAGCACACCAAAGTGCAAGTAGATAAATTGGGACCGCTCCGGCGGGAAAGTAAACGGCGTTTCCATGTGCTGCTCTGGTTCGCCAGAAGCAGCTTTGTCATGCTGGCCACATGACCCGGAAGCTGTCTGCGGACAAACGCCGGATCCCTTGGCCTATAGAGCGAGATGAGCGCCGCAACCCAAGAGTCGGACACGACTGGACCTGATGCTCAGGCGCCCCTTTACCTTTACCTATTATTATTATTATTATTATTATTATTATTATTATTATTATTAGTACCCTGCCCATCTGCCTGGACTGCCCCAGCCACACTGGGTGCCCAGAAAAGCAAAGAAGCAAAAGTACCAAATGTTGGGCATTTCATATTTTCTTCTTCAATTTGGTCTGCAAATTGCTTGGGACAGGAATCTCTGTCTTTTGCTTGTTCTTATTTGCAGGACAACCTGCCCACTCCTGGTGCTAAAATCATAGATCTATTTTAAGGCTGTGCCTGCAGGATGAGCGGAACTGAATTCCAAGTTATAATTAAAATTATGAATTAAAGCATTTTCCACTGAAATTATTTGCAAGCCATAATTACTTCCACAGCAGCCCTATGCAACAACGAACACTCCTTAGCATCAATAAATTTCCAGAGGGGTAGTCATGTCAGCCAGAGTGTCTTTGCAGCATGTTAAAGAATAACACATTCATTATGACTTTTGTAGAACTAAAATTCACATGAAGTAAAAATCCCAAATCAGAAAGCATTATTTATACACACAGAATTATAATTGGGGGTGGAGAAGGGAAGGGAGAGCAGAGAGGAGTGAGGCCAGCGGATAACAAAATGCAAAAAAGACAGAAACAATATCTATCACCGGTGCTTGAATTGAAATTACAGACTTTACAGGATGTTTGTGTTATCAGCAACACAGCCTGGTTTATTATCACTAATTTGCTGTTACATACTTATCACTATGTTCGTTCTTTCTGTTTTTGCATTTTGATTTCCTCTGCCCCCCCCACGCCTCTCCATTCTCTCACCATGTGTGCATATACGCCTGGCAATGTGGGATTGTATGAAGCGACCGCTCAAAAAAGCTTATGCCAAAATAAAGGTGTTAGCTTAAGGCACAGCAAGACTCCTTGCTGTTTTCACTTAGCATAAAAGCAAGGGTGGGGGAACCTGTGTTGTTAAATAATAAATAATAATAATAATAATTTATTATTTGTACCCCGCCCATCTGGCTGAGGGACCCAGGTGGTGCTGTGGTTAAACCACTGAGCCTAGGGCTTGCTGATCAGAAGGTTGGCGGTTCGAATCCCTGTGACGGGGTGAGCTCCCGTTGCTTGGTCCCAGCTCCTGCCAACCTAGTGGTTCGAAAGCATGTCAAAGTGCAAGTAGATAAATAGGAACCGCTACAGCGGGAAGGTAAACGGCGTTTCCATGTGCTGCTCTGGTTTGCCAGAAGCGGCTTTGTCATGCTGTGGCCACATGACCTGGAAGCTATACGCCGGCTCCCTCGGCCAATAATGCGAGATGAGCGCGCAACCCCAGAGTCGGTCACGACTGGACCTAATGGTCAGGGGTCCCTTTACCTTTACCATCTGGCTGAGTCTCCCCAGCCACTCTGGGAGGCTCCCAATCGAGTATAAAAACAATACAGAACTGCCACCCCCAGCCAACATGGCCAAAGGTCAGGGATGGGCAAAAAACTGTAACCCAGGGACATCTGCGAGGGCCACAGGTACCCCGTTCCAAACATCAAAGGGTGCTCATCAATGGCTCCTCCTCATCCTGGAGAGTAGTGACTAGTGGGGTGCCACAGGGTTCTGTCTTGGGCCCAGTCTTATTCAACATCTTTATCAATGACTTGGATGATGGGCTTGAGGGCATCCTGAGCAAGTTTGCAGATGACACCAAATTGGGAGGGGTGGCTAACACCCCAGAGGACAGGATCACACTTCAGAATGACCTTAACAGATTAGACAACTGGGCCAAAGCAAACAAGATGAATTTTAACAAGGAGAAATGTAAAGTACTACACTTGGGCAAAAAAAATATGAAAGGTACAAATACAGGATGGGTGACACCTGGCTTGAGAGCAGTACATGTGAAAAGGATCTAGGAGTCTTGGTAGACCACAAACTTGACATGAGTCAGCAGTGTGATGCAGCAGCTAAAAAAGCCAATGCAATTCTGGGCTGCATCAATAGGAGTATAGCGTCTAGATCAAGGGAAGTAATAGTACCACTGTATTCTGCTCCGGTCAGACTTCACCTGGAGTACTGTGTCCAGTTCTGGGCACCACAGTTCAAGAAGGATACTGACAAGCTGGAACGTGTCCAGAAGAGGGCAACCAAAATGGTCAAAGGCCTGGAAACGATGCCTTATGAGGAACGGCTTAGGGAGCTGGGTATGTTTAGCCTGGAGAAGAGAAGGTTAAGGGGTGATATGATAGCCATGTTCAAATATATAAAAGGATGCCACAAAAAGCTCAACAACAACTCTGGTCTCTCCCCCTAAAAAAAGTTCAACAACTTTGGCCAATCCAATGGATAGATCACTGCCAGTTTATTTATACTAGGAGTCGATCACAGACAAAGCAGTTTGAGGGGATTTTTTGCAATATAAAGTTATGAAACCCTAATAAACTGGCTAAAGTGACTCTTCTGCAGGTTTTTTTTTTGGGGGGGGGGAAGACACTCTAAAGCAGAATTTCGCAAACTTGGGTCTCCAGCTGTTTTGGGACTACAATTCCCATCATCCCTGACTAGATGTTCCTCCTAGCTGGGGATGATGGGTGTTGTAGTCCAAAAACAGCTGGCGACCCAATTTTGGGAAACCCCGACTTCAAGAGGGTTGCAATGCCCTTTAGCGTTCCTGCAAACGTTTCTTTTTTAAAGCAAACAAACAGGAACTCCAAAGGAGTACTTAACAGCAATACTTTCTACGACAGTTGCTCCCATACACTTACACTGCAAAACATTTCGCGTTTCCAGCATGTTTAGTGCTTAGTCACTATATAGAATCATAAAATCATAGAATCATAGAGTTGGAAGAGACCACAAGGGCCATCCAGTCCAACCCCCTGCCAAGCAGGAAACACCATCAAAACATTCTTGGCATATGCCTGTCAAGCCTCTGCTTAAAGACCTCCAAAGAAGGAGACTCCACCACACTTCTTGGCAGCAAATTCCACTGTCGAACAGCTCTTACTGTCAGGAAGTTCTTCCTAATGTTTAGGTGGAATCTTCTTTCTTGAAGTTTGAATCCATTGCTCCGTGTCCGCTTCTCTGGAGCAGCAGAAAACAACCTTTCTCCCTCCTCCATATGACATCCTTTCATATATTTGAACATGGCCATCATATATTGTGGAAGTGAACTCCATCGTTTTAACAACGCGCTGTGCATTCTTCCTTTGCCTGTTCTGAATCTTCCAACAGAAGAGGGTCCTAGGAGACGTCTGCCAAACGTTTTCCGGAGCTTTATACACCCAAAGTGGCTTTTGAGCCGAACCTCTCTTTAGTCTGGGATAGCACTCACACACCTGAAGACTACTTAAAATCTCAGCTGCAAACCACAAAGGACGCAGATTATATTCACGCTAATTCTGAAGAGCGGAAATGAAAATCTTGTAGGAAACTGTGTTTTTATATTACAAAACACCCTGTGATCTTCAGATGAAGGGCAGTATAGAAATTTGATAATAATGATAATAATAATAACACCTCGCCAAATGCCTCAGAAACCTAAGCGTGTTTATTAAGAACCAACCTCACTGCCCATTCCCCAAGCTCAACAGGGCTTACCTCCTAAGGAGGCATGCTCGGAAATTGCAGGCCAAACCTGAACGTTACTTGCTAAAACTATCCGTATCGAGCAAGGCAGAATAGCAAGCCTGCAGTTGCTTTCTGTTTGTGTAATTTGGCAGATATTACAGAAGTCTAGCTCCAGTTGTAATCCATTAGATGTTGGAGTCCCAGCAATTTGACAACAATGCCTGCTGGGCTTATAGCACAGGATGATCGTCAAATACTGGCAGCACAATCACAATTCCTCTCTCCAGAAAGGAATAAAGCCCACTGCCTGCTCTCCAGCACACCCATGCGGTTTTTTGGGTGCGTGGTTTTAGTTACCGTTATCTTCCATTGTTTTAAAACAAATGTTTGGGGTACAATATTGTTTGCCGTTTAAAAAGGTACTTTCTGCTTCAGTAGCCTTTATAACAGAAACACACAAGCCATCCCAACCAGAAAGTGTAATCTAGGTAATTATCTCCGCCCCCCCCCAAAAAAAAGAACAGAACTGAATTCAAAATTCAGTTTTGGGTTCCTTTTCCGTAATACTTAATGCAATGTTAAAAACTCACAATAAAGAAAGCTCTGTATTTATTTGTGGCCAGGGCAAGCAAGAGAAGCAAAGAATTGTCATCGCTGTCAATGATACAGAACAGAAACCTTAACCTCTAGAAGGTTTAACCATTTGCGGAAAACAAAATATTCACCGGGAGAAGAGAAACAGCCATGGATACTTAAAATGCAAGTAAAACCATCTGTCAACTGCAGTTTCTCTCACCAGGAGAGATCAGTAAAGCAGGCCAAAAGAAAAAAATCTTCAGCAGGCAGCAAAGGAATGAATCCTAACACATATATGCATGCAATATTTTATGATGGGTGGTAAAGAATGTGCAGGAGAAATTCCCTTCTCGGCATGGCTGAAAATCCTGAAGTACAACTGTTTATTTTGAGTTCACAGCAAAGCAGAACGTAAGAGGAAAGGGGGACACCACGACTTGGACCTGACAAGTTTGTCACATGCTTTTAGGAGCCGTTTCAAAAGGGGGGGAGGCGTATACCATGTCTCTCAATGCTAACTGCAACAGGAAGCTCATGAAGGGAGGCTACGAATTTCAGACAAGAGTCTCAGGGTTTATCTGAATGTCAGAAGCTACCTGCTTCACAAGAGAGAACTGAGCTTGCACCAAAACTCACAGAACATAACACAAACAGGCAAGTGTGCAAAATGTGGAGCTGGGCATGGAATTTAGCATCCTGGAAATTGCACGTTTCCTTGAAGAGCCCTTACGGTTGAGAATATATATTTAAGAGTTCATGTAGGCAATACTTGGAAGGAAATGCTGAGCAAAATTTCCAGCTTAAGCATGGAGATTTGCTGCTTTCCATACTACATATCCCCATAGCTGGGGGGAGGGGAGAAAATGTAATTATGCAAAATATAAAAATGATGTGCGTGTCTTTAATTTGCATAATATAAACAGGTTACACAGTATTGAGCTTTTTATTGTAGTTGTGGGGTTTTTTTTTTTTGGTACAGGGTGGTATTCAACTGTGTTTTACTCAGAGCTGACCCACTGAAATTAACACAACAATGTTAGGTCCATTAACTTCAACTGGTCTACTCTGAGCAAGGTTTAACTGTGTACCACCCACAGATTACACACAAACCTGACTAATAAAAAGAGAGACTTGTTCAAATGTCAATTGGCTTTTTTTTTAATTAAAAAAGGGGGTGGGCTTTCTGGCTGCACTCAAGACTAAAGTAATTTTTTGCAGTGCCGAAGCAGAATAAAAGGCCTTTTTTAAACACACACACACACACACACAGAGAGAGAGATCAACCACAGCTGACAAGCATCACCATAAAAGAAAACATCAGTTGAAGTATATCTACAAAACGGCTTTAGTAAGGGGAAATAATACATCGGTATTTCAAACCCTTTAAATGACAATACTGTACAACTCTTTTCCATCCTCAAGGTCATTGACAATTGATCTCACTTGCCACACAGAGATATATTAAAAGTGGCAACATAGAAAGCTTACTTTACACCTGAAACCATTCATTCCGCTTTTAGACATAGGATTACTTAACAAGCAAATACCTTTTCATTCAGGTATTTCGCTCCATCAGCTCAAGAGCTCCAGAACACATTTGATCTAGGGGTGAATTTACTATTATTCTAATTTTCAAACTGGAAACAGGTGCCTCTCAATCTTTGTTTAAATGTTTGCCCGCACAACACATATAGTCCCACCCTCTCCCACCCCCCGGGACAAAACATTTGATTCATCTTGCAAAGATCTGAAATCGTATGGGCATCACAGCTGTCAGGTAAGTTGGTGTACAAACACACCGAGTGCAGCAAAAGGCCAGGTGCATTTTTGTCAACAGTAGGCATATATCCTCACTTACAGAATAATTGCACACACACAAAATTCAGTTCTGAGCATATCTGAAAGGTCATCTGTTTAATCCTTACCTAATACAGTAGCAATCGTGTGATGATCTTAACTAGCCACTAAAGCTGCAATCACATTTCCACGACTTTGAATTTAACAGAACTTCCAAGTACTCATGTATTGAACTGAGCTGCAAGTCGATCGGTTTTGCTAAAACTTAAAACGGTTGCTCAAACACAAACATTTGGTGGAAGCAATTCAAAAATTAAACTTTTGCTCAATAAAACCAATGTTTAGAAAAAAGCAGCTGACACATTAAAAACTAGCATGGGGAAAGGAAGGATCATAGAATCTGAATTGAAGAGCTGCAAGGAACCATGAGGGTCATTTAGTCCCACCCCCAACAATCCAGGAATCTTTTGCCTAATGTGGGTCTCGCACTCACTACCCTGAGATTAAGAATCTCATGCTCTGCCAACTGAAGAGGACAAATATGCATACTTCATCGCCAAAATGCATTTACCGTATCATTTTTTCCCCCAAGAAAGATTTCCTTCTAAGTAAAAGTCGTCGTTCTGTTATATTCTCTTTATATTAATCCTTTCTTGATTTTATATTTTTAGCTGGGCGGAGGGAATAATATGATAGAAATGAAGTTAAATACCCATTACCAATCATCTCATATAGTTTATTTTAGTTTGCTGATGTTCACAGTTTTTGTTTTAAATTTCACCTTTGACCACTTCTGCTATCTGAAACACAATCCTGATGTTCATTTTAAGCGGCTTGGGGGTGCTCCTGTGGCAGTAAACTCTTATTTGAATCCCAGAAACAGGGTAGAGGCACATACTCCAGGTTTGTGGGATATACTTTGAGGTTTCTTGTTCTACTAGAACCCGAAAAACAGAGTCAGCTGCAAAAGACACACTAAAGAATTCGGAGCCCGGGAATTTGTGTTGAACTGAGCCCCAACCTTTCTTAATTTCAGAAGCACAACTTGTTAGGAAGTGGCCATTTTGTCAGGCGTTGTTTTAAAACAACTGGGAGTCAGAATCTTGGCCTGCATTTGCAGCAAAGTACCCAGAGATTGTCCAATAGGCAAACAGAGAAAAAGGCACTGGGTTCACCAGAACATCAAGATGACCGATTCTGGTTCAGCTTTGAAAAAGGAATGCAACTTTTTTGTGCAAGAATGAAAGTATGGGAGCTCGCAAATTGGAGTTATTGCTTCATTTCAGGGGCAGCTCTTATCAGCTCAATGTTTCTGCATACATTACCTTGGGAACTTTCAATTCCTTGTATTAAGTCCCCATGTTGCACTTAAATAGACACACAAGTTTCCCCCCCCCCTTTGATTTATCTGCCTCTATTCGCTACCTCTTCTCGGAGAGCCAAAGGTCCACCTTAATTTTAGTAATACAAGCTTGGTGTGGGCAGAAGGCAGATTTGTGTCTACTGGCAATTTCCTCCTCTTCAAATCCAGCTCCGACTGCTTTCTTTCTTTGCAACATGGCATTTTCAATTTCTGCTCACTGCCAAGCCAATAACCTCTCCTCTGTGATTCATTTCTCTAAAGCAAGGCTGTAGGAGTGGTTGAAGGTAATGAGTCAAAGTCTCAGCAGTAGACATTAACAAAGTTGAGCCACTTGCTTCAACCAGTTGAAAGGCAAAAGAAGATGTCAACTGGCTATTTATATCTATATTAGGAAAATAAAGATTCCCTTCCACTGGCTTTGCAAACTGACATTACTCATCATGCTCTCGCTTGTACATTATGGTTAACACTGAGGTCCAGTACCGAGGGCCTTCGGGTGGTTCCCTCGTTGCGAGAAGCCAAGTTGCAGGGAACCAGGCAGAGGGCCTTCTCGGTGGTGGTGGCGCCCGCCCTGTGGAACGCCCTCCCATCAGATGTCAAAGAGAAAAACAGCTACCAGATTTTTAGAAGACATCTGAAGGCAGCCCTGTTTAGGGAGGCTTTTAATGTTTAATAATTTTATTTCATTTTTCTGTTGGAAGCCACCCAGAGTAGCTGGGGAAACCCAGCCAGATGGGCGGGGTATGAATAATAAATTATTATTATTATTATTATTATTATTATTATTATTAATTATGAAAGCAAGCTCAGATTACTTTATGCAGGAACCCAAGTGCTATTTTTCTAGAAAAAGAGATGCTTGAACTCACCCCCTTGTTCTCTTATGATGGCAATGGCACCCACCTGAGAATACTTGGGGGCGGGGGAGCCCTGAAAGCACCCCTTTCAGGAAAGTAGCGCTGCTTAAAGTGCATTTTACCAACAGAAGAGAGCCTTTCTTACAGGACTTTGCCCTTCCACAGGTTCCCCTTCTTACTTAAAATGCAAACTGCACTCCACAATCTTGCTTGCAGAGCAGGCCAAACGCAGCCCTCCAACCTTAAACATCAAGGTTTGCCAGCTTGACAATATCACCCACCCAAGACAGGCGGCCGAAACCAACATTTCCTGGAAGACCCCCAATGCACAGCTGCTGGGCTGAATTTCAGTCTTGCAGGCGACAAGTAATGAAACCCTGTTCTGGAGCTTGCTCCGAGTTTGACCTTTAGCACCTCAAATGCTGTGAGCTCGGCTCGATATGAATACTATTATCACACCACTTTTCTAAAACCAAAGATACATGATGGGATCATTTAAACAGCATGCATTGACCGTGACAAAGCAGTTTGAGCGGATTTTTTTGCAATATAAAGTTATGAAACCCTAATAAACTACAATCCCCATCATCCTTGGCCACTGGTCCTGCTAGCTAGGGATGATGGGAGTTGTAGTCCGGAAACAGCTGGAGACCCAAGTTTGAGAAACACTGCTCCAGAGCCAAATTTTGTGGGAAATGAGAGTCCAGATTTCTAGGAATATCCTTCCCCTTGCAAAGAATTACTGTACGGTGTAAAGCAGGCATGTCCACAGTTTCGGGGGTGTAATCCGGCCCACTGTTCGGTTCAATCCGAACCCTGTGGCAGTTTATTTCCTGGGGTAAAATCCCCCCAAAAGCTCAACAACTTCAATCCAAAAAAAAAAAAGCTCAACAACTTTGGTTGGCCCTCACGGCCCTTCACTTCATCAAATCTGGCCCTCTTTGAAAAAAGTTTGGAAACCACTGAAAGCATGGCCAATGGGTGGTTCAAGTTCGGATCCAGAAACATCTTCAAGGCTAAAGTTTCCCACTCCTAATTTAAATTAACAGAGGAAGTCTACCCTGAGAGAAATATGCTGGCTGAGGTGATATAAATTTAATGGAAGTGTGCTATGTGTCACAAGAGAAGCAGATGTGTTCACATTCATCTCTGACTACCATTTCTTACCAGTTAGCCAAGAACAGGTGTGAAGACCTTTGGGCTTCCAGCTGTTACTGAGCAACTCCCAGCATCCCTGGCTATTGGATATGCCAGCTACGGTCAAGAGTTGTAGTCCAGAAACATCTGGATGATCAGATGTTGCTGCTTTAAAGAAGACTTGCCTCATCAGCAGCACAATCTGAATGATGCTGAACAAACCCTCACTGCTTTCAATGGAATTTAAGCCCCAGCCAGAAAGGAAAATGAGGAAGGAAGGTGAAGTTGTCCTCCAAAACTTTTGGGCAAGCTCTGCTCCAGAGCTAACGAACAATGTCAGTTCAGATCAACAGAACTTGACTTTAGAATACGCCCCATAACTATCCAGTTTTGGAAAGGGCAACACCAGTTTTGTGGCCAAGCATTTAAACACAGTCCTACTGCAGACTTGAGAAGACGCCATCTTTCCCATGCAAGCTCATTCACTCAAATATTGTCTCCAATCCAAGACTCTAGCAAACCTCATCTCTTTGTGATCTTAAGCCACCTGCCTCGCCTTCCTATTATGCTAAATGGTTTTCAGCTGTACTGAATGAAACCTGCATATTTCCCACATCCAAACCAGAAGACCTCAGATAGCCCCAGTCTCAAAAGGTCCAACTACGTACAATAATTTCCCCCTAAAAGGAAATTAAAGTAAAGCTCAACATCTGCATTTTCAGCCTTTACCAAGAGATTCCTTCTAACATCAGTAAGGATTGAAAGTCAACATGGATTCTAGAGTACAGTAATTTCAGCACATAGGAAGAGAACACTTGCCTCTCTAGAAGCAATTGTGTGCAGCCACACGCACAGGGAGAATTTGCCTCCGCCTGAGAGAAAAAGAAAGAAAAAAACTTTCCCCCTGAACGTTCAGCTCTTATTTTAAAAGAATACCAAGTCCTTTGATGGAAGCATTTTAAACCTGCTCCTGGCTTTCAATATTGTGATCAGCGAGCACAACAGCACTAGGATGACTTGGGATTTTTCAAGCATGTCTCCTCAGAAGGAAGCCCCACTGAAGCTTATCTCCAAGCCAATGCGCCCAAGGTTGCAACCTTAATGCCATTAAGAATTGCACTGAATACATTAAACAGCTTCATTCTCAAGGTTCTGAGTCAAACAGCAGTTAACAATAGCTAATGTTGACTATTAGCTGCTTTGCTTTGATTTGCGATAGCAAAAAAAATAAATCATTAAGTTGTTGCAAAGGGTCTACAAGGCTGCATGCAGAGAGCTGTTCACACAAGAGGGCAATCTGATGGACTACAGCCTCCTCTTTGAAGTTTAGAGCGCATCTCCTTGAGCTCTCATTCCAGCGTAGCCCAATGTGCTGATGAATATATATGATTCTGGAAATCTGAAATACTTGGTCTCCCCATACTGTAATGCCAACTGTGCCATTTTGAAAGGGGGGGGGGAATCAGGAACTCTGCATGTACAGAGAACGCTGCCTTTTACAAAGTGGAGACCATTGGTTTTATTTATCTACAATAACTGGCACCAGCTCTGCAGAATTTCTTGCCAGCCCTACTTGGAAGTTGCAAGGGGCTAGACCTGGGACTTTTCACACGTGAAGCATGCAGCCTTACCAAAGATTTACAGTCCTTCCCGGAATACCGGCATGTGCAAATGAGCATATGCCCTCTGGTCTGGATACCAGCTACAACTCTGGCACTCCCAGAAGCCACACGGGGCACACGCAATCCAGATTTTCAAATGCACCTTTACCCAAGCCACTAGCCAAAAGAACAACCTTCACCAAACCAGTTGCAAAGAGAAAAAAACAGCAAGGAAACAACAACTTAAAAATCGCCATCCCCTTCTCCACCCCTCCCCAACCCACCAACACGCCCCCCTCGCCCCCCAGAAAACAAAAGGGTGGAAGCCGTTCATAGCTCCACACAATCAGGCTTGTTGGCTAGCTGAAAAGAAATGAAAAATGAACTTCCCGAGGACAAACGTCTAACCTGACCAAGGTCAAAAAAGGCGACGGTCGTCTTCCGACGTTCTGGCGCCCTTCCGAAGGAACCCTGCGGAGGACGCGGGGAGGCGCGCGCGCACCTGCCTTTACCCTTCCGCAGCCAACTGCTTGCAGCTGCGTCCGCCTCGCACCTGCGCGCGCGCGCGAGCTGCTAAGGAGGGAGGGCGCTAATCAGAGGCGCCAGGCGCGCCCGCGGAACCCCGCGCGCGGCCATTCCAGCCCCTGGGCTGCGCCAGCGCCTCTGCGCAACCCCAGGAAGGGCGCAAACGCAGCGCAGGCGAGCTGACTCGCTTCAACCGGAGACCTGTTACTTTCGCACTAGCGTTGAAAATCGCCCCATTTTGCAAACCCGATGGTAGCCCCGCGGCTACTACGAGAAAGAAAGAAGAAAAAGCATTGCCCGAGCAAGGTCTCCTTTGCAACGACTTTTTTACCTCCCTATTTAGTTCTCCTCCTGGCCAGGCAGCCGTTGCAAGCTGTCTCCGGGAAGCCCCGCCGAGCTCAGCACGGCCTGCTCTCCAGAAACTGCACATACGGCCCCATTATAACTGTGCAAGTTAATGCGAGGTCGGTGGGGCTTTTCGTTTCTAAGAAACGCTGTCCGTTAAGACCTGCAAGTGAACAGATCCGGATGGAGTTACGCATTGCCCGGAACCTTAAGGACTTGGTTTAGATTTCGCGTCCGCAAACGGTCGGACGCCACTGCAATGCCAGCGACGTTTTCCAAATTAAGTACGACATAAACCTACATGCATGCTTATGCAGAAGTCACATGAACCTTACTCCCCGGTAGACGTCGAGGATTGCAAACTAAAACCGCGTCCCTAACGCATACTGCTTTGGAAGGCCTACTGAAAGAAGCGAGATGTCTTTGCAAGTGCGCACAGGATTGGCCTAAAATCCTGTTTCGCTTTCAATACAGATAAATAGCATGCGTATCGATGTACGGCAACCCCCTGCCTCTTAAAAAGCAACCCAATACTTATTGCAATACGTATACTAACTTTGCAATGTCTGCTAGCGGTCATCACAGCCGGTCGTGCACCCTTGCAGAAATAAAATAAAATCTGACCTCCGGCGTTTTTAGTGCAAGAATACTCTCGGTGCAAGCGAGCAACGTCTTAGCACAGAACTCCAGTCGGGCGCCGGCGGGAAAAATAAATAAAGGAACGGCCCCCTGGAGCAGTTTCTGAGTGGCAACAGGGGGTGCTCTCGAAGTGCGCCTGCGCCACTGTGGGGAAGGCGGGCTCAATAATGCAGCTCAAACTGAGTTTCCATATTTAAGCTTGAAAAAACAGGTTGTGGGGGGCGGGTTGGAGCCCCCCTTTAATGGTAGGAATTAGAAGACCCTTAGCTCTGGACCTAGTGCAACAACAGTTCCATTTCGAGAGCCTAACGTGATGCTCTGTAATTTCTGGAAGCCTTTGCGCCGAGTTTATTTCAATACGGCCATTGAAATCACAAGCTTGTCCAGTGGGTGAGGCTGCAGCCAACTTCCAGTCTGATGCCCCCAAGGCCCCAGTTTCTCCCTCCTCCAACTTGCTGCCCTCCAGATGTTAAGACACCAACTCCCATCAGCTCCAGCTAGGATGATCAATGGTCAGGGATGATGGGAGTTGTAGTCCAAAAGTTAGGTGGGGAGATGCGCCAGGGCGGGGGCGGGAGGAACTGACCAATTCTATGCACGCTTGCTAGAAAACAAATCCTGCTGAAATTAATGGTGTCAGATGGTGAATACTGTCGTGGGCTTCCTCAGAAACAATCCCCTTTGTTTTCCATAGGAATTAATTGCCACGTGGCAAGGTCTTTAAGCAGAGGCTTGACCGGCATATGTCAAGAATGCTTTGATGGTGTTTCCTGCTCTGCAGGGGGTTGGACTGGATGGCCCTTGTGGTCTCTTCCAACTCTATAATTCTATGATTCTAACAGTGTAATAAATAAAATTAATGGCTTTACTTCTGGGAGAAGGTGGATAGGATCGGGCTGTTGGAAGGCGATCCTAAGCTCCGGGGGTGCCAACTTGAATAAAATACCTGTATTGGTGGGACCAGGCAAGCTCCGCCCCACAGCATCAATCACATGACAAGGACACCATTTGAATGGCAATGTCCATCACAACTTTTGGAAGACCTCTGAAGGTTTTTATGTTTGACGTTTTACAGTACAGTATTATGTTTTTAAATTTTGCTGGAAGCCATCCAGAGTGGCTGGGGAAACCCAGCCAGATGGGCGGGGTATTAATAATAATAATAATAATTACTACTATTAGGCACCGGCCCCCTGAAATATTTTATTGGTGGGACCTCGGCCCCTAGGAGCTGGCTCCTATGCTGAACTCACAGCCATACATATGTACTTGGAGAAATATATTCCCGAGTTACATGGCACTTACTCGCAGTTGTAGGTGCGGAGGGTTACAGCCATGGAGTAATATGCGCAATTGTTAGGAAGCCAACCCCGTTGGAACTAATGCGGCCCAATCCTAGGCATGCAGGCGTGGTGGGCATAAGTCCCACTAAACTCATTAGCACCGACTTCCAAGTGCACAGAATCGGGCTGCACCACGGCCGTATAACCGAACACTTGGTGCAATTTAGTGTGCACACTTCCTTGGGAGTAAAGCGCCCCTGAACCCGCCGAGACTTCCTTCAGCTTAAGCACGGGAAGCGAGTAAGCAGATAGACCTGCTTTGGAAGCCGTCGTTGCACAGCTCAAGTAAATGACTCCGGAGTAAACTGTGTCGAACGAGCGCCTTTTTGGCTGTAATCCACCAAGCCTCTTAACTCTGCAGAACACCTCGTGAAAGATTAATGGGAGACTATGGAGCTACGTGAAGGGAAATCGTTGGTGGCTCTCGTCCATAAAGCACTTAAGCCGTCATGCCAAGATTCGCCGGTCTGAACAAAAAAAAGGGGGGGGTTGCATGCATCCTGCTTTAAAAACCTTTTTAGCTTTCAGCTGCCTTAAGTGCTTTCTAGATAGGTGTGGTTATGTCCCTGTGCGCCGTCTTTCTCACCAGCAACTTCTGAGGAGTTGGAAAAGGCGTTTGACTGTCTCCAAGGGCATTGGGGAGAGACCTCCGTCCTTGTCCAACCCTCCGAATACCGAACAGCAGCGCCCCTCAGATCCAGAAAGCAGGAGCCGAACTGCAGCCTCGAAGCCCACCCCCCCTCTCTCCAAGGACCGCGCGCACCAGCCCACTTCACCGGGAAGCAAGCCCCACCGAGTTCAGTGGGGCGTGGGCCCGGCCCTCCACGGAAAAGGAGGGCTGTCTCGCCTAGGCGAAGGCAGCAGCTTGGGCTGGCTCCTTCGGGGGTCAACGGGCCTAAAGCTCGGTTGAAATGTAAGAAGGGCCGGGTTAAGTGGCTTCAGGATCGCGAGCCAGAGCGCGCCGTCGGCGCAGGAAACCACGGAAGACAAATTCAGAAGGGCAGTTTTGCAGCGATTCAATAAATCGGCAGCAGCACCCGCTCTCGTAAACGCGGAACGACCGAGTCCTGCCCTCGAGGCAGCTCTAAATCCCACCGACTACAACAGCATTATTTGCTACCGGCTTCCGCCATACATAACTTGACCTTCACCAGACAATTAGGTGCCATTGCTCGCACCTGCCCCCCCAGCGCAGTCCTTCCTCTGCCAGGAGGCTGATCTCCTTCACCTGCAGCCTTGCGCAGCCAGGGGAGGTTTAGCCGGCGCAGAGCCGGGATGGAAGCTCCCTTAAAGCGGCGCGCCCTTGAAGCCCTCCAGACGCGCTCAGCGCAGGCCTACAACCCGGTTTTACTAGGCAGGCGGACCCGGGAAAGGAGCTGCTTCGGAGTCACCTTGGCCATCTTACTCCCCAAGGCAGAGGGGCTTCTGTTGCGTGGTGGAGAGGGGAGGGCAGATAAGGTCCGCGTGGCTTCTTGGGGGGAGGGAGGGGGCATACCCAGAGCTCATCTGCTCCCATCCACCACAGAGAAAGAAACAAGTAGCTCCCTAGGAAGCTGCCTCGCCCAGCCAGTCTGCCATGGGCCCCATCTTGGCCAGTGTTGCTCACACTGACAAGCAGCGGATTTCCAGAGTCTCAGACACGCCCGACCCCCTGATGAAGGGCTTGAACCGGGAACTTTCGAGCGTGCAAAACATTTGCCCTATAGCACTTCCACCTGGCCTTCTTCCGTAGCATATATAAGCTTTCCACGTTTTTACTTCAACTACTGGTGGTGACACCCGTCTCCCAACTAGCTTTATTGGGGTGGTTCTACCCCTACGTAGCCCCAGTACTCCAAATATTAAGTACGCTCGGTTGTAAGTGCCAACGGCCACTCTGAGCTTGGATTCTATACGTCTCTCTCTCTCTCTCTCTCTCTCTCTCTCTCTCTCTCTCTCTCTCTCTCTCTCTCTCTCTCTCTCTCTCTCTTTTTAAAGCGTGCCTTCCACAAAGAGAGCAGCTCAACTTCCCAGCGTTGAGTGCCTGGCAATGTCACTTTGAAGCGTGGCCTGAGAAGGAGAGATTTAAAAGCCAGCCGAGCTGGCGCAGGGAGACGAAAGACCAAGCGTTCCCAGAAAGGTTGGGGGGGCACCAGCAGCACGAAGCACGTTCCAAACCCCTCCAGAAGAAGGTTCCTTATTACACTGAGCCTCGTTTAAAGTAAGAAGGGCGGAGAGAGACCCTCTTGGGAAATCTGACGCTGCCAACCCCTCAGCCACTTGCTCCAGATGAGTCCCACTAACGTCTCCCCCTCGCCGCGGCCAGAGCTTTGAACACTGCAGCCTTGCGCGCGCCTGAGCGCATCCGGAGGCTGTGCAGGGCGAATAAAACGTCGCCTGATATTCTGAGCAATATCTGATAAGCAGGCTCCAAGGCATGGCAGGGGGTGTGCTTCAGAGGTATAACACACTGACTCTACCTGGGTTTCTCTCTCTAGCTCTACATAGTCGCCCCCGCAAAGAAAAAAACACCATCACAAAAACCCGCCCACCCCGAAGGCAGCTGGTTAAAAAACACAAACACACAAAAAAACCCCACCACCCTTCAATTGTTAATTAAATCTCGGCGCTTCGATCCCAATTTCCTTTGCTCCCCAGTTGGAACAAACCAAAGGGGAAACAGGACGCCCAGGCTACCGATTTGCTCAGAGTGATAGAGCTCTACTCTTAAATGCTTCCCGGAAGCGAAATAGGTGTACACACACACACACACACACACACACACACAGCAACGTGCTGGGCATAAATTAAGCTACAACGGCAAGCCGGAGCAGCTCCTTGCCGGAATCCAAGGCCCCGGGGCGAGTCTGCGGCCACTCACACATAACCAAAAAACGACACACACGGAGCGAGACTGCCACAATCTCATCGCCCACGTCCCCCCCACCTTTTACCACCAACTTCTTCCATGCAACATTCAAGGAAGCGGAGGGAGTGGTGTGTGTGTGTGTGTGTCCTTCATTAAACCAGAGGAGCAGACGCTTTCTCCCCCAAATGCTGACACCAGGCGAAACGAGAGCGGGCTGGGGACTACGAACGCCTCGCCTCCTCTCCAGCATGGTATCAGTTTCACAATAGGAGGAGACTGTGGGAGGACTGTCTCGTCGCCGGGCTTGACTCTACGCTTTCTCGCTTCAGGGGACCGGTTTTTGGTTCCTGGGCTCTCGAGCCGGCCGCCCTCGCAGCCGCAGTTTCAGGACCAAGGACAGCGACGCGCGGAAACGCTTCGCTCTCCGCCCAAGCAGGTGCGCGAACCGGGCTGCCAGCGAGGACGTCTTTCGGCTGCATCAAGAGCTGAAGCATCTTTCTCTCTCCCCCCCCCCCCACACCACCACCCTTCTCAGCTTTCTCAGAACAAAGAAAATCGTGTCTCCCGGATATAAAAGCGGAACCCTCCCTGCAGAGCGCTATAATCGTCATTGGAAGATTCTTTAAAAGTCTGGTTCTCCCACCCTGCTGCCACCTCCCCATTTTCTCTCTCTCTCTCTCTCTCTCTCTCACACACACACACCCTGGAACATCTCCAGCCAGCAGCTCTGACAGCTAACACACACCAGGATTCGCAAATTTTTGCCAATATCAAGCTATTGCTTCTCCCATCTCGTCTCTTGTCTGCTGTGTGCGCGCCTCTGTCTCTCCTACCCACCCACCTCCCCGCCGCCGTTTCCACCTTTCTCTTTCTTTCCAAGCCACCCAATGCTATTTGGCTAATGCAATTACAGCGGCGAGCTTATCCCGTCTGATCTGCAAACGCCGGGTTTAAGCTCCTCAAAGCGATGCTCATTCCACTCATTCATCCTCATGCCCGTGTGTGTTGGGTACTTTCCGCTGGTCCAACGCGAGAGACGCGTTTCACGATCAGAGGTGGTTTAAAAAAAAAAAAGACTGAACTTTACACCTCCAGCTAAGCTGCTGTTTTTTTTCCCCTCCCCCGTTTTTCTCCCTGTGAGCACCTAGCTGCCTA
This sequence comes from Zootoca vivipara, assembly GCF_963506605.1. Taxonomy (NCBI): domain Eukaryota; kingdom Metazoa; phylum Chordata; class Lepidosauria; order Squamata; family Lacertidae; genus Zootoca; species Zootoca vivipara. Next base: position 4,794,195 of record NC_083291.1, read on the forward strand.
AGCGCAAGTAATATACATATATAAGGTATATCACCCTCTACCAATTGCTCTATCTCATGCAGATATTTCTACAACGGTGCAGCGGGTCTCTAACCCTATTAGCAGGGGGCACCAAGCGCTGGAAACCATGCACAGAAGTGTGTGTGCGGTAAACTTAATTGTCTACCACTTTGGATCCTCCTCCCTCTGTGGGCGAGGTAGCCACCCTAAGGGCTCGCAGAGACACAAACAACAAGAGCAATAATAATACTAATAATAATAATATAGTAACAAAAAAGCGCAACTTACCTTTCTCGCTTCAGTTTTGAAAAAGGAAAAGGAAAAAGGGGGGAAAGGTAGCGGTGTCCCAATAAAGATGAGTAAGAAGCAAAAGGGGGAAGGTCTCACGACAACACCCAAAACCTAAATTGCGCGGACAGTTGTAAACAGAAGAAAATAAAATAAAAAAATGGAGGGAGGGGGGCGGAGAAACGTAAAAGAAGATTGAAATATATTTATATATATTATTATTATTTAAAAAGCTGCTTTCTTTCTCCGCTCCCACAGCGCGGAAAGAAATTTGGGAAGGGGGGGATGAAAAAATAAATAAAGGGGGAAGAACTTAAAAAAAATAAGGAGCGTGGCAAGAGCGAAGGTTCCCCTGTTGCAACACAACTAAACAGAAAAAGGGGGGAGGGGAGGAGAAATAAAAGGTAGGAACAAAGGAAAGAAGGGATGAAAGGAGGGTTTCCTAAAAGGCTGCCTCCCTCTCTCTGCCTCCTTCGCTCTAGCAGCTCCCAATGGAAGTGGGCTGCTGCATCTCTTTAAGTGAGAACAGGCACGAGGGGGGAGGACGCCTTAAATGGGAGGCGAAGTGGAGCACAGATTTATAGGAACCGTATCACCCGGCGCTCCTCTGCTTCCGCACGAGGGTGCGCGCCTATGTGTCTCTGCAGCCGCGCCAGGCTCTCCCACCTATCCAGAGTGCCACGCGCGGAAGTATACGCCGGAGCCAGGGACAGCTGAACATGCTCGCAGGCCTTTCGGAGCCCCCGATTGGTCCGGCAGGCTCCGGCAAGCACCGCCCCGGCGGAGAGGCTGCTCCGGATTGGCCACAGGGCCGTGTCACTCCGGAGGGCTCAATGGAGTCCCGTTTCAAGGGTGCGTTGCGCCGAGCAGGGCAGGCAAGGCAGAGGAGAGAGAGAGAGGCAGCAGCGCAGGATTGGGCAAAGTTGCCTCTCCTCCTCTTGTCCTTCTCTTCCCCAGCACCCGCCGCCCGCCCGCCCTTCCTTCCTGTCTGTCTTTCTCTCTCTTTTGGAGAGGAACTTCCACACGCCAGACAAAATGCAAGACGCTGGCAATGCTTGCCACATTTTTTTTGCAGCAAGCTGGAGCACTGCTAGATCGGCTGGGTTTAGGTCGGATGCTGTTGCCACGTTTCTTTAGGCGGAGGAAGGAGGTCTGGTCTAGCCCTCTTTTGGGGGGTTTGTCTCGAGTTCTCTTCACCAAAGAATAGACACCTCTCTCTTACACACACACACACACACACACACACACACACACACACACACACACAATTCTATGTTCCCCACCCCCTCCAGTACACACGGTGTGCTGCCACTATGTAGGTCAGCCAGCTGAAGAGAAGGATGCACACCTTGAAGACTTGTAGGGACTTGGGCCGGCTCCCTCTCACTGGGAGAACACAAAATTCTTTCTTTAAAAGCGGGGGGGGGGAGGAGAAGCAGCTCCATCCCAACTGCATCTGTTAATGCCATGCGTTTTAATTTCACAGGGCGTCTACCGGTCTTCCCTTTGAGGAGGAGGAAGCCTGTTAAAGACGAATCTGCCCCACGCCCAGGCTGCCTAAGAAGCGCCTTTCACCTCCCTCCCTCAACTTCCCTCCTCTCCAGGAAAGTTGCTCGCCATCCCTCCAAGATGCTCTCCTAACCTGCTAGGGCGGAGGGAAGGGTGCTGAGGATGGAGGCGGCGGCGGGAAATGCAAAGACTCTCCACCACCACCACCCCACCTCCACTCGCCCTCCTTGCCGATTGTTCTGACTTAATTCTGTTTGAGGATGGTTTTTTCCTTCTGCCTCCCCCGGTGGGTACACCGCAGAAGCTTTCCGTGCTTTTGCCCTTCCGTGTCCTTCTCTTGTACTTCAATCTCTCTCTCTCGCTCTCTCTCCAATCGGAAATGGCTTCTAGACTATATTTGGTGGGAGAGGGAAGGAGGAAGGGGCGAGCCGCTACGTGTAACATCTAAGCCCTCTATGCCCCCCGGGGGAGGCGGTATTATATGCCCATCCCTCTCCCCCTCCTCGCCGAAGTACAACCGAACATTTTGCGTGTGGAGAGGAGTGCCAAAAAGTAGGTAGGGACCGTGAGATTAATGTTAATTTGGGACCCCTGGGAGTGTGTCCTTAAGTGTTTACAAGGGATGAAAGGGACGGATGCCAGAGCCTTCGGTTATCCGACTGTTTGGTCCCTACAATGGCAGGATTCAATCGACGTCAGATGGGGGGGGGTGTTGCGTGTGCTCATTTCTACACCGCCTAGCCACCTTCAGGTGAACTAAAATGGGCGCTTCATCCTCAAACGAACCTTTCCCCTTGGGCTGAAGTTGGTACTGTGAAGCACTGGGATAAGGCTAACTGCCTCTTTGGGGAATGTGGGATGGGATGGATCCTGAAACCCTAAAACAGAAGAGGTGGGGGAGGGAGAAACAGAACAGTGCTGTCTTTATGACTGATGCCTTAGTTAAGTTTTAAAAGGATACCCACCTCGATGGGGCTACATTTCCAACGCTGGTGTCCCGTAAAACACCAGGACTTTTTGTTTGTTGCTTTTGAAATTTTAGATGTGGGCTCTGCCTAATTATGACCACCTTTGTTTCACTAGTGATGCCATCATTATTTAGAACAAGAAAGCCAGGCTGCTTTTTGCTCCCTTTAACACACTAGCCATGTATTATAGACACGCCCCTCATTTAGGAGCGTCTCTTCATGAAGCCAGATTATTATATGTCAAATCGGCGTTTGAAGGACGAGTTGGGGTGGTGGAGGAGGAAGAATGAAGAGCAGCGGCAACCTGGACTATTGATAGGCTAATAGAAGTCAGGCGAAACTCTCTTTGAAGTTGCCTAAGTGACTAACTTCGGGGGGAGATGTTTTAAGGGGAGAGTTGGCAGCCTTGGAGAAGCAAGGAAGGAGAGTAACCTTGCGAAATGCCAGAGCTGATAAAAACGTGTAGCAAAGTGGCATTCTGTCTTCAGTGGAATCGATTAAAAACAATACTCTTGCTAAGTTTTCAAAAGCAGCTGCTCTAGAGAAATCCCTCGAAGGTGTGTATCTTCTCTCTCTCTCTCTCTCTCTCTCAACTTAAGAAATGGGGTTTCGTCAACTTTCCCAAAGGACTACATGGAGATTCTAGACGAAGATGCCACATGCCAACATTGTACACAGCCCAAATGCCATGTTAACCGCTAGTTTGAACTCATTTCTTTGAAAAATATATATGCTCCCGTAAATTTACAAACACTTAGCAAGGTAGCAAGTGAAATTAAGGAGAAGTTCAACCAGCAGACTGACCCGAAGGCTTACCTCCGGATCCCTCTCCTATCCCATTCGTGTTTAGGCAAAAGATGGTACTCATCTTTTTTTGTTTTAATTTTTTGTTTTTTAAACAACTTTGCAGAAGAAACCACATTTCCGACATCAACGCTTGACACATAACACAAATAAATGGAGAGACTCTTTTTCTGGTTACACAGCTGCTTTTTCTACGTAAGAACACAGCGACAAAAGAAAAAGTAACGCACACAACTGTGTTCTTCAAAAATAACAGCACCTTCACTTTTCGGACGCGGGCAACATAATTTTTAAAGTTTAGGAGGTCCTGCTACCACCCAGTCACACGCAAACCAAACTCAAGAATTTAGGATCTTAGCAATTTCAAGAAAACAACAGCAGCAGGAGCAACAACACCACCACCACAACAACAAATAAACAAGTTGTTTTTAACGCGCCTGCCCGGGAAGGTACATTTCATGTGGCAGAAGAATACTGTTTTGGGGGCTGGACTGGGTGGGGGAAACAAAGAAATCCTCCCCAAATCTAGCAACCTCTTAATCTCCAGTTTCCACTCTAAAACTAAAGTTGGAGAGTTTCAGGACCATGGACAGAGGTGCCCAACGCGCCTTAGCCAAAGCTGCTCCCTCCTCTCGCCCTGCTTTCTCAGCCGTCTCCCACGGTGGGCGAACGAGGAAGTCACACAGCAGCTAGGAGTTGAAGAGCCATGTTTAAACACACACACACACACACACACACACACACACACACTCTTTTAGAAAAACCACTTTTTCACAAGAACCGTAAAGAGCGTCGCTTATAAAGAGAGGCTGGCTTGTCCACGCTCAAACAGGGAGCGGGGACGGGAAGGGGACTTCAGCAGGAAATAATCTGAGATGTAACTGTCTATTCCGTTTGGAAAACATGTTATCTCAAGGCGATAGTGCTGCCCATGTGTGAAATTGTGCGAGTTGAGATATCGGTCTTTAAAAGAGCTTCCTTTTGAAAGGGCTCTCATAATGTCATGTTTACTGGGCGTGCTCCCTAAACGCAAAGGAAGTACAGTATATAATAAACGGGAGGGATCGCGCACGAAATGGTTTAGGCGTTGCTTAATTCAACACACTGACTCCTGCAACTTCTCTCTCTCTTTCTCTCTTAACTGGAGAGAGAAAGTCTCGCTTCTTTCCTTGTTGCAAAATAGCCACCCAACGGGCCTCAACTGACTCACTTGTTCCGACGCTCCGTTTCAGTGGACGCCTGTTTCGGAGTGTCTTTCGGAGCGCCACTTGGGCTCCGCACTTCCTTGGGGATAAACCAGTGCTGACTTCCGAGTAGACACTGACAGGATGTTGCTACTTGGAAGGAAGTCCCGCTGACACGAAAGCTTGCAGTCTTCAGCCTCTTGCTGAGGACTGAGTCCAACTGAACCCAATGAAGATTTCTTCCAAATCATACACGTGTGTGTGTGTGTGTGTGAAACATATATACAGTCTATAGACTCACGCCTAGACTCGCGCTGCACATGTTGGCAGCACGTTTAGGAGTTTCGAGCCTGACTAAGCAACACTTAAAAAAAATGAAAATGATGATGATGATGCAGCCTGAATACAAATGAGCTTTCTGCTCCCCCCACATACACTCCCCGTGAATGTTTGGTATGTACAAAGGCAGTTGCGAAGAAGGGGTTGCTTTTAAAAAATTATTCTTTCCGGGCAAGGGCACGAGCAATCTCTTAACTTCTTGAAAGGGAAGATAAATGATCGTTATTTGGATTCAGATTGGAGGAAGCCATCTGCTTGCTTTCTCGTTGTTATCCCTCGCCCATTTGCTAGTTTTTTTAAGGGTGTGGGGGAGGGAGAAGGGGGAGTTTCTGGCTTGCTGCTTGTGGGCGAGGGGTCCCTGTCCTCTCCCCCCCCCCCGGCTTCTCTGCAACTTGGGCGGGGATACATGCCGCAAAGCCATGCCTACTATCAGCCAGACGATCAGCCCCATCTCTTTTCTCTCCCCTTCTCCCTCCCTCCCTTAGTCTCTGTCACTCTGCAACACCCCCCCCCACCGCACCTCGACCCAGCCAGCCAGCCACCCTCCCCCTTTTGTGCTCGGATCAAACGCCCCGCACAACAGAGAAAGTGACAGCAGCAGGCCAGGGTAACAAAGCCACAGTTTGTACCCAAAGACAGACCGAGGCCCGGAGAGACACGGCGGCGAGAGAAACAGCTGTCTTATCAGCGCGCTGCAGAGATGGAGATGGCTCTAGAGGTCTTCGACAGATAATCACTTGAATGGGGCGGCGGGCTGAGCGGGGATGGGGGGGGGGGAGAAGAAGGATGAGGGAGGCGAGCTTGCAATGCGCCAAACTTTCGCCTCCACAAGGCCATCATCGCGGTGCTGTAAGGGAGCAAGCAGCAAGCATAGACGCAGCTGCGTTCTGCTCCGGCAAATAAATACGCAAAGCCCTCCCTCCCCCCCACCCCCAAATATATGCTCACACGCACCTGCTGCGCTGTATTCCAGCGGGCTGAGCTAGATGACCCCCCCATTCTACAATTCTATGAAATTAAGAAGTTGAGATGTGGGGTAGGTGGGTGGGGTTGGAGAGCACGTTGCTAGCAGGACACTTAAAGGAACGTATATTGTGCAATGCATTTCCACTTGCAAGGAGAGAAGGGCTCCGGCGAGCCTTGATTCAGGAGAGAGAGAGAGAGAGAGAGAGAGAGAGAGAGAGAGAGAGAGAGAGAGAGAGAGAGAGAGAGTGTCAAGAAGCCAATATTCCTTGTCCTTAAATGGCCCCTGGATTAGGAATGGAATAGCGGGATCTCGTGTTCTGCTGGAGACAGGAGTCCCTCGTCGCAACAAAATTCATCTTCACAACTGCACTGTGAGGCCACGCATAGCACCATCCCTTTGAAATACAAATGAGGACTGCATGTTGGGTGTGCACGTGTGCTAATGCAGTTTATCTAAATAAAAGGCCCCAATAAGTTTAGGTGTTGTGTTGAAGATGGCTTCTCTCCCTGTACCGCACAGAGACGCAGACACTTCATCTCCCAGGGATCATAAATTTGCCAACTCCTCTCTGAAGGTTGGGAGGGGGGGGGCTGACTAATGAGCTTTGGAATAATTACTGAATTGGTGTAAGAAAAATGAGCCATATGTTTGTGTAAGCAAGGCTGATGGGGTCAAGGACTCAGCTCTTCCCTGCTTCAGCTCCTGTTGAAATGAGACTTTTGTTTATTTAGTTGAAGATGGAAAGTTTGGAGAGAGTGACCTAGCAGGTGAAAGTTGCCACTGCAAATCTCAGCCCCTTTCCCTAATATAGGGGACAGCCATCAGCAAGTTCCTATTTCTCAGACAATGCACCTTGCCATGGAGGGAGAAAAGTAACATTGCAGGCCTTACAGGCTTGTTGTTAAGATTGCTGAGATACGCTATAATGGAGCATTACTTAGAAGAGAAAATATTTTATGGTTAGGCAGCCAACATAGCTGGGGATTTCATAGGATTTTTAGTTTATCTTTTAATGTCTTCACTTAAAATTCTAAATAGACACAACCAGCCATTTATGACTTGTTCACTAATCTGGTCACTCTAGACCAGTGTTTCCCAAACTTGGGCCTTCAGCTGTTTTTTTTTTTGGACTACAATTCCCATCATCCCTGATCACTGGTTTTGCTAGGTAGGGATGATGGGAGTTGTAGTTCAAAAACAGCTGCAGACCCAAGTTTGGGAAACACTGGTTTAGTTATTTATGTATATAAAACATCTGGCCGGTGTGTGTGTGTGTGTGTGTGTGTGTGTGTGTGTGTGTGTGTGTGTGTATATACTGGCTTCCTACTACCATTGGCCCTGCCAGAATGGTCAGAAGTCAGGGATGATGGGAACTGTGGTCCAGGAATGTTTGGAGAGCCAAAGGTTAGCCACCCCCTCTCTAAAAATACACAAGGCAGCAAATAGCAGTAAGTCAAAGCATGCAATAAAACAGAATGCCTAAAAAAATACCAAACCAGCAGAACACACCCACACAAAGTACAAAGCAGCTTTTCAAACAACCAGGTATGTTCAGCCAGTAAAACAATTCAGCTCAGCTGCTTAAAAACCATTTGTGGCTCAAAAGTCTTCCTATACAGGAAGGATGTTCCCAGCCAGTGGAAATCCATTTAAATGGGGGTCAGACCAGCCTCCTGTCGGAGAGAGTTCCAGAGGCTGCATAGGGCCAATGATAAGGTCCTCTTCCTGGTTTCAGCTAGGCATACTTCTGCAGATGATGGGATATACCAGGCATCCCCAAACTGCGGCCCTCCAGATGTTTTGGACTACAATTCCCATCACCCCTGACCACTGGTCCTGTTAGCTAGGGATCATGGGAGTTGTAGGCCAAAACATCTGGAGGGCCGCAGTTTGGGGATGCCTGGGATATACAAATGAACTGAAAGAAAGTGTGTGCCATGCATCACAAAGCATTTGGCTCTTGCCTTGGTGCCTGTGGTTTACTGGGCGCAGGCAGAGTTGATACCAGAAGATGAAATCCCAGCAGTGGGTTTCATAGAAAATGCTAGGGAGCCATTGACCCAGGTGTCTGTGAATTGACGCCATATAATTTGTGTGACATTGTCGTTTGCACCAAACAGCATAGTCCTACATTTTCGGGTCCACCTCGGATAGCACTACTCTGTGTAAGGGCATAACAAACAATAGGTGACTTCTGTCAGTCTGTATCAGAATCAATAAGAATGTTCACAGTTACCATTTTGTTTTCCTAATATTCCACCAGCAGGGGTGGGGAAACATGCGCCATATTTGTCTGTGTCAGATATTAGCCTGTGTCAAATATTAGCCTGTGTCAAATAATGTGCACCCAAGACAGGAAAAAGGTGGTTGTAGCTGAGGTATCTATCTCACTTTCCGCAGCATCCCAGAACTACTTGCAGAGGAAATAAAGGAAAAGATAATCGCCTGTCCACAAATGAGTAGATACCAATATTTATTTACAGAGTGACAGTAACTTCAAACAGCATGATATGTAAGTCTAATTTGCTTGCCTTTCATGCTGTTTGATACATGCTCTTTGGTGCTAACTGACTTGTATACCAAGAGCGAAATGCTCATTCATTACAACTGGCTACGTCCTACAGAACAGTTGTAGCTCAGTTTTTCCAGTAGCAAGGTAGTTACCTGCTCAGCATGCAAAAGTTTCCAGGTTCAATCTTTTGCACCTTCAGGTAGGAGTGGAAAAGATTTCAGCCTGGTACCTTGGAGAGCTACTGTGAGTCTGGGTGTAGACCAGGCACCCCCAAACTGCGGCCCTCCAGATGTTTTGGCTACGACTCCCATGATCCCTAGCTAACAGGACCAGTGGTCGGGAAAGATGGGAATTGTAGTCGAAAACATCTGGAGGGCCGAAGTTTGGGGATGCCTGGGGTAGACAATACTGAGCTAGATAGACCCATGATTTAACTCAATATAATACGGTTTCCTACGTTCAGAAAGCAACAAATAATTACCCTAAGATGACAGTAAACCCAAGGTACAACAGATTTGTAATAATAATGATAACAGTAAAAACATTTTTTTTAAACAACACCACAGAAGTGCTGCACAACCATTGTCAATCATATGGTTACCATTGCTTGTTGCTGTTCATTAACTCTTTAGATCAGTATGAGAACTCATACTGAAACATTCTGAGCATTCTAGCAAGTAAACTCTACGACTCTGAATTATATGTACCAATTGGGCAAAGCTCCTCCAAGAAGGATTAGGGAGGAGTGAGGAATGATAACTATTGGAAAGATTAGCATGCACCTATGATATGAAAAGTTAAAACCAGCCACACAAGCACTTTATTATCACGAGCACGAGTTTTATGTTTTCATGCAATTATCTAAAGGATAAAAGAGTGTGCATTGTGCTAAAACATCTCTCCTCTTCAGTAATTGTTCTGCTAATGATACAGAGTTGTAAAATAATGGCTATTGCCCATTGATAGTTACTACCTTTAAATTATTATTTTTTTAAAAAAGCTTCCACGTTCCTTATAGTTGGAGCACTATGTAATTATATCTTAAGATAATAAGATCACATGCATAAGAGACAGGTTTATACTGTGGACTGGGACACATTTAAAGTACTGTACACTCAAAATAATGTTAGGAACAAAAAGTATGGTTTTACAGTCTGATCTGAGGGAGCAGGATGAGATGGCTTTCCTCCTTCCACGGCCAAAAGTCCAAATAACCTTTCCTCCCAATTACATATATACATGACTGCATCCGCCATCACTTATGGTGGCAACATATGACATTCATACTGTTTTTATTATCTGTTAGTGTATCGGAGAACCGTAGGCTCAGTCAGATTAGAGCAGGGGTGGTATTTGTGGAACAACTGTATGACCTTTTGGAAGCAAATATCATTTTTGTAAATATACAAAAGATGAGGAATACTTGGCATTTATAGAGTTCGTTTAAAGTGTCCAAAGTGCTTTGCACATATTATCTCGCTACGGGCCTGTAAAGTAGGCAACAAGGAGAATCACACAAATGAATGAGCAGAAGATAAGCTGGACCGTGGTTTGAGAACCCACTGCTCAGTTGCCACCCTGAAGCAAGGAAGGGATGGTCCTGGAGGAACGACTCCCTGGAAATCATATATAAGCTGCTCTTTGGAGATATAGCGGAGTAGAAGAGTAAGCCTGTTTTGTCATTTAGTGCTATATGCATTCCACAGAATCACAGTGTTAATTAATTAATATTAATGTATGATAATTGCTAATAACATACAGTGGTACCTCGGTTTACAAACACAATTGGTTCCGGAAGTCTGTACTTAACCTGAAGCGTACTTAACCTGAAGCAAACTTTCCCATTGAAAGTAATGGAAAGTGGATTAATCCGTTCCAGACAGGTCCGTGGAGTACTTAAACTGAAAATTCTCAAACCGAGGCGTACTTAAACCGAGGTATGAAGGCGCTCCTCCAGGCTCCTGTATTCCGAATGGCCGACCTACTGTGTTGTCTTGCAAAATGCACGCTTTCCCCATTCTCTGCCAAACTCTGCACACTGGTTGTGATGTGGCTGTTGCCATGCACAAGAGCACAGCCTTCAAAGAAATCCTTGCTTTCCAAAACAGGAGAACGGTCTTGTCACACAACTAATACAGCTTGTCTCCTGGTAAAGGGGTGTGTGTGTGTGGTAAGGAGAGACGGGGTGGTGGAGGAAATCCGCTGACAGCCCTGCTTTTACAGATCTCCTTGACAGGCAATCTTGGGCTTATGAAAAGGTAATGCAGCATTCTCAAGCCCGAAGCAGAAAGGTGTAAGATAAATGGCACGGCCCAGTGGTGGAACTTGTGTAGAGTACAGTAGGAGAAGTGGGATCGCAGCATAAAGTCATGCGAGGCTTGCATGTTGCATATAAAGTGTAGACGGAAGCTGTTTTGATTAGATTTTTTTTAAACAAGTGCCGCAAATATTTGGGAAGGCATTACATTCCAAGAGATATCTGGATCTTTCTCTATATTAGTTCTATTAAATTAAGATGATGTAGTAATTCCTATCTCACATGGCTTTTTACCACTGCAGGTATGAGTTACACCAAGGTCAAGAACTGTCAGGCAACTGCTAGTGCCCCAGAAGTGCCCACTGGTTCTGCCACTTGTCCTGCGTCCCCTGTGCCACAAGGCCAAGTTTACAAGCCACCCTTTGAAATTCCCCATAACATCATTGGTTATGCTTTGTTGGGTATTTCCAGGGCATTGAGGGAAATTTAAAACGGCTGCTCACAGCTTCCCACTGCTGCCCCTGTGGAAGCCCTCAGTATGGGGTCCACCAGCCAGCGGTAGAGCAAGCCGGTCAGGCGCCTGGGGTGGCGCTCATGCCCTGTGCCCAGGGGCAGGGTCAGCTGAGGCAGGACGCTCCATGGGGCCTCCGAGGAGTCTGTCTGCCTCCTCCCACTCAGCCGCCCTACAGCTGAGGGGGAGGCAGTGGGCAGACCGTTTGGGCAGCGCGGAGCAAGTGCGCGCCCAAGCCACTGCGTCACTCCCAGTAAAGATGTGTGGCTCGGGTGCACTGCAGCCCAACAGTGAGTGTCGGCTGCCATTTTGTCACCCCCCTCAGTGGGGACACCCGGGGTGACACACCCCTTCCTCCACCCCTGAATAGGACACAGCCCCAACAACTGTTTTCAGTGCCACTACCAAATCCTAGCTCACCTCCAGACTTTCACTTTCCCCCCAGGAAGGATACAATCGCATACCAGAAATGTAAGTTTACTTAAAGTGGTTTAAAGTTGCAACAAACCCACTTTTTTAAAAAACCACTTACATTTTTGCAATTAGGAAAGTGGTTTTTGCAGTTCGGAAAGCTTGATGAAAAAAGAATGGACATTGCATCACCGCAGGCTAAGTTTTGTGGAAGCCAATCAGGATGAATGCTCCATAAACAAGCCCTCTAAGGTGCAAAGGGAGAAGACATGACAGTGTCCCTGAGCAGAGCCAAAGTGCATGTCTCTCACGACTGAGCAACTGCAATGAGTCCACACTTGGGGAGGAACAATGAGCAGATCAGAGGGCCATGTTTCGAGATGGTCCTCTTTTCTCTGAGAAATCAAACACTAGCTGTACTTAATTCCTAAAAAAAAATCTGCATGTTGTTCAGTCTCCCAAGCAAGATTTGACAAAATGGAGGAAGCCTGTTGTGCTCTAAACTATTCTTCACTTGCAGGGCACTTTCAGACTGCGACTATTTTCGGGTGACATTCAATCACACACTTGGAAATTCAGGTTGTACAATTATAGCTGATTGGGAGGCCTTGCGCGCGCACACACACACACACACACACACACACCCTGCTAATCCCCAAAAAATCAGACAGAGAAATATATTGGCGAGTTAGATCATGTTTGCTTTGACACCAAAAAATCAGAACGAAGGCTTGGAAATAGCCAACACCATCTCATCTCCCTGCAAGCAAATTAGGATGGGACAGGGTGGGGGGGAATCACAGGGATAAGCTGGGGTGGGGTGGGGTGGGGGGAGGAGGGGGCGGGATACATCATGGATCGGCACAGGGCGGGTGGAATCACACGGGTGAGCCACAGCAACGCGTGGCAGGGCCAGCTAGTAACATATATGAATTTAAGAAGTGTTTAGGAAAATACAAATAAATCCCCAGTTGTCCAGAAATACTCAAAGTATCCTGTCTGCCAACCCCTGTATCTCTTTTCTCTCCTCTGACTCCCATAATGATGCACTGCTTACTATAATGCAACTTCCCGCAGAGCAGGCAGGCAGGGAGATGTGTTGCAAAACATCTGTCAATCTGCTATCATAGCCATATCTATGAGGTTGGGCTTAAGAAATTCTCCCTTCTCCCCTCCCTCCCTTTCTTTCTTTCCAGAGATGCTGAAAAAGGGCACCTGTCCTGCAGTATTCTTGGCTGGCCTACATTCTAAGCTGACTCAGGGTTCTCGACTCTCCAGTGGAAAGGTAACTGGGCTATAGGCTACAGTTCCTCCTCCTGGAAATCCCCCTTTAACACCCCCTGTTAGCTCAATAAAAGCAGTGTTTAAATAACCAAAGTGCCTCCATTGAACTATACTTGCCATTTCCCTCCCGCTTCTTAGTGAGATAAAATAGGGATAATTACAAAGAGGGATGAGCAGGTTTAATGAAAGCCAGTTTCTTTTTGGTATATTCCTGAAGCAGCAATCATCATCTGTTTGGCTTTTGAAGAGCAACAATTATAATCACTTAAAAACCCCAAGGGGAACAAAAATAGAATTTTAGATTAGCATATAAAATATACAGCTGGATTGGGCAAGCTTGCAAAAAATAAAAACAAAAAATTTGGGAAGATCATTCTCATTTGAATGCTATTCAGTATCAGAAGCAAAATGAGTTCGAGAGGATTTCATATGCATCTTTCTCCCTTTAATAATAAAAAAGTAGACAACATTTTGAATGATTTTCCTAAATAACAGGACATGCAAAGCAGCTGAGCTTGGAAAAGATTCCCTAAGGCAGCAAGGCTATATCAAAGTGTCAGGATGTAGCTCAGTGGCAAAGCACATACTCTGTTGCAAAAAAGTCGCAGGTTCAATCTCAAGCGATTTCAGGTAAAGCAGGAACAAGACTTCTGTTTGGTACAAGGAGAGCTTCTGCATTGGCAGAATGTTGGGACCCAACTGCTGGGTGACAGTGTGGCCTAATCTGTACTGCCATCATACAAATACTTTTTTTAAAAAATTAAGAAACGAGACCCCAAAGGCATGTTTGGGCTGACCTAAAGGCGAGTCTTGGGTTTGAAAAAGGTAAAGGCTACTGACATAGACATTACTCAACCAGACTCCATACAAGGCAACTGCCTATGTCCTAAGTACAAACATCCCTGGGTGGATGTGCAGAAGAAATATTCAGGACATAATTCTGGATGTACAGCAACCCTGATTTACTCAGAAGTAAAGGATGCTATGGGGGACCCAGGTGGCGCTGTGGGTTAAACCACAGAGCCTAGGGCTTGCTGATCAGAAGATCGGCGGTTCGAATCCCTGCAACGGGGTGAGCTCCCATTGCTCGGTCCCAGCTCCTGCCCACCTAGCAGTTCGAAAGCACATCAACGTGCAAGTAGATAAATAGGGACCGCTCCGGCGGGAAGGTAAATGGCGTTTCTGTGCACTGCTCTGATTCGCCAGAAGCAGCCTTGTCATGCTGGCCACATGACCCAGAAGCTGTCTGCGGACAAACGCCGGCTCCCTTGGCCTATAGAGCGAGATGAGCGCCACAACCCCAGAGTTGGACACGACTGAACCTGATGGTCAGGGGCTCCTTTACCTTTACCTTTTAAAGGATGCTATGATCAGTGGAGCTTACTCCAAGGAAGTGTCTATCAGTGGGCAGCCTAAGTTTCTAACATCTTCTAAAGCAGTGGTTCCCAACTAGTGGTCCACAGAGGCTGGGGGTGGGTGGGACAGGACAGTCTGCACAGCAGTGGAGCAAGGGGCATGGCCAGCCGCCCACAGAGCAGGGCAGGGTGAGCCGGGGCAGGAAGCTCCGCGGGGCCTCCGGTGAGTCTGCCTGCCTCCTCCCACTCAGCCGCCCTACAGCGGGGGGGGGGGAGGCTTCAGGCGGACCGTTTGGGGCAGCACAGAGCCTGCAGGCGCCCAAGCCACCGTGCCACTCCCAGGAGAGACGCGTGGCTCGGGCACGCTACAGGCGCTGTGGTGAGTGCTGCCCGACATTTTGTAACCCCCCTCGGTGGTGACACCCGGGGTGGCCCACCCCCACTGCACCCCTCTTCCTCCGCCCCTGGGTCTGCATAACCCACCCAGGGGGTCTGTGGCACCATTCACATAAAATTAACATTTCAAAAGTAGGGGGGTCCATGGCTTGGCTTTTGAAAAATCAGTGGGGTCTACAGTACTTGGCAAATTGAGGCCCATGCACAGTAACTAAGAAGGCAATCATTAAGATGTTCTACAGACCTGGGGGGGGAGGGTGAGCAGCATTTTACCCCAGCTGTATTCCCTCATGGGCAAACTTCTGATGGATACATGTCAGGGGTGCATTGGGACAGAAGCGGGCAGGGTAACTGTATCATAGCTGCCAAGTTTTCCCTTTTCTCGCGAGGAAGCCTATTCAGCATACGGGAAAATCCCTTAAAAAAAGGGATAACTTGGCAGCTATGAACTGTATGTAACTCTTGCAGTAAGTGAACAAATGTATAGGTTGAGACCCTGCTGCATTTAGGGGGTCCTCTGTCTCATTGTACAGTTCTGTTCCAAGCACACAACTGCATGGGAAAGTTGCCATGATAACTCAGTAACTGTCATACATGGCATTAGTTTGCAGGGAAAACTATGCAAACACGGAGACACACACATTTTGTCTTCTCATAAAGAAAACAGTAATCAAAAAGTTGTGTTTGAGAAAGCACTTAGCTGCCATCTCGCTTAACATTAAGGTCATATTAAAAAGGGCACAGCAAGTTCGCTCTCCCCCCACCCCACCCCACCTGACACACATACACACTTTTTTCCTGGGCTCCCTTGGCCATCTGTTTCATATTTCACATCCACAGAACAATGCGATGCACTGTAGCGTGCAAAACCCCATCAATGCTTGCTCAGTTTAATGTGAAATCTAATTGCCTGCTTGCTTAGAAGCAAACCAACAAAAAGTGCGGGGAGGAATTAAGTGCAAGGACATCACTTTGCTGGTGGACAGGGAAATCGAGAAAATTGGATATCCCTCTCCACAACATGTGTCCAGAACAGCATGGTTAGCATAGATGACCGGGCTTGTGCTTTCCTACATTAAAGACATCGCTGCATTCTTAGAATGCACCCGCCAGGACGTCAGAGCTGGGCATATTTTTAGAAGAAAATGCTTGACTTGCTAACAAATGGCAGTCAAAAATAGATTCTCCCCTCCTCCTAAAGAAGCACAACATTCTCAACCAGCCACTCCTACAGAAGTACAAGGACCCCATTTTGCTGATTTGCCTCTTTTTTAGGGTCGCTAAAATTTTTAAAATACGTGCCCATGGGGCAAGACGGCTCCTGTATCTGTAAGAGTTGGGCATAAGAGAGTGTCTAAGTAGCTTATTGTGGTGGGGTAGGGAAAGCTATGCTTGCAGGAATCACCTCTTTGCACAACACCCACCTCCCTTGCTACCAGAAAGTTCAATGGAATTTACCCCCGCAGTGTTTATAGGTCTGCAGTCTAAGTTAATTTTGTTTCTGGTTCCAGCATCGGAGGCACTTAGGGGGGTCGAGGAAAAAAATAAATCCTGCTGTGAACCCACATTTGCCAGCCCGAGCTCCTTTTGGGAGAGAGGGTAGGGATGTATCAGAGGAGGGTGGGATATCAATTTAATAATGAGCAAAGTGGGGTGCCAAGTTCTCAGCCATCTCACTTCTTTTCAGGTAGACATGGCTGAGCCTGGCCTAAGCATCTCACCTATTTCTTTTCCTTCCATGTTGGCCATTGGATGTATCAACTCACAGGCTCTACATATATACTGAGCGACTAGGGGAGAGCAGCATTGCACTTGGATTTTGCTTGTGGGCTTCTCATAAACATATTTGCTTTTTCCTAGGCTGCCAAGCTAACATCAGTTCTCAGATATTATAACTAGCAGTTCTAACATCAACTCGGCTGTCTCTTCCAGGATATGTGCATGGATCATTGGAAGGTATAAGTATCTTTTGTCATGTTTCCTGTTTTGCAGGGGGTTGGACTAGATGATCCTAGGGGTCCCTTCCAACTCTATAATTCTATGATTCTGTGATCTGGTTGGCTACTATGAGAACAGGATGCTGGACTAGATGGGCTGGTGGTCTGATCTAGCAGGTCTCTTGTGTTCTTAAGGTCATTCACAATTTGTCAGAAGAGAGGAAACACAGCAACAATAAAATATATTTTGCAAGTTCTGATTTATATGTATTGATACAATTTTGGAAATTATTGCTATAATATAAAAAGAAATACAATGCAGCTCACCATAGTGAAGAGGTAACTTGTGTTTCTGCTTGGTCTGTTGTCTGGGTGCTAACTGTACTGTGTTATACCTGAGGGAGCACATCCTCTCCCATCGTCCAGCCCAGACACTGAGGTCCATCTCCGAGGGCCTTCTGGTGGTTCCCTCACTGCGAGAAGTGAGGTTACAGGGAACCAGGCAGAGGGCCTTATCGGTAGTGGCGCCCGCCCTGTGAAATGCCCTCCCTTCAGATGTCAAGGAGATAAATAACTATCTGACTTTTAGAAGACATCTGAACGCAACTCTGCATTAGGAAGTAAACAGCAACTCCAAGGGATGGAAAATAGATATGAGCCACAGGTGCCTCCCTCTGAACACTACTCCCCCCCCCCTGATTTTGTGTTTTTTTTATTTATTGACAAAGTAATAATATAAATAAATAAATAAATAAATAAATAAATAAATAAATAATGTGCAGCCCACCCCCGAGACCATTCCATTGTAACTATCCAACCTCTCAAAATTTCAACACCTCTTGTGATGGTTTGACCCATTTCCATTTTAACAGTACAAATTCTACAAATACCTGCCATATCTCCTGTGAACACTACTTCCCCACTCAAATCCAGAGCCCCACACAACTTATTTAAACTTGCTGCTGGTTTTTTTTTTTTTAAGTCAGATGTTCATATCACCGATCTCTCCTGCTGGATGTTTACGCAGACATGGTAGAATGCCTCCTCAGAGTTCTGTATGCCTTTGCAAATAGGAAACCAAAGAGCTGTGTTTATGCATTTCCTGTAAATGGAACAGGAACAAATTTCTCGAAAGAATTACGTTCTTTGAGCAGGACATCCTGTAATGCAGGGACGAGAACCTTGTTGCCCTCTAGATGATGCTGGACTCCCAGCCAGCCCCAGCCAACATTGCCAACCGTTGTAGACTTAATCTTTCTTTCCATTGCCATTTGCCCACAACATTTACATTCCCCCACCACCACATTAACATTCACATATATATATGTATACAACACCCCCGACAACTGAAGATCACACTCCATACATCTGATGAAGTGGGCTCTAGTCCACAAAAGCTGAAATAACAATCAAACGTGTTAGTTGTTTTTATATTTGGTACTGTATGTATGTATTTGGTACTGTATGTATTTTTCGTATGTGGGTTAAACCACAGAGCTAGGGCTTGCTGATCAGAAGGTCGGCGGTTCGAATCCCTGCGACGGGGTGAGCTCCCATTGTTCGGTCCCAGCTCCTGCCAACCCAGCAGTTCGAAAGCACATCAAAGTGCAAGTAGATAAATAGGTACCACTACAGCGGGAAGGTAAACGGCGTTTCCGTGTGCTGCTCTGGTTCTCCAGAAGCGGCTTTGTCATGCTGGCCACATGACCTGGAAGCTGTATGCCGGCTCCCTCGGCCAATAATGCGAGATGAGCGCACAACCCCAGAGTCGGTCACGACTGGGCCTAATGGTCAGGGGTCCCTTTACCTTTACCTATTTTCACTTTATTAATAACACTAATCTAGATCATCAAGACATGGCAACATTTCTACATTCCCTAAGCCAATGAAATAACACAGTCTCCTTAAGCTTCTCTTCTTCACTGTAGTGCTTTTTAGGTGGGAGGGGGAGGGCTTTGAAAAAGAAATTTTAGAAAGATGCAACAGTACCCTTTCTTTTGTTTCTGCTGCTCATTTCGGCTGCCCAAGCATCTGTTAGGAGCATAGGGCTGGTTTTTCTTTCTGGTTTTTAGTTGCTCTCCTGGGTACTGAAACGCCTTTCTGTGCAACTGCTGCACAGGTGTAATTGCACCACTTGCACCATTCTGCAAACCTCCCATTTTTGGACGTGATAAATCACACAAATCTCACACTCCTTTTACAAAAATCATAAAAAAGGATTTCACAGTTTGCTTGTCACCTCCTCCTCAAGAAATTATTATTTTTCCCTTCCACAATGAGTGCACTATTTTGTTTTGTTTGGGGCACATGCAGAAGAAGGGTAAGTTTTGGCTCCTTTCCCACATGGTTGTGTAAGAAATTTCTACAGGTAGGAATCATCTCAGGGATTAGCCTCCTACACCATGATTGCCATGTAACACCGACTGACGCCCTTCCCCACCTCCCCTCTCCTTAACCATATATTGAAGCTTTTGTATTTTGAGAGAGCATGACACCTTCCCCAAATCTTGCAAAACTTGCACAAACTGGAGAGTAGCTTCCTACTCACTAACCAACTAGCATCAACATCTCAACTAACATCCCAATACTGGCTCAAGAGAGCTTGGTCCAAGAGGAAGGACCTCCTTGAGGTGTCATTAGTAGTTACTGACGAAAACCTCACCTGCAGTTCATATTGCCATCACTTGTAAACACTATTTGTTGTTCTGAAACCAAACAACACCTTCTTTCTTTGTCAGCACAGTGGTACCTCTGGTTATGAATGCTTCAGGTTACGAACTTTGCTATCCTGGAAGTACCTGCTCCTGGTTGTGAACTTTGCTCCAGGATGTGAACGTAAATCATGTGTTGGAGGCGCACGCGCACAGCGGGAGACCCCACCAGTGAAAGCGCGCCTCAGGATAAGAACGGTTTTGGGTTAAGAACGGAGCTCCGGAATGAATTAAGTTTGTGGCCGGATGCACCACTGTAGATGCTAACAAGAAGTGGAGACATATACAATGCAGTCTGCTGTGCTCCTCACATGTGCTTCCTGTCTTGCAATAATCACAAGGGGTATCTTGCCTTAGGAGTACATGTGTATACTAAATATGTACAGTGGTACCTTGGTTTGCATACGTCTTCGTTTGCATATGTTTTGGATTACAAACACGTCAAACCCAGAAGTGTGTGTCCTGGTTTGCAACCTTTTTTTGGATTACAACCCCCTTTTTTTTGGATTACAACCCATTTTTTTTGGAGGCCCCATTGGTGAAAGTGCGCCTTGGGTTACAACCTGTTTTGGTTTACAAATGGACCTCCGGAACGGATTATGGTTGTAAACCAAGGTACCACTGTAAACTAGATTTTCTACTCCAGAGACCAACATAGTAATAGTAATAGTAATAGTAATAGTAATAGTAATAGTAATAGTAATAGTAATAGTAATAGTAATAGTAATAATAATTTTATTGTTTCTAACTCTGGGCATTCTTCCAACAGAACATCAAAAACATGTAGGTAGCCGTGTTGGTCTGAGTCGAAGCAAAATAAAAAAATTCCTTCAGTAGCACCTTAAAGACCAACTAAGTTTATATTTTGGTATGAGCTTTCGTGTGCATGCACACTTCTTCAGATACCTGAAGAAGTGTGCATGCACACGAAAGCTCATACCAAAATATAAACTTAGTTGGTCTTTAAGGTGCTACTGAAGGAATCAAAAACATGATAAAACATAAAGCAATGCAGAGTGTTCAGTTTTGGGCAAAGTTCATCTTGGACCAATTAAGAGGTTTTCTGGTGGATGGGGAGATGTGATCAATGTCAAGGCCAGATGGCAGACCTTTCCTGCAAACCTTGTCCCTTTCCAGTATGGGCCTATTTTGGAACCCACCCCCCTTTTAAAGGAAAACAATGATAACCCCATTTTTGAAGGCAACTCTGGCTTACATAGGGCGGTATTCCGAGTGGACCTCTTGAAATTTATAAGCCTAACGTTATTTAGGGCCTCTTGAATAAAACTGAAGACCACTCATATGTGCCTTCTGTAAAATGGAACTGAAGCCACGTATTAAGAATTTTTCAGCATAACACTATTTGATGTCTTTTTCCAGCGAGGAGCACGGCGGTCTGTTTTGGAGTTGATTTCATTTAAAATATAGGGATGATACAACTTCCCAAACAGAGCCAGCCCAGCCATGAGGCAAAGGGAGGAGACTGCCTCGGGCAGCAGGATCTACAGGGGCAGCAGATCTGGCCTGCAAGGAATACATCAGGCATCCCCAAACTGAGGCCCCAGATGTTTTGGACTACAACTCCCATGATCCTTAGCTAACAGGACCAGTGGTCAGGGATGATGGGAATTGTAGTCCAAAACATCTGGAGGGCTGAAGTTTGGGGATGCCTGGAATACATCAATTACAGCTGCTGGGGAAAAAAGCAGCAATAGGATGCAATATGAAACCAAAGAGGCCAGTTTCTTGCAACCTGCCTCCATTGAAGTCAGTGGGAGGTGGGTAACTGCAGCCAAATTTCTCAGAGAATCAGTACTTGAAATGGTGAATTTTGGCTTTAAAGTATCAGTTACCTAGATGCATAAAGATGCAGCAAAAGGAACAAGGCGCCGAGCTCACTTCTTCTTAAGATGGTCTTTCTCAGCTGCTTTGAATATGTCGCTCTTTCTAAACTGGTTCTGTATTTCGGGTGGCCAATGTTTCAAAATCAAGCCCTTCTCCTATGCTTTTTCTCATCATCTCGATACACACACACACACACTGAGAGATGGTAAACATGGTCCTAATGTTGACCCCTGTTTCAGTAATAAAAGTGTAGCTGGCGAGGCTGCCAGTCATCCAGAAAGATAGCTAGCCTAGCCTTCTCTTGAGGTTTTTTAACAGCAGCTCGATCTGCTTTTTTGAAGCATGGGCACCCGTCTTTTCCTTCCTAAAATATGCACTTTCAGCTGCTATTAAAGGCGCAGGAGCTACTAAAAACAGTGGGCCGGGAGAAAGGAGATGATTGGCTGCCCCTCAAACATAAGCACCAGCACCAGCCAATCTGGTGCTCGCCAGATGTTGTTGGACTCCAACTCCCATCAGCCCCCGCCAGCGTGGCCAAAGGCGGCCAGCAACATCTGGAGGGCACCAGATTGGCCACCCCTGATGTAGACAAACTGCTCCTCTTGAAAGACCCCGCCCCCGAGGCAACTGTTAAGGCAGAGCAGCCCCCTGGGATCCTTTCCGACGCCTCCCCTCCCCATTTAACAAGATCACATTTTATCCACCGGGCTGGAAGGCGAGGATGCAAGTTTAGACGTTGCTTGCCTGGTCTCATGCTTAGGGACTTTTCCTTCCCTCCGCCTTTCAGCGGTAGTGGAAGCCTACTAGGCAGCAGGTCTACTCGGGAGTAAGGCCCATTGAGTCCAATGGGATGCGTCAGGTTGCAGCTCGAGCGAGAAACTGCGTGGTATTTAGGTAATTCCTTTGGTGTGCGTGTCAATTTCTCTCTAGCGCTGGGCTAATGCCAGTTGATGGATGGGAGGGTTAAACACACACACAGAGAGAGACAGACAGACCAGACGTGCAAGCGAGAAGAAGACGGGTCTAGTTTTTGAATGGGAGACGGAGTTCCATTGTTCTTGGGCGGTGCTACATTATTACTGGACTCTCTCCTCTTCTGGGGCAGAATTCAGAGCACAATCCTCAGGTTGTGGGTCTGATGTGAACAGAGACTTACATAGAGATATGCAAGACATATATTGTATATGCAAATGTATATATTTACACATGTATTTTGCAAATATATATGCAATATCCTTTGGCAGGCAGCCTTTGCCTTGCATCGCAAGAAACAGCTGAAGTTTCCCCCAGTATCGCTTTCTGTGCACTTTTAAAGAGCTTGGGTGGTTATTCTGAAGCACTCTCAAACACCCCCCCCCCCAGCCTCTCCCTCCCCCAAGAAAACGCGATTCGTGGTTCTCTAATGCAAAAGGAGAGAGAGAGAGAGAGAGAGAGAGAGAGAGAAACTGTAATAATAAAAGGGCACTTACCATTGCAAGCTCATAATGCTTTGTCACAACCTTAACATAAAAGAAGTCTTAAGAATTTTCTAAGCGCCCGATGCTGGGTGTACCATAAGGGTAAGTAGGGAGGAGAGACCAGCACTTGAAAGTCAATTCTATAATCATCTCCAAAACAAAAGGAGAGGTGGGTGACCAATCAGAAAGGAAGCAGCAGACCACCCCTCTTCTTTCTCATCCCCACCCCCACTCCCCCCCAAAAAGACCAGCCAGAAAGCATTGGGGAGACAGATCCAAGCGATTATCATCGGGAGAGTGCCTGGTTTTGAAGAATGATAATGAGAGAGAGAGAGAGAGAGAGAGAGAGAGAGAGAGAGAGAGAGAGAGAGAGAGAGAGAGAGAGAGAGAGACACTGCCCAGTCACTTGTATCCAAAGGCAGAAGAGCGGGGTGGGGGGCGGGGTAGAGGGGTGGGAGGAATAGTCTTCAGGAACTGAAAGCCCATTTCGGTTCACTATCTCTGCTGTAGCTTCCCAGTGATGGATGGTTTTCCTTCAATAAAACGTTTTCTGAAAGCAGGCAGACAAGAGGACGTCCACCGTTTTCTCTCTGTGCGTAAAAAGCACACACTCCACTTAGCTGTGGTGCTTTGAAATGCCACTCTCACATTTTTTTTGATGTATACTTTTTTCTTTTTTAAAAAGTCTATCCCTAAAAATGTAATGTGTAAATGAGTTATATACATGTTTGGAAACACATGAATCATGCAGGTTTGAGTCTGGTTAACCAGGAGTAGTTATTGCTTGACGGCTGCAGCACCTCCAATGTACCACTTCAAGCTCAGGGTTTCTTGGCAGACATTGTCCAGATATTCATCTGTCAGTGGTCATTCAATGGTTCACACATTTGATGGACAGCTGCGTGTGTGAACTGATTCCACTGAGGTGATGTGAAAGGTCTGTCTGTCACATTATAGATCTGTGATGACCCATTCTCACATGCAAAAGAACCCTTTGACGCTGCATCAAATGACGATGTGAATTCTTCAGTGTATTCAAGGGCTGAGAAGTCAAACCATGTACACACACACACACACACACACACACACACATATTCCTGTGTATAAGACTACTTTTTAACCCAGGAAAATCTCAAAAGTCGGGGGTCGTCTTATATGCCGGGTCGTATTTCTTATACAGCGAGTGTATCCCAAATTCTATATTTTAACTGGAAAAGTTGGGGGGTCGTTTTATACACCCAGTCGTCTTATACGCCGGAATATACAGTACTTGTGTTTGCAAACTCTCAAGAAAGCCAGGAACTTGCTATCACTCATTGTCAAAAATCACATTCAGTTGTAAACTTGGGTTTGCTGGCATGTCTTGTGTGGAAGGTTAGTCAGAAATGCAAATATTGAGTCAATCTCTCATAATACATACATAAAGGTAAAGGTAAATCATCAGGTCCAGTTGTGTCCGACTTTAGGGTTGCGGCGCTCATCTCGCTCTATAGGCCAAGGGAGCCAGTGTTTGTCCGCAGACAGCTTCCGGGTCATGTGGCCAGCATGACAAAGCTGCTTCTGGCGAACCAGAGCAGCGCACGGAAACGCCGTTTACCTTCCTGCCGGAGCTCACCCCGTTGCAGGGATTCGAACCGCCGACCTTCTGATCAGCAAGCCCTAGACTCTGTGGTTTAACACACAGCGCCACCTGGGTCCCTAATACATACATACATTCATACATACATACATACATACTAAAAAAATATACCCCACCCATCCAACTGTGTTTCCCCAGCCACTCTGGTCAGCTTCCAACAAAAGATCAAAAATATATTAAAACATCAGTCATTAAAAACTTGCCTAAACAGGGCTGTCTTCAGGTGTCTTCTAAAAGTCAGATAGTTGTTTATTTCTTTGACATCTGATGGGAGGGTGTTCCACAGGACGGGTGCCACCACTGAGAAGGCCCTCTGCCTGGTTCCCTGTAACTTCGCTTATCACAGTGAGGGAACTGCCAGAAAATCCTTGGGGCTGGACCTCAGTGTCCGGGTTGAATGATGGGGGTGGAGATGCTCCTTCAGGTATACAGGTGAAACTCGGAAAATTAGAATATCGTTGAAAAGTTCATTTATTTCAGTAATGCAACTTATTATTTTTTATTTTTCTTTTAATTTTTACAAATGCTTTTGGAAATTCCACAGTAATAAAACAAATAGTTACAATAATACAAAAATAAACAGAAATAAACATCCCTATTACATTTCATTAATTACATTCCATTTATAATTGACCCGCCTAACGACAAATAATTACAGTTACAACAAATAAAGGCTTGACATGTCTTGCTTTGCATGTCATGCATCTATCTCATATATTGGTTTCACCTTTTAAGTTGCGTTACTGAAATAAATTGTATATTGTCTAGCTGCTTATTTAACTTATATGCAGAATTCATCATGCGAAAGGCTGGACTAGATGAATCCCAAGCCGGAATTAAGACTACCGGAAGAAATATCAACAACCTCAGATATGCAGATGACACAACCTTGATGGCAGAAAGTGAGGCGGAATTAAAGAACCTTTTAATGAGGGTGAAAGAGGAGATCGCAAAATATGGTCTGAAGCTCAACATCAAAAAAACCAAGATCATGGCCACTGGTCCCATCACCTCCTGGCAAATAGAAGGGGAAGAAATGGAGGCAGTGAGAGATTTTACTTTCTTGCGCTCCTTGATCACTGCAGATGGTGACAGCAGTCACGAAATTAAAAGATGCCTGCTTCTTGGGAGAAAAGCAATGACAAACCTAGACAGCATCTTAAAAAGCAGAGACATCACCTTGCCTACAAAGGTCCGTATAGTTAAAGCTATGGTTTTCCCAGTAGTGATGTATCGAAGTGAGAGCTGGACCATAAAGAAGGCTGATCGCCGAAGAATTGATGCTTTTGAATTATGGTGCTGGAGGAGACTCTTGAGAGTCCCATGGACTGCAAGAAGATCAAACCTATCCATTCTTAAGGAAATCAGCCCTGAGCGCTCACTAGAAGGACAGATCGTGAAGCTGAGGCTCCAATACTTTGGCCACCTCATGAGAAGAGAAGACTCCCTGGAAAAGACCCTGATGTTGGGAAAGATTGAGGGCACTAGAAGAAGGGGACGACAGAGGACGAGATGGTTGGACAGTGTTCTCGAAGCTACCAACATGAGTTTGACCAAACTGCGGGAGGCAGTGCAAGACAGGAGTGCCTGGCGTGCTATGGTCCATGGGGTCACGAAGAGTCGGACACGACTAAATGACTAAACAACAACAACTGAAATAAATGCAGTTTTTGTCGATATTCTAATTTTTCGAATTTCACCTGTAGTTAAAAAAAATAAAATATTATGCAATACTGACAGTCATAGCAAAGAAAATAACATAGCATTTAGTTAATGGCATCATGTTGTTGTTGTTGTTGTTGTTGTTGTTGTTGTTGTTGTTTAGTCATTTAGTTGTCTCATAGCTTCTCTGAGTTATTCAAGCCCCTTCGCCACAATAAGGCAGTGATCCATGAAGGAGGGCATCATTTTACATGGTCTTAATTAAAGATTGGCAGTCCATATAGGTTCTCTTCAGACAGGTTTTTTAAAGGGGTAGGAGAGATTTATTTTCTTTTCCTCTTATGTATGAAACAGAAGAAGAAGAAGAAGAAGAAGAAGAAGAAGAAGAAGAAGAAGAAGAAGAAGAAGAAGAAGAAGAAGAAGAAGAAGAAGAAGAAGAAGAAGACCAGGTTTCACCAAAGACATTTTCCTTTAGAACCCCATTTGTAACTCTTCTAAGCCCAGTTAGTCGTTCGGAACATATTTTCATGCTTGGTGGAAATGCAAAATCGTTTACATGTTTTGGACGAGGGTCTTTGATACTAATTCCAAAATCGTTAAGCAACCTCTCTTGCTGGAACCCGGCCTCCGCCTGCTTTCACTAAACCCAGATTACAACCTCACTACCCAGCAGGGAGATTTAATTCCTTTTCTACCAGAAGCCGCATCTCACTGGAAATCGCCAGTGGAGCTACCTCTTGAGATACGGTTCAATAATATTAGGGGTACAGCTTATATTGAAGAAGCTTATATCTGAAGAAGTGTGCATGCACACGAAAGCTCATACCAAAATAAAAACTTAGAAGGTCTTTAAGGTGCTACTGAAGGAATTTTTTTATTTAGCTTATATTGAGTCACTCTCTAAAACAACTTTTGTCTGGGGGATAAATGAATGAATGAATGTATATTGGAGTAGGAGCCACAAGCTCAGATGATAATGGTGAATTTGGATTTGGATTCCAATGTAAAGGGGCACGTTTGGCAGAGGGCCTTCTCGGTAGTGGCGCCCGCCCTGTGGACAGCCCTCTCATCAGATGTCAAGGAAATAAACAACTATCTGACTTTTAGAAGACATCTGAAGGCAGCCCTGCTTGGGGAAGTTTTTAATGTTTTATGTTTTATCGTGTTTTTTAATATTCTGTTGGGATCCACCCAGAGTGGCTGGGGAAACCCAGCCAGATGGGAGGGGTATTTATTATTATTATTATTATTATTATTATTATTATTATTATTCAGTTCATGTGCCTACCGCAGCTGAGAACTCAACACTTTCTCTCCCTGCTTAACCCACCAACTTTCAATGCAATCTGAGCTTCATCCCTACACTTCTAACGTCATATCCATGCCCACATTCCTTGGCTCAACAGGACGGCTTTTGTAGGCTGTACTGTTTCATTTGCCCTTGTCTTCTGGTATCTGTTCAGCTATGCCTTGCGGAGGACCTTAAGGTCCATAAACAGTAACACCTTAGAGGTCCCGGGCCCAAAAGAAATCAGATTAGCCTCAAGTAGAACCAGGGCCTTCTCAACACTGGCCCCGACCTGGTGGAAGGCTCTGTCTCCTGAGACCAGGGCCCTGATTTCTTTCCGCAGGGCCTGTAAGACAGAGTTGTTCCGCCTGCCATTTGGCCTGGAGCCAACCTGATCCCCTCCCCCATTTCCCTTTTCTTTTCCCCTTTTGTATGAAGCTGCATTTTTAATTTAATTTTGACGTATTTAGTCTTGTTGCTGAGTTGTATTTTAACCAGTTGTTTTATATTTGGTGTTAGCCGCTTTGAGCCCGGCTTTGGCTGGGGAGGGCGGGGTATATATATATATATATATAATATTATTATTAATTATAGTTCTCCATTGGCAACCCCTCCTTCCTTCAACGATTCAAGCTGAAGGTACATAGCAAAAATATTCTATTATGTAGACTGGGGTGGAGAACCCCCAGTCCAGGGGCCAAACTTCAGACATGCTCCAGGCTTTCTGTGAGTCCTTTGGCCTGAGAGAAATGTGTCCGTGAGCTGTGATGATGCCTCTCTTGCTTGCCTGGAACAAGGAAGGTGCTTGAGTGGGTTGGTCTACAAAGTCTGTCTGTAGCTGGAATGTAGAACGGTCTGTGTCACATCCATTGCTCCACCCATGTTTGGCTCTGGCCCCACCCACCACAGCATGCAGTGCCCCCTAGGGGCTCCCCACGAGACACTGCAGCCCTCAGACTGAAGAAGCTTCTCCATCACTGATGCAGACCAGGTCAGAAGTGTATCTTGTTGAAAATGACCACCACGCAGACGGAAGTGGAGCAAAATGAAATTAAATCTGACAACAGGCTCAAAGAAGGCCTTCTAGGAAGCACAGCAGACTTAATTCTAGACCGGAGAGCCTTTCAAACGTTATGTAAGGGCTAAATGCCAGTGCTCCGTGATTAATCGTTTTAACTACAGCGAAGCTCAATAGGAATTACTGATTAAAGAATGAAATGTTTATAACAATCAATGATTAGTCCCAAACCATTTTATGAACCCCCATCAATGAAAATTGCAGCTATTAAATGGATTGCAGTCAACCAAAGGACAAAGAGGAGAATGAAAATAGTATTTTCCTTCACAGAGCTATATCAACATTTGATCCCCAAATTATCCCCCCGCATTTATCAATCTGTACATTTCTAAATATTAGAGCTTTCTGGGGGAAGGTTGGTTGTAGGGAACATCTCTGATATAGTCTTGCTCATTTGCCTTTAGTCACCCCCCCCCCCCGGCCAGGTACCAGTCATCTTCTATAAAGTCATAAATTATCTAGGCTGAGTATACCTGAAGGATAATCTGTATACCCCCCCCCCCCCAAATTTTCTAAAACGAGCTACCTATTTGTGAACGAAGCTCCCTGGATGCTCCAAACAGGGCCTTCTTTGGGGTGGCTCCATGGCTATGGCACAACCTTTCTTAAGATACTCACTAAGAAAGGCAGGCACAATTCATTCAACTGGGAAGACCTACAAGATTGCTTCCAGGCATTTTGCAAACGTGCAAGCTGGCTGACTGTGGAGTGCACAGACTATATGAAACATCAGCACCTTCTTGGGCCGGGGTGGGGGGTGGGGGATGGAAACACAACAGGCAAAACAGTCAAGTGTGTATAAGATTGCAATCTGAGGCTTGCTCTTGGAGCTCTTGTTTCCACATGTACTTTTTATTCCACTCTGAAATCACTATAAAAGGGGGGGAAAGTGGGGGGAAGCAAAATATAAAAAGGTGTGATGCAAAAGGAGAATGGTTTAGGAGGATGGAGGAAATAAGGAAACACAGGGTCAAAGTATTCGTTACAACTTAAGACATAGCTGCCAAGTTATCCCTTTTTTACAGGGATTTTCCCTTATGCTGAATAGGCTTCCTCGCGAGAAAAGTGAAAACTTGGCAGCTATGCTTAAGAACATAGGGAAAGTCTGCTGGATCAGGCCTGTTCTCACAGTAGCCAACCAGATGTCGATGAGAAGCTTGCAATCAGGACCTGAGCCCAAAGAGCACTCTGTCCACCTGCTATTACCAGAAACTGGTAGACATGCCTCTGACAGAAGGTGGAACATTGCCATTAGCAGACTTCCATATTCTTCTCCTGCATGAATTCGTCTAATCCTCCTTCAAAGCCATCCAGGTTACTGCCTCCTGTGGAGGTGAGTTCCATAGTTTAACTAAAGGTAAAAAGGTAAAGGACCCCTGGACAGTTAGGTCTAGTCAAAGGTGACTATGGGGTGTGGCACTCATCTCGCTTTCAGGCTGATGGAGCTGGCGTTTGTCCGCAGACAGCCTTCCGGGTCATATGGCCAGCAAGACTAAACCGCTTCTGGCGCAACGGGACACCAAGACGAGTGCCAGAGCGCACGGAAACGCCATTTACCTTCCCAGCGCAGCGGTACCTATTTATCTACTTGCACTGGTTTGCTTTCAAACTGCTAGGTTGGCAGGAGCTGCGATAGAGCAATGGGAACTCACCCCATCACTGGGATTCGAACCGCTGGCATTTTGATCGGGAAGCCCAAGAGGCTCAGTGGTTTAGACCACCGTGCAGTGGCGGAACTTCATGCTCCGACACCGGGGGGCGGAGAGCAAGCAGGGTGGAGCTGGAGCATGTCCTGGAGGTGGGACGCATGTCCTGGGGGGTGGGGCATGCACCCTGGGGGCGGGGCTAGGGGCATAGGAAGATAGGGGCGGTCGAGGCGGTGCGCCCCGAGTGACGCGATCCCAGAGGCGATATCGCCGCTGCCCGCCCCGCCCCCAAATGCACACCCCACCACTGCGCATGATGCACCCCACCCCAAAACGTGCACCACATCACTGTGCAGGGTGCGCCCTGCCCCCCAAAACATGCATGTCATTGCTCATGGCGCGCCCTGCCCCCAAAACGTGGGCCGCCCACCGCCCCCAGAACGCACGCCATGTCACTGGGGGCAGCGCGTCTGCTCTCCGTCCCTGGTGGCGGAGTATGAAGCTCCGTCGCTGGGCGGGGCACACTGCCTACAGGGGCGGGGCGTGTGTCCTGGGGGCGGAGCACACCTGGAGGCAGCCGCAATGGTACCCTACCGGGATTGCGCTGCCGGGGGCGGTGCACTCCCCCCGCACTTCTCTTCCTCCACCAGTGCCACTGCGCCACCCATGTCCCAAAGAAATAAAATTGGTCTTGGCTCTTTCTTTTCTCTCGTACAGAGAATGTTATGTGCAAGGAGATGAATTAACACACTTTGTCCATAATAGAAGCCTGTGTTATGATGCTTCGTTACTGTATCTGCAGGGTATTATTTTTTTAAGGCAACAATTTCAGTTGGCAAGGGGTGCAACCCCATGCCTTCTCTACAGTCCAAAGTAAGGGATTATAAATCTCTCTCTCTCTCTCTCTCTCTCTCTCTCTCTCTCTCTCTCTCTCTCTCTCTCTCTCTCTCTCTCTCTCTCTGTGTGTGTGTGTGTGTGTGTGTGTGTGTGTGTGTGTGTGTAGGGATGGGGAGAATAGACCAAAGGGCTAGAAGAATGTGTCATCTACTCATGGCAATTGCTTCTTTTTCTTCCGCCGAATTGCAGAGCGGTTCCGTTGATGGGAAACCTCAGAGTGCGGAAACAAGGAATCTGGCCTTGCTCCTATTAGCGACATAAATTGTAGTCTCTCTCCCCCACCCCCGGCTTCACTTGCTAAATCCATTGGGTAATGGGGAGGTAGGGGAGAGAGGAGGGAAAGAGATAAAATTAACTAGAGAGCCAGTATGGTATTACTGGCCAGAAGTGTTGGGAGACTGGGGTTCAAGTAACTATTCAGCCTTGAAGCTTACATGGGGGTGCAAATTCACTGTCTCTCAGTCTAACCTACCTCACAGGGTTGTTGCGAGGATAAAATGAGGAAGGGGGAGGTATGCCACCTTGAGCATCTTGGAGGAAGGATGGGATATAAATGAAGCAACTAGATGGATAATACCTAGCATAATTCATATCGCCAAGCATAGCTGAAGGCTACGCAGAGCAAAATTCACCTCCTTTGGGCTTAAATATGAAACCACACATGGATGCTAGATTGCCACGGTTGTGTCTTTGCCGCTGCTAAAATGCTAGGAGGCTGCAGATCTAACTTTTAGTTTGGATTACACATTGTTGTCATATAATAAGAAGAGTTTGGGGAGCGTTAGCGGTGTGTATTTTCTTTTCTTTCAATTTAAGCGGCATGCCTTTTTCTTCTCCGTCTCCTTTAGAATCACAGAAGGAGTTCGCTTGCAAATCTTTTAATAAGGCAATTACATGCAGACAAAGATTAGATCTTGTGGCACAATAGATTTTTGCTTCTTCCTCTTTTTTAGAATTCGGGATCTTTTTTGATACTTCGCTGTCGCCAGACAAAAACTCTGAATACTAATGTGACAAGTCTATTCAGGAGGCGACAATATGAATTTTCTTAATTGTGCTCACTTGCGTGCCACACAAACTGTCACTTAATTTTGTGTGTGCCTGTTTCGAAGGGGGAGAAAAAGAGAGCGGAGAGAAAATACTATTTAGAGTCACCAAAAAGTGCGGTTGAATCACTAAAATCTGCATTTCTGAATTTAGACAGCGGAAATGTTGAGATGCCATTTGACTGAGCCCCCTCTCCCCTGCAGATCAATCAATACCCTTCTTATCTCTTGGTTTCACATGCCAATCTTAATTTAACCATAAATTCTATTAGTTCAGATCCTAACTAAGAATGGTGATAAGAAAGTTAACATCTGCAGGATTGTAGAGATCGGTTTTTGCCCTCGGTATCCAATGAAGTGTCATCTTGGGAGATGTGCAGCCCTCAATATGGCAACCACATAAATATTGTTGCATGCCACCCCAAAAGGATTCCAGGGGTTCCGGGCAATTACCCAGGGTTCATGTTTCCTTTTGGAATGAGGCACAGCGCTCTACGTGGGGCTACCTTTGAAGGTGACCTGGAATCTACAACTAATCCAGAATGCGGCAGCTAGACTGGTGACTGGCAGCGACCGCCAGGACCATATAACACCAGTCCTAAAAGATCTACGCTGGCTCCCAGTACATTTCCGAGCCCAATTCAAAATGTTGGTGCTGACCTTCAAAGCCCTAAACGGCCTCGGTCCTGTATACCTGAAGGAGTGTCTCCACCCCCATCGCTCAGCCCGGACACTGAGGTCCAGCGCCGAGGGCCTTCTGGCGGTTCCCTCGTTGCGAGAAGCCACGTTACAGGGAACCAGGCCGAGGGCCTTCTCGGTAGTGGCACCCACCCTGTGGAACGCCCTCCCTGCGAGAAGAGAAGTTACAGGGAACCAGGCAGAGGGCCTTCTTGGTAGTGCTGCCTGCCCTGTGAACACCCTCCCGTCAGATGTCAAGGAAATAAACAAATATCTGACTTTTAGAAGACATCTGAAGGCAGCCCTGTTTAGGGAAGTTTCTTATGTTTGATGTTTGATTGCATTATTATTATTATTACTATTATTATTATTATTATTATTATTATTATTATTATTATTATACGTTGGGAGCTGCCTGGAGTGGCTGGGGTTTACAATAATAATAATAATAATAATAATAATAATAATAATAATAATAATAATAATTGTTGTTGTTGTTGTTATTATTACACCACATGTATACCACCTGAGCCTACGATGGAGGGAGCTCACAGCATAAACACCCCATAGCCACAGCCTTGGATTCAAACAGATATCAAACCTTGCTCTCAGATTTTGCTCTGACTTTCTCTCTAGCTTCCTGCTTTATCTTTAGGTCATTTCACTCCTTCTTCTTCTTCTTCTTCTTCTTCTTCTTCTTCTTCTTCTTCTTCTTCTTCTTCTTCTTCTTCTTCTTCTTCTTCTTCTTCTTCTTCTTCTTCTTCTTCTTCTTCTCACTCATAGCCGAGTAAGATTGTCTTCCATAAACATGGTTTTAACAATGGGTCCATAAGTGACTGTGGAAGCCAATTCTGGATCCACACGTCCTTCCACAGTGGGGACATTGGTTTCTGGGTGGGAGTTGATCACGGTGTGAATTTGCCAAGCGTGCCTTCCTCTTAGCACATTTTTCCTTTGCGTCCTGAGCTAGAGTGTTGGAGTTTTGGAAGACGCCTGTGCATGAATTTGTTTTATGTGTGTAGATCAGTGCACGCTGACCAACGCACAGTTTTCTCAGTAGGGCTCTGTTCCAATGGCAGGAAGTAGTCACGACAAACTGGTAGATTCCTATCTGCTACAGCCTTCATCCGCCTTCACAGCCGTTGTAACATACCGCTTGTTATCATCCGCCTGTTCTGCCGTTGAGGACTTCTTGGATCATTCTTTGTCTAGCTCCTTCCCTTTGACCTTACCGCCTTGGGTGACCCTGCTGGGAGTACGAGATTCCCGACGGCTTCGCTCACAAGGGTCATAGGAACATGCAAGCCCACTCACCATGACAAGGTGATGATCTAAACTCTCAACCTTAGCTTTTTCTGCTGATGGGGCCATTTGCCATCTCACACTGACCCCCTTATTTCTCCATCCCCTCACCGGGAAGCTAGTTTGGCTTCCTTAGCTTTTAGCACTTACTGGATACAGGGATTAGACACAGAGCTTAACACCCCAACTCTTAACAGTATTGTGGCCTTTCTATTGCTGGTTTTTGTTTTTGCATTGAAACCCTTCTACAGTACATCTTAATGAGGAAAACCATCTCCCTTGCTAGGGACAAATTAGGGGAAAACAAAATGGCTTCTCCCCACAGGTACATGGGGGTGGGGAGAGAACCATCTTTCCCCCTCTGAACCCAGGGAGTAGTTCCACATCATAATGTCACTTTCTGAAACTTTTTACAAAACACTTACGCAAACGTAGGAAGCACCATACTTTATAGCTGCTCTAGAAAGCTAGACATAATTTTTAAGATGGGAAAAAGAGACAGGGAGACACTGGACTTCTTCATAAGATCAGTCAATCAAATGTTTACTATGGTCAACTGGCTATCAAAGAAACTACAAAAAACAAATACAAATCACAGCCTCAGAAGAACAAAGGTGACAAGTTAGGAACAAAAGTCCTAGCAGTTCTAAGAGATAATGCAACATTCACATATAATGCCACCTGCTCAGTAATGGAATTATTAGACCCTCAAGGAAGATACTGGAAATGCTCTCTAAGGATCAACCAGGAAACTGCCTCATAAGGGTATATATTATGGGTTCTCTAAATCTTTGATAAAATCTACAATAGAAAAACACACCAGAGACTGTTTCCAGCTCTAAATGCTTGCAAGGACAGCACCAATTCGCAAAGGGAACATTAGCAAATCTGCTGTCCAGGATTTTGCAGGGTGAGCTGTTAAAAACGCGCCAACAAAACTGATCTTTTGTACTTTGATATTGTTTGAAACTATAGATACGGCACAGATTGAATTCATATTTGCCTGATCTTCCTGCAGATTTGGGCACAAGATCTTATAATCCTCCCCAACTAAGCACTGCTAATGTATTAAGCTTATTTACGCAGATAATCTCACAAACCCAGCTAGGGCAGAGGACCGCTCAACTCATCAGAAAAAAAGTCAAGTCAGTCATTCTCAGAAAGGTCCATAGACGTGAGATAGGATAGCCATCTTCAAATATGTGAAGGGCTATCATGTGGAAGATGGAACAAGCTTGTTTTCTCCTGCTCTGAGGGTAGGATCCGAACCCATGGCTTCAAGTTACAAGAAAGGAGATTATGACTAAACATTGGGAAAAACTTTCCGACAGTAAGATCTGTTTGACAGTGGAATGGTCTCCCTCAGGAGGTGGCAGACTCTCCTTCCTTGGAGGTTTTTAGGGTTTTCAGGTTGGATGGCCATCTGTCATGGATGCTTTAGCTGAGATTCCTGCATTGCAGGGGGTTGGACTAGATGACCCTTGGGATACCTCCAAAGCCTACAATTCTATGATCTAATCTGCATGTCTATATTCTGATGCAGTTCTGGGTGTGGACCAGAAAGGTTTGCTCTAAATTACGGAGCAAACCAAAATCTCCCAGCAGCACCACCCAGCCTTAGGCTATAGGGGTTGTCACGAAAAATGCCTTCATGTCAGAATTGACCACTACAGTCCTGCCCTGCTTTTGCTAACAATTAATCACAAATATACACTCAGGAGGAAGCTGAGCTCCGTCTTCCATGCCGAAGAATGCTAGACAGGAAATGCACTGTTCTTAGCTGTCAATCAGAATCTCGTTGCTGCTTATCAAAACTCCACCCGAACAGTTAGGAGAGGGAGTCACAGCCAGCTGATTTCTGCTGTGGCTTTCCTGATTGTGAAGTTCTCCATCCTAGCAGTTAGTTTCAGGGCCAACGCCTACTGCTATGGCCCTATATACTTCAGGAAGGAGAGGAGAGAGTCCCTTTCCTAGCAGCAGGAGGCTTATCTGGGTCTATTAAAATGGGTAGGAAATAGGTTTCTTCACGGCAAATTTTCTACCGTCGCCGGTTACAGAAGCCTGATGCTATCAATCAGCTCACAGATAGGTCTGACACAACTGCATTTCCCTCAACAGATGGGAAGAGGTCCGCAGAAATTCAGTGAGCTTCAACTCTTAATGCTGATCCAGGGTGTCCAATTTATTTTATGTTTCGGTCTGCTTTTGGGAAACACTTTTGAGGTTGGTTTGTCTGTGGTGGAAGACCTGTACATTCACCACAAAAGGTTGGCATTCTGCAAAGGAATGTGGGTGGGTGATGCTTGTTTCCAAATGGCCAAGTGCCTCCACCATTTACATGACCTGGTCTCACCATCACTTAGATGAGCTGAGACTTGGCCCTCAAACACAGATGACCCGGCCCCCTTAGAAGGGCAAATGCTTTCCTTCCCACAAAAGAGGAATGGATAAGTGATCGACTGCTCTGAATCAGCAAAGCTAACAGCTAAAATAAGAGCACTTGGTGAAATACACTCAGATTTGAGTGTTGATTTCATGCTTTTTATTTCAGCTCATGGTAAACAGTGAGCTTTCCCCCAAAGCCTCTGGCTATATATACATTATTTACACAATGGGTCCTGTGCGGTTGGCTGATTCCACTCCCCTCCTGATTGGGCTGCTCCTGCAGGCCAATCAGGCTGCTGATTCACTTCCTCCTGGAGCTGGATTGGGCAGATCCTGGAGACCAATCACATTGCTGCCTTCTAGGATCTTACCTGCCTATTGTTCTAGGATCCAAGCTCAGTACATAACACTTAGCAATGACTGTTTCGTGGAAGAATGGAAGCCTTTTTCGGATATTCATAATTAGTGCTTCCCCCCCCCTAAAATAATTGTTTTGGGGTACTCTCATCTTGACTCAAGAAAGTCACCATTTTACAGTTCAAACTGGGGGAAATAAATACAGCAAATGGACAAAAGTACAAAGATTCACAAAATGCTTAAGCTATAAAAGTGAACAAAATAGAGAAGATTTGACCAAGTAGCAAAAGGGTGGGGTGGGGTGGGGGAAGAGAGATTAAATCTTAAGGGTCAGGGAAATCCTGGGCAAAAAGATGTCCCAAATGAACTCATGGTTGCTTCTTTGGTTGAGGAGTGAATATTTTACAGTGAAACAGCAGAAATGGAATCAGTCCCCCCCCCATCCACTCTAATAATAATAATAATAATAATAATAATAATAATAATAATAATAATAATCAGTTATTAAAAATAGCAAAAATTTTGGTGTTGTGTCCCCCCCTTATTATATGTTCTTCTGTGTTATGACTAATAGCCAAGATATGTAAACTAAAAATGAAACAATTGAACTGCTGCAGGTTTATAGGAGTTACATACATTTTTTTCTGGCTGCAAGCAAGCGTGGCCCAGAGTTAAAACAGCGAGTTCGGTCAATCCACCAGCAGGGACATCTGATCTTTGAGAGGAAATAAGCAAATCCCTAAGGAATTTATCACTTTAAAAAAATCTTAATGAGGGAGAAAATGAGTGTTCTTTCTCCCCCCCTTTTTTTACCATGTCGAAAGCCTTTTCGTTTGTTTTAAATAAATGAAAGCTGGATGCAAGGAAATGGGAGCAGAATCTTCCCTGTCTAATCTCTGCTCCGCATATTAGAGTGTTTGTTTTAAATCTTATAAATATTTAATATAATCAATGGGAACTTCAAAAGGCAAACGCTTGCGTATGTCGAAAAGCCGTCTGTCCATCCTTTCAGCCGACCTCGTGCAATAACACTTAAATGTCAAAATGTTCCTTGCTTTTGAATTTCTCCAATGCAGGAATCTGCAGTTGCCACAGCAGCAAAGGCCAATCTTGCCCAAAAGGGAAAAAAGAAAATGACTTTCCTCCTATTTTTTTTATAGTGGTTAATAATGGCTGGTGTAATAAAAAAAGTTAAGATCAGTTATCAGTTATGTGGCAAAGACTTTTTATTCTTACTATTATTGTTTTAATTTTTTTAAAAAAAGCTTCTCTTCTTGAGATAAATGATAGAATCATAGAGTTGAAAGGGACCACGAGGGTCATCTAGTTCAACCTCTTGCAAGGGAGGCATTTTTTTGCCCAATGTGGGGTTTGAACCCACAACCCTGAGATTAGGAGTCTATTCTACATGCAAAATTAAGGGCTTTTCTACTTGCAAAATCCTATGACATGAATAATTTTTGCTGGCCTTTTCCTGTCCCAGTAACAGTTTAGCATTGTGTGATTAAAGGCAATTTCACAGTATATATCCTAGATAGGTAGTTTCACAGTAACCGTCACATTTCCGGTTAATTTCATTGCATCTATTAGTTCAGTGATAAATTTCAGAGTAGCTGCAATTTTTCTTGCTTTGTGGGGAATGGTGTTAATTTAGGACAGGCTATTAAAAGAACGGCTTCTCAGCAAATTAATGCTGTTTGTTGTGATTCCTAGCTTGGACAGATTTCCCAGATAATGCTATGCTGAATTTTTTGAAGATTCCAATATGAAAGTACCCGGGGGAGGGGGGGGAAGAGAGATTCTGTGTACATGTTCACATCTTCCACTATTTGGGGTCACATCTGTGCCTGTTCACAGCCAATGTTTCTTCAAAATGCAGCTGTTTTGGGAACATCTTGCCTTTTGAAATGACTTTGTCAGTCCCCAATCTCAGCCCATCAGGGATGATGTAGTATGGACAAGGTAGAGGCAGTATATGTGCCTACATCATGATAGATCTGAGATCAAATTAAACCCTCCTATTGCTCAACTCCGAATGTGTGTGTGTGAAGTGCAGAGTGTTTGAGGACCGGGACATTCGCAGGGAAACAAAATGCTTGTTTACAAAGCTATTGTACTACCAACCTTACTGTATGCTTGTGAAACATGGACCACTTATAAGCACCATCTCCAACTCCTCAAAAGATTCCATCAACGGTGTCTCCAAATTTTTTTACACATCAATTGGGAAAACAGGCGAACTAATATCAGTGTACTGGAAGAAGCAAAGATGACCAATGTTGAAGCAATGATTCTTCAACATCAACTTCGTTGGGCTGGTCATGTTGTGCGGATGCCTGATTATCGTCTTCCAAAGCAACAACTCTCTTCCGAAAATAAAATGGAAAGTGTAAAGCTGGTGGTCAACAAATGAGGTTTAAAGACTGTCTCAAGGCAAATTAAAAAAATGTAGTATAAACACCAAGAGTTAGGAAACACTGGCCTGCGAGCAGTCCAGTTGGAGAACAGCCTTTACCAAAGGTGTCATGGGCTTTGAAGACACGCAAATTCAGGACGCAAGGGAGAAATGTGCTAAGAGGAAGGCATGCTTGGCAAATCCACACCGTGATCACCTTCCACCCGGAAACCAATGTCCCCACTGTGGAAGGACATGTGGATCCAGAATTGGCCTCCACAGTCACTTATGGACCCATTGTTAAAACCATGTTTATGGAAGACAACGAGTGATTGCCAAAGAAGAAGAAGAAGATGTTTCCAAGCATGATTCAGAGTGTTTAAAGCCCTAAATGGTCTCAGCCCAGAATACCTGAAGGAGCGTCTCCACCCCCATCATTCAGCCCGGACACTGAGGTCCAGCTCCGAGGGCCTTCTGGCAGAGGACCTCCTCGGTAGTCGTGCCCACCCTGTGGAACGCCCTCCCATCAGATGCCAAGGAAATCAACAAGTATCTGACTTTTAGAAGATATCTGAAGGCAGCCCTGTTTAGAAAAGTTTTTAATGACTGATGTTTTATTGTATTTTTAAATATTTTGTTGGAAGCCGCCCATAGTGGCTGGGGTTTACTAGTGAGGCACCAGCAAATGGTAATGATGTTTGCAGTCTGCTGAGCTTGGGATTTTCAAGCATGCAAATGAGGAAAAAGGTACCGGGAAAAGATTGAATCATAGAGTTGGAAGAGACCAACCACAAGGGGCATTGGTCGGCTGGTTGCTGACATCACAAAGGCCTTGATCTCTGCCCTGAGAAAGCCCTTTCCTTCTGGGTGGGCAGACATATGTTAGCTGTCACTGAGAATATTATGATGGAGATTTTTAGTGGATGCAAGTAAGCCAGGCATTGTTTGGATGAGGTTTAAGTGTTATATGGAGGAAAGAAAAGCTGAAAAAGTTTGTAATAGCTAAATTGCAAATATGAACTTGAATCCATTTTCAAGTGAACTGCTTAAAACCCCTGTTTTATTACAGAAAAATTTCAGAAACAGACTGGAAAGAGAAGTTGCTGAATTGCAACTCATTAGCAAGCTTAAAACCATGGAGCCACCTGGGATGAACAAAGACATAGGATTCTTATCTCATTATACATGATCAAGCTTTCCTTAGCACCTCAGCCCTTGCTTTCCCCCCATAAGACCAATTACAGCCATTAACAGTCGTTAACAGTCATCAACAGGTTTACCACTCCTATCAGCCCATCACCCATTCCCATCACCCCCACCCCCCACCCTCTGAATATACATAAGGGTCTGGTGGCTTCTGTTTCAGTGTATCTGATGAAGTGTGCATGCACATGAAAGCTCATACCAAAATAAAAACTTAGTTGGTCTTTAAGGTGCTACTGAAGGAATTTTTTAAATTTTGCTTAAAACCCCCTTAGCATTTATTTTTTTCATGTAAAATAACTTTGAGGCTATTTAAATCCATATATATATATATATATATATATATATATATATATATATATATTCTGGGAATTTGTAAAGAAAGGCATTGAAACTGTTAGCAGCCTGCCTCTTGCTTTCACACACAGATGCAAATGTAAATTGTGGCAGTTGATATGTACGATCTCTCTTGTGTATCATATAAAAGTCCCACTGAAACGTTTTGTTGTTGCTTAGAAATAGCTAATTTCATCACATTGTTCTTTAAAAAAAACACACCCCAAATCAGCATGGAAATGTAATCCAAATTCATTGTCTCTCAATGCCAGGAGGCTCTGAGGGGAATAAAGGTGGAATGTTTTAACCTCCTGTCCACTCTGTCGCAAGACTCCTTGGCTCCATGTTCACTTTTCTAAGCGGTTTTGAAGTGTCAGAGACGCATTCCTGTTTTGCCATGTCCTTTTTTTAATGTAAAGGTAAAGGACCCCTAAGGGACCCAGGTGGCGCTGTGGTTAAACCACTGAGCCTAGGGCTTGCTGATCAGAAGGTCGGCGGTTCGAATCCCTGTGACGGGGTGAGCTCCCGTTGCTTGGTCCCAGCTCCTGCCAACCTAGCAGTTCGAAAGCACGTCAAATGCAAGTAGATAAATAGGTAAACGGGAAGGTAAACGGCGTTTCCATGTGCTGCTCTGGTTTGCCAGAAGCGGCTTTGTCATGCTGGCCACATAATCTGGAAGCTGTACGCCGGCTCCCTCGGCCAATAATGCGAGATGAGCGCGCAACCCCAGAGTCGGTCACGACTGGACCTCATGGTCAGGGGTCCCTTTACCTTTAAAGGACCCCTAGATGTTTAAGTCCAGTCAAAGGTGGACTTTGCGGCACTCATCTTAATTTCAGGCCAAGGGAGCTAGCGTTTGTCCACAGACAGCTTTCCAGATCATATGGCCAGCAGTACCAAACCGCTTCTGGTGCAACGGAACACCGTGACGGAAGCCTGAGCATACAGAAATGCTGTTTACCTTCCCACTGCAGAGGTACCTATTTATCTACTTGCACTGGCGTGCTTTCGAACTGCTAGGTTGACAGGAGCTGGGACAGAGCAACAGGATCTCACCCTGTCATGTGGATTCGAACTACCAACCTTACAATCGACAAGCCCAAGAGACCACAGGGCCATCCATGTCTGCAATGTACTACAGACTCCCAGTCAGTGCAAATACTGGAACTTTTCTGCTGAGCCCCAGATGTTTTGCTACTGACATCATTTTTTCTTGTGTTCATCCTTTTTTAAAAAATAATAATAATAATTTGTTTGAAAACCTTTTCCAGGAAGTTTGGGTCAACTGCCATCTTGATTTGCCAAAGGCCCAAATTTGGTTTTTCCTCATGCGGAAGTTAACCTAAATGTGTGTTATATGTACATACCAATTAGCATATGCAGATTGTATGCAAATTTGGTCCACAGACCTGAACCTAGAGTCAAGGGAAGTAATCAAGGGAAGTAATAGTACCACTGTATTCTGCTCTGGTCAGACCTCACCTGGAGTACTGTGTCCAGTTCTGGGCACCACAGTTCAAGAAGGATACAGACAAGCTGGAACGTGTCCAGAAGAGGGCAACCAAAATGGTCAAAGGCCTGGAAACGATGCCTTATGAGGAACGGCTTAGGGAGCTGGGTATGTTTAGCCTGGAGAAGAGAAGGTTAAGAGGTGATATGATAGCCATGTTCAAATATATAAAAGGATGTCATATAGAGGAGGGAGAAAGGTTGTTTTCTGCTGCTCCAGAGAAGCGGACACGGAGCAATGGATTCAAACTACAAGAAAGAAGATTCCTCCTAAACATTAGGAAGAACTTCCTGACAGTAAGAGCTCTTTGACAGTGGAATTTGCTGCCAAGGAGTGTGGTGGAGTCTCCTCCTTTGGAGGTCTTTAAGCAGTTGCTTGACAGGCATATCTCAAGAATGCTTTGATGGTGTTTCCTGCTCGGCAGGGGGTTGGACTGGATGGCCCTTGTGGTCTCTTCCAACTCTATGATTCTATTATTCTAGAGTCTTTTAAGGATCTAGCCATTCTCCAACAGAATGCCAAGCACCATCCAGCTAGCTCAGAATGCTTCTTCTGCTAGATCTGTGTTTTCGTTTCCCCCACTGTCCAACCTCTGGCAAGTTG
This sequence comes from Zootoca vivipara, assembly GCF_963506605.1. Lineage (NCBI taxonomy): Eukaryota > Metazoa > Chordata > Lepidosauria > Squamata > Lacertidae > Zootoca > Zootoca vivipara. The sequence goes on from NC_083291.1 coordinate 4,836,955, forward strand.
CTTTATTTATTTCTGTTATTCTGACAAAGAAGTTTCATAACAAATTGTGGCCCTGAAACAAATGATCCAGATCTATAGCATCAAGTATCCACTGCAGCTGTGTGCCTTGAATGCCCTTTACCCTGCCCCATGTGTGAATGGCCCCAAAGAACGTGGGCCGACCCTAATTCAAGTAATAGGGAAGGCAAACGCAATCACTGCTCTTAGGCTGGTGGTCACAGGGTAATCTATGCAGATCTCTGATGAGCACAGATTGAAAGGGGGGTGGGTGGGCGGCCCTCCAGATTTCCTTCACCTTCAGCACCTGGGGATACGGATGTATATTTACCAGTGATAGTGGCAATTAGGGAGAAATTGCACTTTTCAATGGTGGGATCTTAAGAGCTTAAAGGGATTCATTTAAAAAAAGAAGAAGAACAGAAAGAAACCAGGAAAGGAGTGAGCCATCTGGCAGCTGTGATGCTTTGCAACCCCTCAATCTCAAAGCCAGAGAAGAGAGCATATTGAACTGATCACAGACCCCCCAAGCGCCCCCCCCATTTCCCAGGAACAGTCCCAGATTTACAGAAGCTGCCCCAGCTTCTGATTTGATCCCAGAAGGCCCAGCTTTTTCCTTAGGACGTCCCTATTTTCATCAGACAAATGTCCACTGGGGCTGAGAAAAAAAGCAAAGAATATTAATATAATAATAATAATAATAATAATAATAATAATAATAATATTTATACCCAGCTCATCTGGCTGGGTTTCCCCAGCCACTTTGGCTGCTCCCAACTAAATAGTAAAAACATGGCAAAACACCATACTTTCAAAACTTCCCTAAACAGAGCCCCCTTCAGATGTCTTCTAAAAGTCATAGATAGTTGTTTATTTCCTTGACATGATGGGAGGGCGTTCCACAGGGCAGGCACCACCACCAAGGAGGCCCTCTGCCTGGTTCCCTGTAACCTCACTTCTCGCGGGGAGGGAACCGCCAGAAGGCCCTCGGAGGAGGACCTCAGTATCTGGGCTGGACGATGGGGGTGGAGATGCTCCTTCCGGTATACAGGGCCGAGGCCGTTTAGGGCTTTAAAGGTCAGCACACTTTGAATGTTTGCATGTGCCCACAGATGACTCCCTTACGGCAAAGAATATATGCAATAGTTGAACGTCTTGCTGAAGTTTTGTGGGTTTTGTGTGTGTGTGTGTGTGTATCCCTGCAGGACAAGGAAAGAGCAGGACTGATTCAACATCTGTAGCCTGTAGACGAAAGCTGCAGCCTTGGCGTTCCCTCGAGGGTCCACTGTGGTGAGCAGCTGATGGTAACTAGCAGGGCACAGCAGCTGGGGCCCTGTAACAACCCTTCTCCATAGAATGGTGGGATTAGGGGATAAGACTGAGATAATGGAATTTGTCCCTGCCTGAGCACCAATACCATTGTGACAGCTGCCCTGCCCTCCCCCCTTGACTACTGCCCTTCCCTCCCTCCCTCCCCCACCACCGCCACCCCCCACAAAGAGCCAACCTTCCTCTCTCTCACGACCAGCAAATGGTGGGGCTGTCTGTCAACTGCATATGTATATTTAGCAGTGACATATTGGCAATTAGAGAAAGAATGAGTCATATTTGTATACACACGGGGGACATGGCTTATGAAATATTTAAGGGCTCTATTTAAGTGCTTAAGAGACCTCAAGTTCTTTTTTTGCGTGTGCGGCCAGAGTTCTCTATTTATTTATATTGATCTTAACGTTTATGTCCCACCATATAACAGTGGTACCTCGGTTGAAGAACAGCCCTGTTTACGAACCATTCAGTATACGGACTCCGCAAAACCGGAAGTAGTGTTAGCGACATTTTCCTTGGTCTAAGAACAGAAGCCGAACGGCGGAAGGGCACCGGTGGCGGGAGGCCTCATTAGGGAATGCACGCCTCGGTTTAAGAACGGCTTTGGTTTAAGAACGGACTTCTGGAATGGATTAAGTTCGTAGACCGAGGTACCACTGTATATAGGACAGAAAATAGACAGAAAAGACACAGAAAATTGGTTCGGAATATATATTTGTGAGACTATATATGGGACAGAAAATACACAGTGTTGTTTTTGTAGAAAAAGAGGTGTCGGAACTCACCACGAACACCTCCCTTGTTCTCTTAGAATGGCAAATGGTGCCCACCTGAGAGGGGCCAGGACTGAGCTCTGGTAAGTTCCAGCTGAAAAAAAGCCCTGGACAGACCTATTTTTCTAGAATAATAGGGCTTTTTTTCAGTAGGAACTTGGGGGAACTCAGCTCCGACACCTCTCAGGTGGGCACCATTTCCATTCTAAGAGGTGTTCATGGTGAGTTCTGCCATATTACCGATTGCAATATGTTTTGCACTTCTGTCTTAAGTGCAACAGAATATTTCTGAACCACATGAATCAGAAACGGGAATGCCTTTCGCATCCAGCAGTTTTTATATCTCATATCAAACATTTATGGTTTGCAAAGATGCACAGCATCCCTAAACCTTGCTTTCAATGCCAAATGTTTATTTCCAGGGGGGAGGGGGAGGGGGAAGAAATGATGAAATAGAGAGCATTCAAGTTTTTGTTATTATCAACCTTGCACACAGAACGTTCTGCCCTTCCATTTCTTCTCTTGCATTCCTTCCTTCCTCAGCTTTAAAAAATGAATTTGACATTTTAGAGCCTGTAAGATCTTGATTTAACTGCAAGGTAAGTCTTTGGCTACACACAGACATCTTTTCAGATTTAATTAATTCTTTTCCCTGACATTTTTCTCATCATGAGGTGAATTTGTTTGTGGTGCTTAACCTTTAAGAATTATATCGGCTTCCTCAGGAGTCATGCAGTGGTCAAAGGCATCTGGGTAAAACATGTGAACTCCTATCCGGACTTGGTGGTCTGAAGACAACTCTACTCCCCCCCCCAATTATTCTATGTGAGGGGTGTGCCTTGGTTCTGTATGGTGGCTGAGCAAGGAGGTGAATTGGGATGATTTTGGGGGTGGGGGGTGGGTCTCCAAGTCTTACATTTCTAAGGACAATGTCAATATCTTCTTGAGCTGGACCAGGGACCCCACCAAGCCTCTTTCAGTAGCAGGATTTTTTTAAGAATAAAAAGCCCTGCATTCACAAAACCAAAACCCAGCTTTTTAGAATGGGGTGGTGATCTAGTGCAGGGGCTGAGCATACAATGAGAGCCAGTGTGGTGTAGTGGTTAAGAGCGGTAGACTCGTAATCTGGGGAACCGGGTTCGTGTCTCCGCTCCTCCACATGCAGCTGCTGGGTGACCTTTGGCTAGTCACACTTCTCTGAAGTCTCTCAGCCTCACTCACCTTACAAAGTGTTTGTTGTGGGAGAGGAAGGGAAAGGAGATTGTTAGCCACTTTGAGACTCCTTCGGGTAGTGATAAAGCGGGATATCAAATCCAAATTCTTCTTCTTCTTCTTCTTCTTCTTCTTCTTCTTCTTCTTCTTCTTCTTCTTCTTCTTCTTCTTCTTCTTCTTCTTCTTCTTCTTCTTCTTCTATATGAAGCTTCAAGTCTTTGGGGGTACCTCCTAACTCTTCTAGTCTGGTGTAAGGTTAGTCCTAGTGCCAGCCCTACCCTTAGAGTGAGGTGGTCACCTCAGGCAACGGACAATGTGGCATAAGGAATGGCAGTGAGCTACTGAATAATAGACCTGTGTGTGTGTGCCACATGGCCAGCCTTGCATCCCCTAAGTCAGCTTTGAGGTATGATTGAGAACCTGTTGCTAGTATCATCCTCACTCGCTGGATAATAATAAATAATAATAATAATAATAATAATAATTTATTATTTATACCCCATCCATCTGGCCTGGTCCCCCCTGCCACTCTGGGTGGCTTCCAACACACATTAAAATACATTAAAATATCACAGATTAAAAACTTCCCCCAACAGGGCTGCCTTTAGGTATTTTCTAAATGTCAGGTAGTTGTTTATCTCTCTGACCTCTGATGGGAGGGCGTTCCACAGGGCGGGCGCCACTACCAAGAAGGCCCTCTGCCTGGTTCCCTGTAGCTTTGCTTCTCGCAGTGAGGGAACCGCAGTGAGGGAACCGCCCTCGGCGCTGGATCTCAGTGTCCGGGCTGAACAATGGGGGTGGAGACGCTCCTTCAGGTATACAGGAGCGTCACCTTGTCGTGGTGAGTGGGCTTGCACATTCCTATGACCTTTGTGAGCAAAGCTGTCGGGAATCTCGTACTCCCAGCAGGGTCACCCAAGGCGGTAAGGTCAAAGGGAAGGAGCTAGACAAAGAATGATCCAAGAAGTCCTCAACAGCAGAAGAGGCGGGTGATAACAAGCAGTATGTTACAATGACTGTGAAGGCTGCAGCTGATAAGAATCTACTATTCGTTGTGACTACTCATGCCATTGGAACAGAGCCTTACTGCAAAGAATGTGTGTTGGTCACTGTGCACTGATCTACACACATAAAACAAATTCACGCACAGGCATCTTCCAAAAACCCATACCATGTTTATGGAAGACAATCTTACTTGGCTATGAGTGATTGCCAAAGAAGAAGCAGCAGCAGCTAGTATCACCTGCCAGACTACAGCTTCTGCACATTTTTTTTTGTGTGTGGGGGGGGGCGGTTGTCATCTTGGCTTTGCCTCAGGCAGCAAAATGTATTGGGCCGGTCCTGGTTGGCTCGCATTACATTGCACTCTGAGTGTCCTGCACCAAGTCTAATCCTTCTAGTAAGAGGATGAGACAAGTTTATGGAAGATACAGCTACCAATGGCTACTAGCCATTATGGTTATTGTTCTACCTCCACCGGTAAAAAGGGAGGAAAATACAGTTGTTTTGGAAGCTAGAAGAAGAGAGTGTAAGCCCATTTTTGCATAAGGACGCAACTGTAAATATTATGTTTTAATTCATCTACAGTATAAGCTTTTGAATGTCAATGTCTGGGCATTGGTTTAATTTCCAAAGGAGGGTGTCAGTCATATATATGATTTGAAATTCTTAGCTGTGATTTCACTACTCTGTCTTTAATACGATCAAGCAGGTCTGTTTTTCTGTTCATAAGTTCCACACAGCATCCAACATTTGACACACGGAAAACAAGGGCAGGCTTGTGTGCTTGCCAGAGCCGTCTTAAGCATACCTGGCACCCTGGCGCCGTGGTGTGATGGATCCCTCCGGCGCCCCCGCCACGCCCCGTTTCCCAGCGCGGCAGGCGGGTGCAGCGCGGCTGCCGCCTGGAGGGCCGGAGTCCTGCGCAACCCAGCCTGGCCGGAGTCCTGCGCATGACGGAGGTGGCCCCAGGCCTGCGTGCCTCTGGAGAGCGGCCTGAAGCCGCTGAACAGCTGAGAGGTGCACCTGGGGCAGCCTCCGCCGCACCTCTCAGCGGGCGCAGCGGCGCTCCTGGTGGCCTGGCGCCCCGCGCCACCGGACCCAGGCCTAGAGACGGCCCTTGTGCTTGCAACCCTGTCTTTCCCCCAAGTCTACGTCTTGAGAATAGCAGCACAGAATCATGCTATGTTGCAGAAGCCGCTTCTCTGTCTAATGCGTGTTGCATTCCTTTTTTTTTGCAATAGCTTGTTATACTATGTCTTATAAAACAGGCATATTACAATGTAGAATGAACTCACCCTAAGCTTAACATTCCCCAGCCGCAACCCTTAACCCATGGTAACTTTTTCTAAACATAATACAAGCTATTCTAGGCTATTTTGTACACACTGGGAGTGTTTTGTGTGAGAGAAGGATTCGAAGATTCAGTTCTCCACCTGCAATTGTACAATCCTGCTGCAGATATATCACTTGAGGTTTCTGCTTGGATCAACTGCTAAGACTGTATCTTAAGAGCTCGTCTAGAAGTTTTTATAGGCTGAGGAGATATGGTCCTTGCATTGAGCGGGACCATCTGGATTTTCACAGGGGAATATATTTGTCTGAAAGCATCAAATAAATAAAGGAGGATGGGAAGGAGGCAGGAAAAGGGAAGGAAAAAGACACCAACAGCAATTAAGCAAGAATTAAGTATGCTTTTTTAAAAAGTCACAATTATAGCAAACAAATAAGACATGCATGTGTTTTTTTAAAATCATACTTTCTATTGTAACTTTGCAAACCCATTAGAGATTTTCGTAGTTAAGTGTTTAAAGGAATAAAATTTAAAGAATTGTGGTTGGTCCCTTAGCTTGAAAGTGTACTCCATCTTAATACTCGCCATCCCAGAAAATAGGTTGGTTTTGTTCCCTTTTCCAGATATGCCATGTTTTGACATGTGACACCTTTTCCGCCCAAGTCTTGCTTGTTCTGCGTCTCGCATAAATACCACATACACCGTGCCAGGAAAGGTGACTGGGTCCTCTCTACCCTCACCCCCGGTAGTACTTCAGTCTTTTATTGCACCAGGTATTTTTATACTACGGAGCCAAGTCAATAATAAAAATAAAAAACAAAAGCTAACCTTATCAAGGCTCTGCTGGCAGGTTTCACTAGATGATTTGGCAGTGGGAAAGGTATTAATCCCCCCCCCTGATAGAAGCAGATGGCAGGGCTACCGAAATGATAGATCATTATATTACTGCAAACATTTAATTAAGTTGTTTGAAATGCCTAATCCAAAGACGGTGCGTGCATCCAGAAGGAAGTCGGCACCACGGGCACAGGCTTGTTCTTCTCGTATGGCATGCTTAGGGTACCTGGCGCTGTGATCTCCCACAGTATGAAGGGCACAAATGATTAAGAAGCATTCCACCTACTACTTGTTCCTCCCACCTCTGATGTTCGGCTTGCGAGTGTGGGAATGTTAGGGATGTGGATTAGGATATATTATTAGATAGATCCTATCCAAGCTTGTGTTAGCAAGCTTCCAATATCAGCAGAGTGACATTCCCCTTTTGTGCGCAGCAAAGCGTGTGCGTTCAGGTTTGCTAAAACCTGTACAATATTATATTTCCTGGCAAAGTCCCCTTTGTCCCTCTTAAAAGAAATACACAACACAGTGTTTATAAAATAAGATTTACTTACAGTTTCGTCCTGAGTTAACAGCATGATCTCAGAAAGGCAGGCTTGCTTAGAAAAGTTACAGATATATACATGTGGAGACTACTTAGTAAGGCTCCATCTGGTCTCTCTCTTGGCTGCAGGCCAAGAGGGAGAACCATCCTATCTGGAGATTCTCTGGAGATGTGTTCCCATCGAAGGAGAGAAGGCTAAGAGAGAGAATGGCTGCTGGCTAGGGGCTTTTGTCCCAGCTAATCCATCTCATCTGCATATCTGGAGGAACAGGAACTTAGTCAGGTGTCCCTCCAGGTGAGTTCCTGTTAGTGGACACTCTAGGAACTGTTGTGACTTGTCTGCCCCGGTGTACCATCCTACAGCGAGTGCTAAAGGTAAAAGGTAAAGGTAAAAGACCCCCGGACAGTTAAGTCCAGTGAGAGGCGACTATGGGGTTGCGGCGCTCATCTTGCTTTCAGGCCGAGGGAGCCTGCATTTGTCCACAGTGTGGAGCCAGTGTGGTGTAGTGGTTAAGAGCAGTAGACTCATAATCTGGGGAACCGGGTTCGAGTCTCTGCTCCTCCACATGCAGCTGCTGGGTGACCTTGGGCTAGTCACACTTATTTGAAGTCTCTCAGCCCCACCCACCTCACAGGGTGTCTGTTGTGGGGAAGGAAGGGAAAGGAGATTGTTAGCCGCTTTGAGACCCCTTAGGGTAGTGATAAAGCGGGATACCAAATCCAAACTCTTTTCTTCTTCACAGACAGCTTTCCAGGTCATGTGGTCAGCATGACTAAACCTATTCTGGTGCAACAGGACACCATGATGGAAAGCAGAGCACACGGAAATATCATTTACCTTCCCGCCCAGTAGTACCTATTCATCTACTTGCACTGGCGTGCTTTCGAACTGCTAGGTTGGCAGGAGCTGGGATGGAGCAACGGGAGCTCACCCTCTCGCGGGGATTCGAACCTCCAACCTTCTGATCGGCAAGCCCAAGAGGCTCAGTGGTTTAGACCACAGCGCCACCCGAGTGCTACTGCTCAAGTAGCCAAAATGGAGCCACCCACAAACTGGAGGGAGGCATCAGTTGGTTTAGGGGGAAAACGAAGTTTGCAGATTTTTTATTTTTTAAAAAAACTTTTTTGGCGCTGGGAGAGGGGAGCCTGAAGTGGGAACTCAAACACAGCACAGTGGGGACTAAGCATGTTCAGTAGTCACAGAATGCTTACAACTGTGGTGGGAAATACTTTTAAAAAAAAAAAAAAGTTTTATTTTCAATTTTCAATTTATCAACAATAATCACCCTTTACATTTGTATCCATCATTTCGACTTCCCTCCTCCCCTTCCCTGAATTCATTAAAAAATCGTTTATTAAACTGCACCTCCCCCTTAACTTCTTCTTTTTTTAAAAAATATATATATATATATCTACTTTTTATTTATTTACAAAACGACGTTTTAACTTCTTGGCTTTATATTAATCCTGCTAATGTGTTTAATTGTTTACAACAATCCTTTAGAAAATCTACATATCTTCCCCATTCTTTATTGAAAACTCTTCTTCATTTCTTATTCTTCCCGTAAGTTTTGCCATTTCTGAGTAATCCATTAATTTCGCTTGCCACTCTTCCTTGGTTGGGAGAGTATCTTCCTTCCATCTCTGCGCATAAATCATCCTACCACCCATGCTTGCATACAGAAACATTTTTTTCCTGATATTTTTTGAGATGTGGGAAATCCCGAGGGAGGGGAAGGGAACATGGTGGAGTGTCTGGAATTGTAAACGGCAGCTCTCTGTGCTGCAACAATCTGGGCGGTCCAACTTATAACAATATTATAAGTATTCACATTGTGAATTTCTAGCATCCAGAGTGCTTGGAACAGTGCCAGATTTATGTATAAGCTAAACAAGCTACAACTTATGACCCCACTCTCTTGGGGCCCCCAAAAAAATTTAAAGGAAAAAAACCTGGATGTACATTTCCAAAATATAAGATAGAAAACAAATAAAATAAAACCTACATACACTTAGAGCTTAATAATTATTTCACTATTAATATACTTCTTAATTGTATTTCAGTTCAACAATTACTTTGATAAAATACATACTTTGTTGTAACCAAGTGACTTTAGATTAAGGTTACCAGACATCGCCATTTCCCGCTGTTTCCCGGGCACAGTCCCTGGATTTACAAATCAGCCCCCATACAAAATCCATTGAAGTTGAAAAGTGTTCCCAGATTCATTGAAAAAAAATCTGGTAACTTAGATACCTATTAGGTCCATAAGTTACCATATAGCATATATTCAACACAAAAAACAACAGTTTGTTGTTGGCAAAGGACAGCTGGACATATAAATGGCCCCATTACCTTCAGTAGTTTAGGGCCTCATCATACCTAAATTTGGTCCTGACTTGGAAGCATTATCAAAAGAAAACCACGTCCGCTTCCCCACGAAGGTGGTGTTGTGGGCTGGCCCCGAGCAAACTCTCGCGATGGGGGCTGAGAGCTCAGCCCCCATCGCGAGGTGGGAGTTCCCGCCTCCGTCATACCCGGGCTGGCCAATAGGGTCAGCCGGGAGACGGGGCTTCGCGACTTTTAAACTGGCCGGAGGCGGGAACTCAGCCTTTCCTGCCCCGGCTCCCAACCCGAACGGATCACCCGGCCACCCACCCTGTAGGCTCGGCAGGTTAGGCCGATGCTGCTATGGACTTCGGTTGGTCGCCTTGGTTGGCCGGGGGCCTGGTAGGACTTTTTCCACTTGGACTAGCCAAACTGGTTTTTTCGCCTACCTCATAGCAATTCGTCACAACTTGGTTTTTCGGTTAGGCATTGGAAATTTGCATAAAAGAAGAAGGGGGGCAGATTGTGTCATCCTATGCCCAGAAATTGGAGATTTAATCCCGTTAAAGGGGTTCCGGGGGCGGTAGCTTTGTCCTGGGCCTGCGGAGGGCAGGGCCTTATGGCACCCCCCAACGGTGGCCATAGGAGGTGTCTCAGTAGATGTATATCACGGGGCTCCTTTCTGGTGGTTAATTTCTCCCAGACTGTAACACACGGGTTACAGTCGGATATAGCCGGTTAAGTTCCAATGCCTAAGCCAATACCGCTCATCATTCGTAACCAATAAAGTTGTGGCCTTTTCGCCCACTTAAACTTATTCATTGTGTCTTGTGTCTTATTTCACGTGGAGGGAGGGGCATTGCCACACAACTTGTGCTGGTCCCATGGGTAATCCAAGAAGCGAGGTCCAGGTCCGGTCCGAGGTCCAAAGAGTCAACATAGAGTCAGTCTGATGTAACCGAAGCAGGGTGCAGGGCAGGAAACCAGGCAAGGTCAGGAACAGGAACACAGGCAGGATGTAGCAAACAGCAATGTTGCTCCCACAACCTGGGGTGGGGTCTGACCGCCTTTTATCTCTGACGGGGTAATGGCCGGTCCCGATCCCCTGACAACTCACCACCCTGCCTCGCCCGAAGGCAAGCACTCCTCCTGCGAGTATTCAGGTCTCCAGGGCCGTCTTAAGCATATCAGGCGCCCTGGCGCTGTGGTACGACAATCCCTCCGGCGTCCCCTGCCCCGTTTCCCAGCGCGGCTGGCTGGCGGGCGCTTCACGCAGTGCGGCGCCCCCTGGTGGCCCGGCGCCCTGGCACCCTGCGCCACCCAGCCTCGCCCTAGGGCCGGCCCTGCAGGTCTCTCCTTCTCTCAAACCTGAGTCTCTGTAGCTTGGGAGATGCCGGTGGGTTACTAGACCCAGGAGAGACTCAGCCGGTAGTGGGTCAGCTGTCGGTGATGACCCAGCTGACGGCAACGAGGTATTCCCCCACATCGGGAGCCAGGACAGGCTCAGGCCCCTGACTTGGCCTAGCTGGCTCTTGTTGCAGGGGGAATCTGTGCAGACTAAGGCTCCTCAGAATCAGGCCCCAGTCTTGGTTCAGCTGATGCCCGAGGCAGACTTTCCCCTTTTCTCGCGAGGAAGCCTATTCAGCATAAGGGAATTTCCCTTAAAAAAAGGGAGAACTTGACGGCTATGCTTACAAAAAGCCTGTTGTGCCCTTAAAACAGGAAGACAAGAGCTCAGCTCCACTTAGCCACAAAACTCACTGGGTTGTGGGAGTGACTTCGGAGAGAGTTTTTTTTTTTGTCATCCTTGCCTACCTCACAGGGTTCTCGTGAGAATTGAAATGGATAACAGATTGGACTGAAATAGTGACCCAGTGCTATTTTTCTAGAAAAAGAGGTGCCGGAACACATCATGAACACTTCCCTTGTTCTCTTAGAATGGCAATGGCACCCACCTGAGGGGTGCTGGAACTGAGTTCTGGCTGGGAGGGAACAAAAGCCATGCTTTTGCCAACTGCGTTTGACTCTTTAGCAAAAGCACGAGACAACAGCGTAATAAATGAATGCTGTTTCCACCATATAAATAATAAAAATATATTAATATTATAATTAAAATAAATAAAACCAAGGAGAGCGCTCAAGGACAAACTGTCTCAAGTGGCGCCCTCAAAGTCCTGCCCTCGTGATGCCATTGTAACCGAACCACATCTCCCTTCCCTCTTGCTCTCCCTGTTTGAGAATTCCACCCCTCACCAGAGAACAGCTGGTGCTTCCCCCTCTCATCTTGCCTACCTGCAAGTAGGATGTAGAATTCAGAGGGCACCGTTTGGGAAAAAGATAAGGGGTGGCAGACACCACAATATGTGAACTTAAAAGTGGATAATTCCCAAGGAGCTGGATTTTTTAAATAAAAAAACAAGCCCTCCCCAAACCCCCAATGAAAAATAGAGACAAGAGAATACTTGCAAATGCTTTCCTTACGCAATCCGGGTCTCATTCTCCCTGCTGGAACTGTATGGCCCTGCATTCAGAAAGGATGATAGGAGGGCATGGTTAAAAGAGAACAGTTTAAAACAGATGGCAAGTGTTGTAGCTTCCATATTCCCAACTGAAGCTCTAGTATTTAGAAGGGAGCATCTGTTCCTTTTCCTTGCTGCAAAGTGGGGCTTGTGTGTGTGTTTGGTTTCCCCCCCCCCAACGTCTTCTCACTCAGAGGTGTCTAAAATACGTAAGTTGGTGTTTTATTCGTTTTTGCTGTTTACTGACTTTAATGGCTTATATATCCAATGAAATGTACAATGTTTACCCAAGTGGCAAGGGATTCAAAACACAGGCATTCAAGTCTCCGATGCAGAGCTTTGAAATGTAGGATACAGCTGGCAGGATTTTGTGTTGTGTAACACTTAAAGAGACCAGCAAAATAAATAAAATAAAAAAGAGAGTGAAATGAGATGCTGCATTGTCATAATTTCAGGGTCACAACTGTTTTTCTCCTGCCAAAAAAAGACAATGTCTACATTCAATAAGTTTCGTTAGACGGGGTACCACTACTAGACTATATTTCATAGCCATAGAACAGGCACCCCCAGACTTTGGCCCTCCAGATGTTTTGGACTACAATTCCCATCTTCCTTGACCACTGGTCCTGTTAGCTAGGGTTCATGGGAGTTGTAGGCCAACTCTGGAGGGCTGCAGTTTGGGGATGCCTGCTATAGAACAAGAAGGGGGAACCCGTGGCCCTCCAGATGTTGATGGACTACAATTCCACCCCATCATCTTTGATCATTGACTCTGCTGGCTGGAGTCCATCAACATCTGGAGAGGCACAGGCTGCTTATCTCTCATACAGGGTACGGCCCTTTGCCGTGGGAGCCCCATTTCAGGTCCCTCTGCACCTGCAATGCTCCATGGGCAGCCGTGACCTTAGCTGAACTGACCACACAGGTAAGTTAAGGAATTGTGGGATGGTTTGTACACTGGAAAGTGCTCGAGAATCCATAGCTGATCTTCTTGAATGATGTCCATTCATATTATGCTGTTGCTCGTATAACCCCGAGTTACTTCAAACACCTGACGTAACTTTATTGAACGGGCTACTACGCAGCCATACACCCTAGCTTTTGACTCCTCGTTCCATTCTCTTCAAGCCCTCTGCCTATGACTCTGCTTGATGCTTTCATGATGTAACTCTCCCATAAGGAGAAATTGCATAAGGCTTGAGCTCACTGGATGATTCATGCGGTTCCTGGGTATAGTATTTCTTTAATGGATATTTTACCACCGCCTGACACCACCTGCTCATTTGTTTTCGTTGTTCTAGATTCTGCCCTGATGAATCCAGAGCGAAACTTAAAAGCTGTCGTTGTTCTGACATTTCCGAGTGCTTGTTGTGTGTGTGTGAGAGAGAGAGAGAGAGAGAGAGAGAGAGAGAGGGAGGGAGGGAGGAAAGAGTCTCGGCGAGGTAAGTTTAGACCACTAAAGAGCATTTGTTATATTTACTGCCCTGATATAGCCTGTCTTGAAGGCATGATGAGAAATTTCTCATGTCTCAAAGCTGAATTTAGTTCTCTCACTGAATTTGCCTGTGGAAATTAAGTCAGGTTTGTGGGTGGGCTCCCTGCTCCTCTTGATGACAAAAGAGGAGATCGGGACTTGCCCTTTGCTCCCCAGGGACCCAGAAGGGAAAGCAAAATGTTTTATTCAAACAGGCAGGTTAGGAAGTACCCCACGCAAAATGGAACTAAGAGCTCCCCATTAAGTCAACCATTGGTCCCTTCCTATCCCTCCAGAGCAAGATGGAGAGCACAAAGTCTGCACAAATGTCTGAAACCTGGCGAATGTTTACTGATAATTCTGAAGGTTTTAGGTGGCCTAGCAAAAACGTCAGAGCTTTCTTGAGCCATTAAACTTGTGTGTGTGTGTGTGTGTGTGTGTGTGTGTTGTTTTACACTGATCCTGAGGTCTGATGAGTTAGCCCCCTCAAAACGACAGCGAAACACTGAAAGAGCACACATTGTGCCTCATGTTGCCTCATTAGATTAGTCAGCAGTGGGGGCTGACAGTGTTGAAAGTTTCCTCAGACAATTCACAGCCAATCTGACACATCCCTGGTGGCATGGGAGAAGCTTTCCCACTTCTTAACCTCAGCTGATCTTGAACCAATCCTCTACCTTCCTCCTCTCATGCACCTTGCACCCAATTCCACTATGGTATCCATCTATGTATCATCCATCTATCCATCTATCCATCTATCCATCTATCTACCCATCCTCCTCCTCCTCCTCCTCCTCCTCCTCCTCCTCCTCCTCCTCATTCTCTCTCTCTCTCTCTCTCTCTCTCTCTCTCTCTCTCTCTCTCTCTCTCTCTCTCTCATATCCATCTATGTCTGTCTGTCTATCATCTCAGCTGGGTATGTTTAGCCTGGGGAAGAGAAGGTTAAGGGGTGATATGATAGCCATGTTCAAACATATAAAAGGATGTCATATAGAGGAGGGGGAAAGGTTGTTTTCTGCTGCTCCAGAGAAGCGGACACAGAGCAATGGATTCAAACTACAAGAAAGAAGATTCCACCTAAACATTAGGAAGAACTTCCTGACAGTAAGAGCTGTTCGGCAGGGGAATTTGCTACCAAGGAGTGTGGTGGAGTCTCCTTCTTTGGAGGTCTTTAAGCAGAGGCTTGACAGGCATATGTCAAGAATGCTTTGATGGTGTTTCCTGCTTGGCAGGGGGTTGGACTGGATGGCCCTTGTGGTCTCTTCCCACTCTATGATTCTATGATCTCTATATCTATCTATCTATCATCTATCTATCTATCTATCTATCTATCTATCTATCTATCTATCTATCATCTATCTATCTATCATCTCTCTCTCCCTCACATCTATCACACCTATCACCTATCCATCTATCATCCCTCCCTCCCTCCCTCCAGTCAGAAGCGCTGGGTAGGAATCCCGAGGCCCTCACAATGTTGTTGGACTGATTTTGATGGAAACCTTCCTCAGGAACAGAGGAGTGCAATTGGTTAAGGCAGGGACAGTCATTGTAGTAGCCTAAAGATGTAAGACTCCCATTCCCATCAGCCCCTGTCAAGATGGTTGATGGTCAGAGGAGATGGAAGTTGTAGTCCAGCAATATCTGGAGGGTCCGCACCACTGCTACAGCTCTACTGAGTGCTGCTGAATAATTGCATTAGCACTTCAGCACCCTCACCTTTGAAACTTTCACCCAAGGCACAAGAACAAGAATAGGAAATGATCATGGTAGAAAAAAGAGAGAGGGGTTTTCACCTTCCAAGAAAAAGAAAAGGTACAAAGAACGATATTGCAATTGGCTGGTACATCCAGTTCCTGGAGTTTTTGTTTGTTTGTTTTATTGGGCTGGTTGCCAGGAAAAACATTATGAAACTCCTGGCCCAAACAATGTCCTTATTTGTAGTCTGCATCCAATACAGTTTTATATAGCTGCTGTATTAAATATGGATGGAAGGACATTTTGTGTGGGAAGGTGCCTTCCGGAGAACAGACACGGAAATTCTTTTATAGTTATGAAGAAGAATAAACAAGATCACATATAGTGTCATCAGCGACCTGTGAATTAGTCAAATTAAAGCCATAACTGGATTTTGGCTGGACATGTCTTTTTCTTTCTTGCGCCAATCATTTAAAGCCATAGGGGCCAGTTCTTTCTCCAGCGGTGCAAATATTTAAAATGGGGGTAGGTTAGAGGAGTAGCGTTGGAGATTATTCTCCACGGAGAGAAAAAGTCAATTCACACTGCGATGGAAAGTCCTTTAATCTATTTTCTCAGTGCAAAAGAAGTTTGGAAGCTGAAGCTGGTGTGTTAACTTTTCCTTCCCCCAGTATTTCAGATGTTTATGGATGAGATTTTGCTACTGGTGCAAACAGAGCACAGCTGTTGAGTCTGATCCAGAAATCACAGGGAACATTTTGTCTCAGTAAAACGCATAGGATCAGTGATCCTGTTTTCCATTTGCGCATCCCTTTAATCAGCGATGCTTGATTCCAGCTGCAAGAAAACTGAGGTCTGGATGGCAAGAATGAAGGCAGACTCTGCAGCAGACAAAGCAGGCTGTGCTCAAAGTGCTTCATAAATATTAAGGGCTAGATCTAAACCACTCTTCAAAATAGATCAGTGCTGAGTTGTCTTATGCCTGGAGATAAGTGTTTCCCTGCATCTCTCGCTCTTCTTCCTTCAAATGGAAATCATTTTGCCACTGCTTTTTGACATTGCTGACCAGGAATGGTTTGAAAAGAGCCGATTAACTTAGCTTTGTAAGTAAGTCTACCAAAGTTGCTACTAGTACACACTTTCATATATTAATGAGTATTTTGGAATACAAACCTAAGGTGCCCATGCATAAATTGTGATATATATATATATATATATATATATATATATATATATATATATATGCAAAAAAGAGAGAAAGAAAATCAACAAGTTTTCCAAAGCTTTTTTTATCTCGAGGGACCCTTTCACTTCATGTGTCTGCTACAGGGTAACTATGTCTGCCCCGTGAACCCTGCTTGTGTATGTGTGTTGCAAAGGATACTGGGAAATCTTTGGATTCACACTCAGTTTCCATGGAATGATCACCAGCCTTTTGGGACTTCACTTTGCCAATGGAGTTTTCTTGGCAGGGATACTGGAGTGGCTTGCTGGTTCCTGCTCCAGGTGGATCACGTTTGGTCAAAACTCTCTACTATGACCTGTCCATCTTGGGTGGCCCTGCCATAGCTCATCTGTATGCAGCCGCTGGGAGAGATCACCAGGGGGTTTGGGCTGGGTGTTCATCAGTATGCGGATGATACCCAGCTCTACCTCTCTTTCAAATCAGAACCAGTGAAGGCAGTGAAGGTCCTGTGTGAGTGTCTGGAGGCGGTTGGAGGTTGGATGGCGGCTAACAGATTGAGGTTGAATCCTGACAAGACAGAAGTACTGTTTGTGGGGGACAGGAGGCGGGCAGGTGTGGGGGATTCCCTGGTCCTGAATGGGGTAACTGTGCCCCTGAAGGACCAGGTGCGCAGCCTGGGAGTCATTTTGGACTCACAGCTGTCCATGGAGGTGTTAGGATTTCATAGTAGATTCTGTTCCACCTTAAACAGGAACAGGCTTGGAAGAGGATGTTGAATGTGTCACATGATGTATACTTCCGTTTGTTGTGCTATTGTAATGTTAGTTGCTTTTGCTTTGCTGATGAAGAAAGACACGTTTGGTCTATCTCCTGAGATGCTTTAGAATAAAGGCTTGTAAATATGCAAGGACTTCTCTCTGAGTTTCTTCTTGTTGCTGCTGCTGCCAAACCACGCTAAACCTGAAATGAACTCTGCAGATAACGTGTCCAGACTCTGAGAGCCTGGATCGTATTACAGTTGGCTACCGGAGGGAGAAGACACCCGGCAGATGCTTACCGGGATGGGGTGGGGCTTTGTGGCTCAGGTCTTCTGTGTGTATGTTAACAGGAGGCACAGGTTAATTCTGTATCCAGGGCAGCTGTCTATCAGCTCCATCTGGTACGCAGGCTGAGACCCTACCTGCCTGTGGACTGTCTCGCCAGAGTGGTGCATGCTCTAGTTATCGCTCGCTTGGACTACTGCAATGCGCTCTACGTGGGGCTACCTTTGAAGGTGACCCGGAAAACAACAACATCTGGAGGGCCACAAATTCCCTATTCCTATACTAGTTACTAGAGTAACTGCTCTAGTTATCTCCCGCTTGGACTACTGCAATGCGCTCTACATGGGGCTACCTTTGAAGGTGACCCGGAAACTGCAACTAATCCAGAATGCGGCAGCTAGACTGGTGACTGGGAGTGGCTGCCGAGACCACATAACCCCTGAATTGGCTCCCAGTACGTTTCCGAGCACAATTCAAAGTGTTGGTGCTGACCTTTAAAGCCCTAAACGGCCTCGGTCCAGTATACCTGAAGGAGCATCACCATCTCCATCGCTCTGCCTGGACACTGAGGTCCAGTGCCGAGGGCCTTCTGGCGGTTCCCTCACTGCGAGAAGCAAAGCTACAGGGAACCAGGCAGAGGGCCTTCTCGGTAGTGGCACCCGCCCTGTGGAATGCCCTCCCACCAGATGGCATAAAGAAAAACAACTACCAGACTTTTAGAGGACATCTGAAGGCAGCCCTGTTTAGGGAAGCTTTTCATCTTTAAGAAATTAGTGTATTTTAATATTTCTGTTGGAAGCTGCTTGAGTGGCTGGGGAAACCCAGCCAGAGGGGCTGGGTATAAATAATAAATTTAAAAAATTAATAATAGCTTCTCTGAGTTATTCAAGCCCCTTCGCCACGACAAGGCAGTGGTCCATGAAGGATGCAAATAAGCCATTTATCTCCACTCTGCCTCATTTCCAAAGGAAACACAAATATGTAACGCCTGGAATATCTCCCTGCTGTGAAGACTGGGGTGGTGTTTAACAATATCCATCCCCCCATGCCTCTCGACACCTTCAGGTAAGTTTGTCGTGCAAAGAAACCTGCTAGACTTCCAGATAACAAGACACGAAGGGTGCCACTTCTAAATTCTTCTAATATCTAGACCAGGCATAGGCAAACTCGGCCCTCCAGATGTTTTGTGACTACAATTCCCATCATCCCTGACCACTGGTCCTGTTAGCTAGGGCTGATGGAAGTTGTAGTCCCAAGATATCTGGAGGGCCGAGTTTGCCTATGCCTGATCTAGGCACTACTATTCTTGCCGCTACCAGGAGACATCTAGTTAAGGGTTTAAAATGCATTTCTAAATTTCCCCCTAAAACCAAGTTCAATAAACCCAGCTCTATATAGTTACATGATTTTTGTCTCATAATCTTTGTCTGCTGCATCTGTACATTGCACAGAAACAGGAAGGACACCGAGAAACTCCGTTCCCAAGGATGCTTGTTTGACTGCCATCGCTGATCATACTAAGGTACCCTTGGATAGAAATGCCACAGCTTTTAAACATGGTTTCTTGCCCCCCAGCCCTCTGCAATCTAAATAAGGACACATCTATCACTGCCCACATTTTCAAAAAAAGGTGAGTGAAAAGACTAAAAAAAGAAAGAAAGAATTATGTGATGTGGCTTCCTCTTAAAACGGTGAATAGGTTTAGAAAGGAACAGTGGCACTTAAACCTTAGTGGGCCCAAGGCTTAAAAAAATAAATTATAGGTTTTGGTTTACCTAGGTACAATTCTCTCTGCTATGTTTTATGAAGAGTATCCTCATTTAAGGGAACACACCGTGTTTAATGGTTATTTCCTGTAACTCTTTTAAGAGACATAATGTGATAAAAGCACCAATTTGTGCAGGGCTTTCTTGTGTGTGTGTGTGTGTGTGTGTGTGTGTGTGTGTGTGTGTGTAAACAAATGTTGACCTGACAGCTGGAACCTTGGTATCTGTTTTTAGTCGAACTGGCCTACCTCTAATCTTCGTGATTCAAGGCCTCAAGGCTGCGGCCAGTCTTTTGTGTAACATATAATACAGTCCTATAAAAAGGGGCCTTTTCCCGTTTGCCTCCAAAGAGGGCTTTAAAATACCAAAGAGATTGAAAGCCTTTTCATTGTATGCTCCACAATCTTGCTCTCGTGTGCTTGCTTTCCGTGTGTGTGTGTGTAAACCCCATTTTAGTTTAGCCTCAACCACAAAAATTGACCTCGCCTTATTGTGTTTCAGCAGCTGGGGGAAATAAGCAGCAGTATATTCAAGAGCGCCCACTCATTTTTTGCCACCTTCAGGACAAAGCTGTCTTTCCACATGTCTGCCTTGACCTCTGACCTGGCACGTCCAGCTTCAAGTAAACATGCCAGATGGCGAAGAAAAGTGGCGGGTCAAAGAACAGCCCTCTAGGGGTCAAGAGTCACTGAAATCCTTCTCCACAAAAGCCAGCTTAAAAGCAACAATTTCGACAAATGCCTTAGAGCAACTTCACAGTTGGAATGATAAAGGGAAGGAGGGGGGACGGCGACAGATATTTGGCGATCTCTGCCTAAATGGATATTTCATTGGGCTCTTTCGGCAGGAAATGTTGCGATGTGCTCTTGGAGAATGATGGGCAGATGGGCAGCTGATTTGGAGAGGGTGAGAGTCTGAGCCAGGCAGGAAACCAGAAGGGAATTTGGTATACTAATTAGCATCTTGGATGCACCTCCAGCTCCCCAGTCATCTCCTTTCTGGGAGGGACTCTTGGAGGGGCAGGCAGGAAATGTTGGCATTCAGAGTTGTCCGTCTCTCCTGAAGATCTTGCCTTGCGCAGTGATGGTTAATGTTATGGCCTCGTATTCAAGAATTGCAACAGGATAAATAATTGTGCGTAGAGGTTTCCTTTTTCCATTCCAATATCGACTGATGCCAGTTTCACAAGCCACTCCAGTCCAATCCAAATAACCTTATTGTGCTAGCCGTTGGCCGTGACAAATCCGAATAAAAAATAAATACAAGCGGAAGGGATGCACCGCAAAAAATAATAGCCTCTGCGTATCCCTTACAGTTCACTGCTATATTGTCCAGGGTCTTCTTTCTGATCTTTTTGGCTGCCAAAGCAAAAAGGGTGACTTTGTGAGTCACTGAAGTGTTTACATCGCTAAGAAGCCATAGGACTTTCTCTGACGGGGAGAGACATATTTCCTGTATGGACGGTAAGGTGATAAATCGCCTCCTGGGTCCAAGGTATAGTGGGCAATATAGCAAAGAGTGCAAGAGCCAGTGTGGTGTAGTGGTTAAGAGTGGTAGACTCATAATCTGGGGAACCGGGTTCGCGTCTCCGCTCCTCCACATGTAGCTACTGGGTGGCCTTGGGCTAGTCACACTTCTCTGAAGTCTCTCAGCCCCACACACCTCACAGAGTGTTTGTAGTGGGAGAGGAAGGGAAAGGAGAATGTTAGCTGCTTTGAGACTCCTTAGGGTGATAAAGTGGGATATCAAATCCAAACTCCTCCTCCTCCTCCTCCTCCTCCTCCTCCTCCTCCTCCTCCTCCTCCTCCTCCTCCTCTGCTTCTGCTTCCAACTGTGATTGTCCACATTTACAGAGTCTGTCTTTGTACAGTACCCTGTTATGTCGTCCGTAACAAGTGACTCACAGAGCATCTTTTCCCTGTCTCTGATCCAGGGGGACTTCTCTGCCCTCCCCACAGCTCCTCCTTGCACTGGGTGATGGTGGGAGTTTCATCCCCTACCTGACATTTGCATTTTTGTACACAATTCCAGACCCTCCAAGCGTCTCTATTTTCCAGAGATAGTCCCGGATTTACAGAAGCCGTCCCGGTTTCTGATTTGATCCCAGAATGTCCCATCTTTTCCTTAGGACATCTCTCTTTCCATCAGAAAATTGTTGGGAGGGTATGGAGTTATGTGACCCTCGAGCCAAGGAGATAAGTAACTATACCACCTTTAGAAGACATCTGAAGGCAACCCTGTATGGGGAAATTTTTAATGTTTGATGTTATGTTTCTATATGTGTTGGAAGCTGCCCAGAGTGGCTGGAGCAACCTAGTCAGATGAGTGGGATAATTAATAATAATAATAATAATAATAATAATAATAATAATAAATAATGGAATAGGGCATCCCTATTTTCATCAGAGAAGTGTTAGAGGGTACACATTACTTGACTGGATAATGGCATTGCAAAATTAGGATAAGTGGGGCTTTCAAAGAATGGCTGTGTTCAGGTCTTACACACTGTTTTGAAAAGTGCAAATTGGGTCCCTTTGCCTTTCAGTGTGAACTGAATCAAAGTTCTCACCCATCCCTATAACTAGGAAAACACCTGGTTCATTTGCCTGGGGCAAAAAGCATAGCAGTAGAGAACACGCTTAGGAAAAGAGTTCTAGTGTTTGGGCACCAGCATGGAAAAATGTCTTTCTTCGTTTGCAACATGTTTTCATAATAAAACATAACAAAGATATAATTGCCTAATAATCAACACTAAAACAGAACAAGAGTTGAGCAATTTTGTAACCTTAGGAAAAGCCGAAGTTATTAGATAGCTATTATTTATCCCATTACGTTTGGATAACAGCTAAGCTGTTTTCATTGCAACGCATTATAAAGGGAGAGAACAGCACTTACTTTTCATTAAATGGATGTCGGTATTTGAGAACCGAGTTCCCAATCATAATTATTATTTCCATTTTGAGACAGTTTAGCAATTAAAATTGTCCTGAATAGTCTTTTAAATGAGTGGGGACACCTGCAGCTTAGAATACTCTGAGGAGGCAGAGATGGGCAACTAAGTTCAGGAAACTCAGTGGGAGAAGATTTGGAGCAGACAACCCATTAGGACCGCATCAGAAAGAGGCCAGGAAACTATGTTCAAAGAGATCTGCAGGTGTTATTGCACTATGATGTAAGTTTATTCTTTTTATAAAAAATCTATACCATCTTTTCATAAAACTGATGAAGGCAGTTTACACTATAAAACATGGCAATCGTTTAAAATTATGATGATCACTAATAACAAACTGATAATCAATTCAGGTGACTAATCAAAAATTAAACAGCTGCAACAACATGTCAGCACTCAGCACACACACACACACACACACACACACACACACACACACACACACGTGTATTTGAGAGACACTTGAGAGTCAAAAGTGAGGATGTTTGCAGACTCTCTGTGGGAAGAATGCTGTAAAATCCTAGCTTCTAGCTGAGACCAGTTGGGCCTCTGTAACATCCAGGGTTCAGACAGGCAGTTAAGCTCCACTGTTAAAATTTGTAAAAGTCTACTACCTCTTTTCTTTCTTCCTGGACTACCTATCCCTCCTAGTTTATCCACAGGTAAAGGTAAAGGGACCCCTGACCATTAGGTCCAGTCGTGACCGACTCTGGGGTTGCGCGCTCATCTCGCATTATTGGCCGAGGGAGCCGGCGTATAGCTTCCAGGTCATGTGGCCAGCATGACAAAGCCGCTTCTGGCAAACCAGAGCAGCACATGGAAACGCCGTTTACCTTCCCGCTGTAGCGGTTCCTATTTATCTACTTGCATTTTGACGTGCTTTCGAACTGCTAGGTTGGCAGGAGCTGGGACCGAGCAACGGGAGCTCACCCCGTCACAGGGATTCGAACCGCCGACCTTCTGATCAGCAAGCCCTAGGCTCAGTGGTTTAACCACAGAGCAGAGTGCAATTCACAAATGGCAGAGAGATGAACGGTGTTTTTCAGGACAGCTCACACACCCCAACACACATTTCCATTAATTGGACAACTGCAAGCCAGTGTATCGGGTGCATCTGTCTATAGATTGGGATCCAAGGGTGGCATTCAACTCAGTTTTACTCAAAGTAGACCTATTGAAATTAATCATGGAATTGTAGAATCAGGGGTCATGTAGTCCAAGCCTCTATATCATAGCTAAGGAATCCCTGAGTATGCATGTATTTATTTATTGACATGTGTTTGTTAGGTATGTTCACCTTTAAATGTAATCTGAATCCCATTTCTCCTCCATCCCCTTGTGGCTCTTGAATCTTCTCACATTCTATATATTTTGAATTAGCTGAGAAGCGTTACAGAAGACCCTTAGGCTGAGATCCGAACCATGCCTGCTCAGATGGAAGTCCTGTTGAATTCAATGGGGCACGCTCCCAGGGAAGAGTGGGTTAGTTGTTAGCTGTTAGTAGCGGTGAGATGGAAAGAAGCATACGCGAGACCACACCACTTGGGTGCATTGGTTGCCCTTCTGAGGTGATCCTTGACAGTAATTGGCCAGTTCTCCTGAATACTAATCCTTCACAGACAGATTTGCTCCTTCCCTGTCATTTTCCGGCTTCCGTTGTTCAGCTCGGTCCCTTCAGGGACAGCTGTATTTGTGTCACACATCCGAAGAGGGCAGGCAACTGGCTGACATAAAAGCCACTCTAAGTAGAACTGGTCGGTGGGGAGCCGTGAGAGGCCCATCTGCTCTCTTCCGCGGCAGAGATGGAGAACTTTGCCTCTGCAATACTCCTTAGGTTATGGAAGGATAATGGAGTCATTCTTAACCGGGTGGGTTATTAGCCAAAGGAAGAGTCTCAATGCTGGGGTTGTGTGTGTGTGTGTGTGTGTGTGTGTGTGTGTGTGTGTGTGTGAAGACAGTAAATAATGAGGAAACTAATAAAGATTCCACCAGCGCTAATAGGCAGGCAGAAATTACAGGCCGGCAAATCATTTCATTGTATGAATGTGAACGATTAAAAATAATTGCCTGCATGCCACCCACACAGAGCCTTGGGGGTGGGGGTTGTTTTCATTGTCCCAGTTGTCCTGGCCTGGCTTAAATCTATTAGGGAACAGCTTTGCTATTAGGAAAATGCTTTAGGGGGAGCCTTCTGTCCTGCCACGGCCCTATAGAAAAAATGCATGGAGAGAGAGAGAGAGAGAGAGAGAGAGAGAGAGAGAGAGAGAGAGAGAGAGAGAGAGAGAGAATTAACTCAGATTGAAGATCTGATAGATTAACATTGCTTCCCCACATTTCTATAGCACTTTTCATTAACCAAAGTGACACCTGTTTGGGGGATTTCACATCAAGGTCGTTTAGAGGCAAACTGAATCTTCTGCAAGGCAATGGGTATGTCATTTCCAAGGGAGAAATGGTGGTCAGGAGTCCAGATATTGTTATAGATATGGCACTCCAGATATTGTTATAGGTTTTTTTTGGGGGGAGGGGGACCCTCCCTAGACCCTAGAAATAATAAAAGCTAGAATTTTGATGGTTTGGGATGTGGAGGGAGAAATACAAACCAGGACTAGCTTATGCAAAATGACCTGGCTAAGCTAGGGCCATTAAGAAAAAAAAATAGAGGACCACTGGGGTCCATGGGCAATGCAAAAAAACTGTTCTTCCCCCTTGCCCTGAGGTGTGAACAGAGACTGGGGTTTGGAAGGTTGCCTGGGTAACTGTGTGTGAGGTGACAGGGAAGGGGAGCCTGGTAGCAAGGGGTTCTGGGAAGGCAAATGAGGAAGAGAGACTGAGATCCATCTTTGGATCTGCAGAGCTGACTGGGAGAGATGCCTTGGACACCAGGGCTGATCCTGCTGTGGTGGACAAGTCCCTCTTGAAGTGACCCTGCTGCAAGTTCTGGACTCCCTCCATGCAGACTGAAGGTGTAAATAGGTGAATAAACCATATTTCTTGAAGCTATGACAGTCTCCGACGTGCCTCAATTCTCCAAAGGACCACAGACCCTGGGTGACTGCCTGGAATAGCATGGGTTCTTGCCACCGCTCGGCAGAGAGAGGGGGAGCCCCCCCACTTTTGTAACAATTGTTTTTGGACTTCAAATCCCATCAGCCCCAGACAGCATGGCACAATGGTTAGGGACGATGGGTGGTGCTCTTGTGCTCGAATCCTGCCTGCAGGTTTCTCACAAACACCTGGGTGGTCACTACAAAAACAGGATGCTGAATCCAGTGGGCTCTTCTTCTGTTCTTTTCTTATGGAGGACTGCTTGTCTCCCATCCCTGGCTTAACCCTTTCCCCGCCCATGCCTTCTACCCCCTAGGCATTCCCCCCTGTGTTTGCCAGCCATGGGTTTGCCAGCAATATAATAGGTGTTGTATAGAAGAGGCACTGGCCCAGAAGCCTTGCACAAGGATGGAAAGTGAAAACCAGTAGTGTGTAGGATTCAGAAGGCATCTCTCACTGGAATTCAGTTGGAATGGCTATCATTGTTATTGCCATAGCTGCCTTCTGCTGAAAGGCCAATGATTTATGCTCCTCGCCTTGAAACCTATGCAATGGAGCACTGCTGCATAAGTTAAAGATGTCATCTGCGGCCACAGTAGCTCTTTGCAAATGGGAGGCCTGCCACATTATATCCCGGTAATGCAGTTTCAGTAAGCTATGTCACCACAGTAATGAGATGAAGCCAATTTCCCCACCCGCCTCCTTCCCAATGTATGACATCAGGATGGGTAGAGTGCCATTATATTATTAAAAGAGCTTTTTGGCAAATCTGGGTGTCTTTGCAAATGGGTGATAGAATGTTGAGGTGCTTTCAGAGCGGAGCTTAGTATTGGAATATTGCAAAATGGGCACTTGGCAAGAGGCGGCTACTACTACTACTACTGCTACTACACCAGACACCTCCCCTCAAAGGGTAAATATGGGTCAAATGGGAGCAGGGAATGTAGGCTAGCATTTATGGTGTGGATGTTGCAAAAGACGTGCGTGCATGAAGAGCATCCATCCCATAATCACCACCCATCTAGAAGCAGTCCCAGGCAGCTCCTTATGTTCAGATACAGTTCAATGCATTCCAAGGGGTTGGGTTAAATGGCCCTTTGGATCCATTCCAACTCTTCAATAATTTTGTGTTTCTGTGAATGAGGAATATGAAATACAGTGGTACCTCTAGTTACAAACTTATTTCGTTCTGGAGGTCCGTTCTTAACCTGAAACTGTTCTTAACTAGAGACGTGCTTTTGGTAATGGCGCCTCTTGCTGCCACCGCACCACCGACACACAATTTCCGTTCTCATCCTGGGGCAAAGTTCTCAACTCGAGGTTGAGCGGAGTTTGTAACCTGAAGTGTTTGTAACCTGAGGCGTTTGTAACTCGAGGTATCACTGTACCCCCCAAAGCGGGGCTTGGACCCTTGCTGGGACTATTGCCTTCTTACTACCAAAACCCAACCTAGACTCCCATGTAGGTCGATCCATATATGGAACAGCTGCCTATTCCTGCATTGCAGGGGGTCGGACGAGATGATCCTCAGGGTCCCTTCCAACTCCACAATTCTCTATGATTCTCTTTGTGATTCAATCAGTTTGAGCCCAATGAAACCTGCCATCCACATTCCCATTTTCCCTTTTCGCCCCTCTGGAAGCCATCACTACACACCAATTGCACACTACACACCAATTGCACAAGTGTAGAGCTTGATGTCTCCAAAAGAGTACCATCTGTATGCAAGGAGGATATATTAGCAAGCATGAGGAAACCCAGAAATGCAACCACTACCCTTGATCGGAAAAAAACCCCAAACCTTTCTGTTAAGTTGTGGGTAAGCATAGCAGACGACACAGCAATCTCTCCAAAGCAGCTCTTTATTTGGAAGCTGGAACAGAACTGAACTGCATTGCTGAGCTGGCCTGCTTTTATAGAGGCTGGCTCAAGCAACGCATCAAACACAATTCAAAGTTCCCTCCTAAAGTTCCCTCCTAAAACAACTGTCAAGGACCTGAGGACCTGAGGGAAAACTATATATACTAATACATAACACCCCTCCCCACCGAGAAAAGGCATTGTTACATTCAAAATGGTTTCAATTAGGTACAAGAGCATAACAGTTTCAAGGTACATAGCTTCTATTTACAATGCAACGTTTCAAGTGCAGTTACTGACATAGTCCCGTAGGTAGGATGGCCGCTTGGTGACCCTGGTGGAACGCCGAGGGCCAGTACCAGTGTCCAGGGGGTTGGCCGATTCCTGCTGAGACTGTGGCGCCACCGATGTTGGTGGTGAGTCCAAGTTTCCTGTCTCCATGACAGCTGAAGGAACCGCCATGTGCGCACTCGGTGGATGGTCAGGCACAGCAGTGGCTCTAGACCAGGGGTCCCCAAACTTCGGCCCGGGGGCCAGATGCGGCCCAATTGGCCTGCCAATCCGGCCTGCGACGACCCCCGCCGCCCGCCGCCTGCTCTTACGGCGCGCAGCGCGGCAGTGCTCTTCCGGGTCGGGAAAAAAGCGCCAAAAATCCTTTGTGCGCATGCGTATGGGCCTCTCCCGACCTGGAAGAGGTCATTTCTGGTGCACTTCCGGGGAGGCCCATACGCATGCACACAACGGATTTTCGGCGCTTTTTCCACCCTGGAAGCGCGCCGCCGCGCCGGTAAGCACTCCCCCGCCCGCCGGCCCGCACAGGCGCGCACTCCCCTGTCCTCCGGCCCGCCGCGCGATCAGCGCGGTGGGAACCGGCCCAAACGTCAGTAAGTCTGGGGACCCCTGCTCTAGACTCTGGGGGGCCCTGCTGAACCTCTGACGTGGCTTGGCTAGGATCCACGTCCGCAGCTTGTGAGGTGAGTCCACTAATACATAACACTTGGGGATTCAGGGCACAGTCCAACAATGGCTGCGTTCCTTCATCTCAGGTCGGGGACAGAGAGTGGCGCTAGGGAGGGAGTTGTCGCCGCGGCACCCCTTGGTGTGTGGAGTCCCGAAAGGCGCAATCCTTTCCCCAATGCTTTTTAATATCTTTATGCACCCCCTTGCCCAGATTGTCCGGAGTTTTGGGCTGGGTTGTCATCAATATGCTGATGACACCCAGATCTATCTGTTGATGGACGGCTGCCCTGCCTCGGCCCCGGACACACTCACCAGGTGCTTGGAAGCTGTGGCTGGATGGCTACGTGGGAGCCGACTGAAGTTAAATCCTTTGAAGACAGAGGTCTTCTGGCTAGGTCGGGGCGACATGGGGTTGGGGGGCCAACTCCCATCTTTTGAAGGGGCTCAATTGGTACCAGCGCCTTCTGTCAAGAGTTTGGGTGTAACCTTTGACGCCTCCCTTTCCATGGAGGCACAGGTTGCATCCACAGCAAAGGTGGCATTTTTCCATCTCCGCCGCATCAAGCAGTTGGCCCCTTACCTCTCTCGCCCCGATCTGGCCACAGTGATCCATGCGACGATCACCTCCAGGCTTGACTATTGTAACTCGCTCTACGCAGGGTTGCCCTTAAAGCTGACCCAGAAACTCCAGCGGGTGCAGAATGCCGCGGCGAGGCTCCTTACAGGGTCCCGGCCGCGGGATCACATTCATCCAGTGCTTTACCAGCTGCACTGGCTCCCGGTGGAGTACAGGATCAGGTTTAAGGTGCTGGTTTTGACCTTTAAAGCCCTATGCGACTTGGGACCCTCGTACCTACGGGACCGCCTCTCCTGGTATGCCCCGCGGAGGACCTTAAGGTCCACAAATAATAATATTCTGGAGATCCTGAGTCATAAAATGGCTAGATTGGCCTCTACTAGAGCCAGGGCCTTTTCAGTACTGGCCCCAACCTGGTGGAACGCTCTTTCCCAGTAGACCAGGGCCCTGCGGGATTTGTCATCTTTCCGCAGGGCCTGCAAGACAGAGCTGTTCCGCCTGGCCCTTGGGTTAGACTCAGCCTGACCCCTGTGTTTTTCTCCCTCATGGCTTGGATTTATGGCCTACTTGAAATGAGGCTGCACTTTAAATTTTAATACTGTATTTTAATCTGTATTTTAATTAATTGTTTTTATGTTTTATTGTGGTTCTGTTGGTGTCAGCCACTTATGGCCTACTTGAAATGAGGCTGCACTTTAAATTTTAATACTGTATTTTAATCTGTATTTTAATTAATTGTTTTTATGTTTTATTGTGGTTCTGTTGGTGTCAGCCGCCCTGAGCCCGGTTTTTGACTGGGGAGGGCGGGGTATAAATAAAATATTATTATTATTATTATTATTATTATTATTATTATTATTATCTCAGCAGGAACCGAGCATGCTCCCTGATCACAAGGGAGAAAACCAGTGGAGAAGGGGAATGGAATGAAGGATCCTGCAGGAGGCCATGGCTGGCTAGAGACCTAAGTAAGACCACCCCACAGAACAGCACTTTGTTTGCAGCAAGCCCCACTTGTTCACATATTATTCACCTGGCCTTTCTTCGAGGAGGAATCTCAAAACGGAAGTAGCTTTGCATCAAATTGGGGTGGAAGGGAGATGTGTTTATTTATATCAAGAAAATAAAGATGCCATTTGGTTTTTGTTTTGTTTTTTTCTGGTTGTCAGCTTCGGCTGTAAAGTCTCTACCCCCACTCCATCGCTGGTGCTTCTTATAAGGTGACAGGTGGCTGATTATGGATGCATTCAAGCATCCTAGGTTTTGTGTTTCTGAGGCAAATGTACGTACCCACACACTTCAAGGTGCAATGGAAGTCTTATGGAAAGGAGATCAGTTTTGAGGCGACGTCTAAATGGGGCTCATTCGTTCAGCGAACTAATGTATGCATTGAAGCTATAAGTAAGGTTTCCTGGTTGTGGTTGTTTTTTTTTAAAAAAAAATAATTTAAATAAATGAAGGAGCCCCTTAAGAGTCATTAAAATGACACAACATTCTATTCCATGAGTGTGGACTGAAACAACTAACAGGGAACAATCTTAGAGCAGCATGACTCTGGAGCAAATGTACTTGGGAAATAAAGATAGCACAAGCCTATGCCTGTCTACTCAGAAGTAAGTGCCACGGAGTTCAATGGTGCCTACTCCCATTGTGTAGGACTGTTTCTATAGGTAACAGCTCTATATGCAGCCTGTTGCTTTATGTACCAATTAATATTTGTCCTGGATGAATTTCAGTCTGGTTACTTGAATGTAAGTGTCCTGCTGGATCAGGGCCTCATCTAGTAGATGAATAGGGAATTTGTGGCCCTCCAGATGTTGTTGTTTTCCAACTCCAGTTACCTGGGATAACTCATAGGAGTTGGAATCAGCATCTGAATGTCTGCTTTGTTTTGTTTTTTAGTTGTTGTTGTTGTTTTCTCAAGTTACAAATAATCAAAGAACTGTAAAACAAACAACCTGCCCTCTCCTCCCCAGGAGATGAAATTACAGATTACTGTGAGGTCAGCAGCCCTTAAAACAATGCCATTTCAGTCACTTACCTGGATGAATAAACAAATTATAGATTGAAATTACACTAGCCAGAAAATTTTGCAGTGTGAAGGAGGATCCTTTTACTACAGGATATACATAATAAACACATACCAGTTTGTTGTAAATGTGTCCTTTTGCAAACTTTAATCTCTTGGCCATTTTTTTTCTATCAAAGCTAACTGCCGTTCCTTCTTATGCCATGTGCCAATTGGTATTCCTTCCAGAAATCCCCATTGCCTTGCTGCTACTAGCCTAGCTGCCAACAACAACTGTACAGTTCAAAACTGAACGTCTGTTTGTGTCGTTCTTTATTATCCTGTTTTATGGTTTTCATATTGGGTTCTTGACGCGTACAAGGGGAAGGAGAGAACGGCAGCAATGTTACGTATGAAGCTGCCTTAGCTTGAGTCAAGACGTTGGTCCCATTCATCTAGGGAGTGGCAGTGGTTTTCTTGGATGTGGTTCTCCTGGGTTTGAGATCTTCTCGGAGATGCCAAGAATGAACCTGAGTCCTTTAACACATGAAGCAGATGCTCTATCACTGAACCACACTACCTCCACAGTGGAAACTCCCCAAATATAGAAGCAGAGTGGGTGGATCATCAGCAAATATAGAAAATTATTTTATACCAGGTTGGTAAAGGACCCCGGACAGTTCAGTCCAGTCAAAGGCGACTACGGGGTTGCGGCGCTCATCTCGCTTCAGGGAGCTGGCGTTTGTCCACGGACAGCTTTCCGGGTCATGTGGCCAGCATGACTAAACTGCTTCTGGTGCAACGAGACACCATGACAGAAGCCAGAGCGCACAGAATTGCCATTTACCTTCCTGCCGCAGTGGTACCCATTTATGTACTTGCACTGGTGTGCTTTCGAACTCCTAGGTTGGCAGGAGCTGGGACAGAGCAACGGGAGCTCACTCCATTGTGGGGATTCGAACCACCTACCTTCTGATTGGCAAACCCAAGAGGCTCAGTGGTTTAGACCACAACGCCACCCATGTCCCTGGCCATGTTGGACGCTCTAGCCCAATATCATCTACTGGGACGCAAGCAGGGCCTTCATGAACTCAGACAGAAGCCTTTCCTGCCCCTAGCTCCCTGATCATCCCAGCTGGAGGTGCTAGGCATGGAATTGTGGACCTTCTGCATGCAATGAGCTTTGGTACATGAGCCCAGGTGAGGAATTCAGAACTGTTTCCCTGCACATGGGCTTACCCCCTCTTTGTTTCCCCCCCCAGCTTAGCCAATCTCCTATCCTGGGAGTGACCCTCAGCCCTTGAGGAGAGGAGCTGCATGGAGTTAACAGTAGGGGAAGATTTAGTACCCATTGCCTGTATGCCACATTTGCTGTTGAAAGCAGGCTTCACCTTCTCTTGAGATGGTATCATACTTAATGTCAGGAGTATGGGCAGGAGTCAGGCTCTGGGGCCTGTAGTGCTTTGCAGGACTGGGGCCTGCCTCAGCTTGTGCTGGAGAAGCAAGGAGTGGCCACTCAGGTGAGGCCGCTTGATACTTCACTGCACCTGGTGGCAGGAGCTGGGAAGGATAAAAGCTCAGCATTTCCCTTCAGCTCTTTGCCACAGCAATGCTATCCCTGCCTGGTTGCATCTGGCCTCTTGCTCCTTGCTCCTGGGACCCTTGCCTTGCCGACGCCTTGCTCCTTGACTCCCAGACCTTCGCCTCTGCCTTGCTCCTTGACCCTGCGACTGCCTGCTGCTGGACCCTCAACCCTGCACCTGTTCCTGCTTCTACACCACCATCTTGCCTCTGGTCCTGACGTCCTCAGCCAGGGCTTCAACCGCCCGCCGACTGGACCGTGACACTTAAGCGCACAGAACTGTTACTATCTGCTTCCCTCTCCTTGTGGCTGCACAGTCGGCCTTCCTTGTGGCCCCTTCCCATTGGCAAGACCAGCCTTGCGCTCTCCAACCATTCAGCAGTGACAGGTATTTGCAGCCTTCTGTTTGACTGGGAGGCTCATTTGATGCCGGCAACTTCAGCTCCCTGGGTGTAAAATAATCTCTCTGTTTTGTACTGTCACAGGAATTCAAGCACAGCTTTCATCATGGTTGCCAGCTGCTCCTGCTGTCGGGTTTGAAGTAAAGTCTGCATTTGGAAAAGGAAAGGAAAGGAAGGAAAAGAAAAGATGTTTGGTGCTTGTTGCTGCTTTGCTTGGTGTGACTCCAGCGAGAGTTCACTTCAGCTTAAGTGAATTGCCACTGAAGTGAAGGGATCAAGGAGAGATCTCAGGCATCATAAATATACATCAACCCTTTTATATGCACCACTCAAAGAGTGCCTACTTCAACAATGCTTGTTCCCATTATGAACCCCTTCTCCTTGAACATTTGTAGCCTGAGACCTCTGGAGGTCCTTTACAGATTGCTTCCCCCCCCTCCAATAAATGCACCATTGCTGCTTATTTGGCGCAGATGGTTTTTCTCCAGCTAATACATTCTGTTTCATGGGAAATGTTTGCCCAGCATCTGGGTAAAATTTTCTTGCTGGGACAATGCTGGGAGATAGGAATAACTCAGTAACTCAGCTCAATCCCTCCAGCAACAGCTAGTATCAAATACACGAAACCACTGAGCCTCTTGGGCTTGCCAATCAAAAGGTTGGTGGTTCAAATCCCCGCGATGGGGTGAGCTCCCATTGCTCTGTCCCAGCTTCTGCTAACCTAGCAGTTTGAAAGCACACCAAGTAGATGAATAGGTACCGCTGCAGTGGGAAGGTAAACAGTGTTTCTGTGCACTCTGGTTTCCGTCCTGGTGTTCCGTTGCTCCAGAAGCAGTTTAATCATGCTGGCCACATGACCCCGAAAGCTGTCTGTGGACAAACGCCAGTTCCCTCAGCCTGAAAGCGAGATGAGCACCACAATCCCATAGTCGCCTTTCACTGGACTTAACTGTCCAGGGGTCCTTTACCTTTTTACCTTACCTAAAATACAACATGCCCAAGGTAAAGTAGCAGCTCGTAGAACAGAGCAGGGCAGGGTAGCATTGCTTACCTGGGTGGAATCTACACACATATAAAAAAACGCTGTGAAAATGCTTTTTTAAAAGAAGTTTTGAAAAATATATTGAATGTGCCATAGCTCTCCACCACCATCTAGTGTCACATTTGTACATTGCACCTTACAACATACTTAAAACGTTTTATTTGCAGCTGTACAGCTGAGTCCCTGGTTTCTCATTGTGAAGGTCTTTGCTGGTAAATGAGATAGGGAGAGGCAAGGTGGCAGTGATGTCAGTGGGGGCACAGTGGATGAACTGGCCCACTCTATCTGAAACCCTGGAGTACCACAGCCAGTCAGTGTAGGCAATACAAGAGCTGGACAAGTGATCTGACCCAGTATAAGGCAGC
Source organism: Zootoca vivipara (assembly GCF_963506605.1). Classification (NCBI taxonomy): domain Eukaryota; kingdom Metazoa; phylum Chordata; class Lepidosauria; order Squamata; family Lacertidae; genus Zootoca; species Zootoca vivipara. The sequence continues at coordinate 4,870,748 of NC_083291.1, forward strand.
TTCCTATGTTATTGTCCTTCCTGTGTGGTGTGCAGAAGGCACCGAAGGCCTTTTGGCTCTCACAGTGATAGATGCCCAGGGAATGTTTACTGATAAGGTCTGCACCACCTGCATCTTGACAGATGGAGGTCTCCCTTGAATTACAAACACACACACACACACACACACACACACACTTTGCTCACCTGAAATGAACTCTCTGGAAAGATGACTTTTCATGCCATCAATTTTTAATTGTTTTGGTAGGTGCACATAACCTACTCCTACTTTTAGGACTCTCCACACAGCAGCAGCAGCACAATGAAACAGTTCCAGGGCTTGTGATGTAATTCTCCTAGATATTTGGCTGGTGTTTGGTTTCCACGTCTGATGGATTTGTTACAGCCACCTACAGGGTACACTGTGCGGTACCAGCCAGCTTGCTGACTTGATCTCCCAGGAATTTCTCACTCTTACTCTTTCACAAGAATTCAACAGACATGATGATATCAGCTCTGCACTTCTGCACTTATCAGCTGCTGTGATCGCTGAAGTAGAATGGGTTGCTGCTGTTGCCTTCCATCTTGCAGCCGTCGTCCTCTTGCAGCAAGTCAAATATAGACATTTAATTCCCAGTCAGCTCCATTATGTTGAAGGAATTTATTTATACCAGCCTTCTGCAAAACGGTGTACACGGTGCTGCACATAATTCTTCCTAACCTCCCATTTTATCTCATGACAACCCTGAGAGGGAAGTTTGGCTGAAATATAGAGGCTGGCTTAAAGCAGGGGTGGAGAACCTTTGGCCCTCCAGATGTCAGGGACTAGCTGAATGAAGAAGAGTGGGGGCATCTGCTCAACCTAGAGCCCCCCAGGGAAGGGTCAAAAGAAAAGCATTTCGAGCCTGGGCACTGGTGGTAGGACTCTTGTAGGCTCTTGTAATGTTTCTTAGACTACCCCAGCCCATGTTGGGAAGAGATTTGGGGAAGACTTGGCGCTGTGGGTTAAACCACAGAGCCTATGGCTTGCCGATCGGAAGGTTGGTGGTTCGAATCCCCACAACAGGGTGATCTCCCGTTGCTCGGTCCCTGCTCCTGCCAACCTAGCAGTTCAAAAGCACATCAAAGTGCAAGTAGATAAATAGGTACCGCTACAGTGGGAAGGTAAATGGCATTTCTGTGCGCTGCTCTGGTTCGCTAGAAGCGGCTTTGTCATGCTGGCCACATGACCCGGAAGCTGTACGCCGGCTCCCTCAGCCAATAAAGTGAGACGAGCACCGCAACCCCAGAGTCGTCCACGACTGGACCTAACGGTCAGGGGTCCCTTTACCTTTACCTTACTGCACTGCTCAACAGGTTCTGTGGTGCCCCAGATAGGTAAAAGGTAAAGGACCCCTAGATGGTCAAGCCCAGTCAAATTCGACTATGGGGTACGGTGCTCACCTCCACTTTCAGGCCAAGGGAGCTGGCGTTTGTCCACAGACAGCTTTTCCAGGTCATGTGGTCAGCATGACTAAACCACTTCTGGTGCATGGAAACACTGTTTACCTTCCTGCCACAGTGGTATGTATTTATATAATAATAATAATAATAATAATAATAATAATAATAATAATAATAATAATAATAATAATAATTTATTTATACCCCGCCCATCTGGCTGGGTTTCCCCAGCCACTCTGGGCGGCTTCCAACAGAAAAATGAAACACAGTAATCTATTAAACATGGCATTTGTACTTGTGCTGGTATGCTTTTGAACTGCTAGGTTGGCAGGAGCTGGGGCAGAGCAACGGGATCTCATCGCGTTGCATGGATTTGAGCTGCCGACCTTACGATCGGCAAGCCCAAGAGGCTCGGTGGTTTAGACCACAGCACCACCTGCATCCCACATGGTGCCTCAAATAATGTGGACTAGAAGCTTATCATCATTGTGCCTTCTTCCTGGATATTCCATTCCTCACCCTCTTGCTTACCCATCCTTCTCTCCACTGTGAGCCAGCATTCTGTGGCCACTGCGCATGCCCTTTGTGCAGGTTTGTATTTCTGCATACCTTAGGCATTTCCCCCTGCCCCACCCAAGCCAGCTGATATTTGCTTGGGTGGTGCCATTTTGGCTCCACAAGGGGCAATGCAATGCACATGTAGGTTATCTGTTGTCACCCTGTTGTCCTGGAACAGGTGAGGAGCAATCCTTTGCTTAAGGACTTGGAGAGCTGTTACGGGTCAGAATCTATAGCAGTAGCCTTGAGGAACCAATTATCTCACTCAGCTTCTGAGGTATTTAGCATAACCCGCTAGGAAAGATGACTTCGGGTTTACGCGATTTAATTTTTCAGGGGAGCTTTAATTGTGTTGCCTCTAAGTGAATGGAAACTAAGTTATAATCGAACCAGCAGATGCAAAAATAAATATATAAATCATTATCGCTGAACAATGGACCGTCCTCTTGCCTTAGCCATCTGGCCTTGCACTGTTGGTGTGTGTGTGTGTAATTGACAATTGAAGGAATAGTTATTTGCTGCCTCCCCTAGTCCAGGCTTTCCCTCTCAAAGACCTTCTTGAAGATGAAGTCATAAAACACAAATGGGGACGTGAAACTCAAATTGACAGCTACACAAATGGCGCAAGAAAAGCATTAAGCCTGCATGCCCAAACAGAGAGGGAACATAATCCAATCTTGATAATAATGAAAAGGGTAATCTAAAGTGTGAGCCATGTGGCTTAGCTAGGACTTATTTTCTATTTGCAAGTGTGTGTGTGTGTGTGTGTGTGTGTGTGGACGATCCTGTTTAAAACAATAGGGGGGAAATGGGCTTGATAAAAAGTTGCTTTTTGTCAGCAAGCCAATGCGACGTGTTTTATGTGACCAATCAGCGAACCCTTTGCAATCAAATAGGAAAAGGGATGCTAGGATACAACACCTGAGCTCTTTGGCCAGAATTGCACAAAAATAAAAGGGAATTATAAAGGTCGAAGAAAGGGGCAGAAGGTTACAGTTTGTTTGTTTATTAGACTTGTACACTGCCCTTCATAAGATCTCCGTTCATTTGTTCCCCCACCCCCAGAGAAGCCATTACAGATAAATAAATTATTTGGTCATTCATATAAGTGACATTAAATTTCGGGAGTTTAAGAAACAGCAGTATTGCCTTTGATTGGGAGAGCCTGAATTCCCATCTGAGGATAGAATGGCTTCTTTGCACTTATAAATGCATTATAGCTAGATAGCTAGATGATAGATAGATAGATAGATAGATAGTGCATTCAAGTCGCATTTCTTACCAGTTTTACCCCCTCCCCCTTTTTTACTAGTGTTACCTTTCCTCCACAAAACATCTATTAGTTCTAGATTCAGGTAGGTAGCCGTGTTGGTCTGACACAGTCGAAATAAATTTAAAAAATTGTCCAGTAGCACCTTAGTAAAGGGTAAAGGGACCCCTGACCATTAGGTCCAGTCGTGACCAACTCTGGGGTTGCGCGCACATCTCGCATTATTGGCCGAGGGAGCCGGCGTACAGCTTCCAAGTCATGTGGCAAGCTTGACAAAGCCGCTTCTGGCAAACCAGAGCAGCACATGGAAATGCCGTTTACCTTCCCGCTATAGCGGTTCCTATTTATCTACTTGCATTTTGATGTGCTTTCGAACTGCTAGGTTGGCAGGAGCTGGGACCAAGCAACGGGAGCTCACCCTGTCACAGGGATTCGAACCGCCGGCCTTCTGATCAGCAAGCTCTAGGCTCAGTGGTTTAACCACAGCGACCAGCTAAGTTTGTTCGTTCTGGGTATAAGCTTTTGTGTGCAGTTTGCACACTTGTTCTGCTGATGCAGTAGGAGAAAAGGCAAGGCAAGTAAGCATGGATGTCATATAGTATCTGGGCCAGAAACAAATACATTGATTTCAAATTTATTAATTATTTTTATTGCACAATCCTAAAAATGTCAAAGTGGTGGATACCAAAAATAGGGCTGCGTCTCACAATGGAGCTTCTTCCCTTCTCATCCTGTGAAGGGGGGGGGATGTTCTGAGGGTTCCTCCAGACCCAGGGGTCAGCAAACGTTTTCCGCAGGGGCCCGGTCCACTGTCCCTCAGACCTTGTTGGGGGGGGCTGGACTATATCTTGAACCCCCCGCACTCTCCCCTCCCTTCTCCACAGCACTGGATGAGCCCCGGTGGCTGCTTACCTGTGCCTTGCGAGTGGCAGGGGCTGGCGGGATGATGAGCAGCGCAGAAGGGTTGACTCCGATGAGGGGTTACTTAAAATGGCGCTCAGGCAACTGCGGCTCAATAAAACCCAGCCCCTTTCCTCCTCTAGGCAGGCCGGGGAGAAGCCAGGAGGAGGGAGGGAGGAGGCACCACTGCAGTGTGTCTGTGTGTGTGTGTGGTGGGGAGTGGCACAGCCTGAACGATCAGCATCCCCACGCCGATCCACGCAGCGATTCCTGGACCGTCCGTGGGCTGGATCCAGAAGGCAATTGGGCATGATCCAGCCCCCGGGCCTTAGTTTGCTGATCCATGCTCTGGATGTCCAGATCAGATTGGGAAGAGGTTGCATGGGGGAGGGGGAGGGAGGGGACATTGCATTATGCAAATGGAAAAAAGAGGGCAACATCTAACTACACTGTATAAAAAATAACCCACTGAAATGAATGGACCTAGCTTAGTCATCTTTAAGAATGTCAATGGGTCTACTCTGAGTAAAATTCAGTTGGATACCACCCAATATAAACAATAAAATGCAGTGTAAAATAGGCAGAAAAACTGAGTGATATATAAAGGTAAAGGGACCCCTGACCATTAGGTCCAGTCGTGACCGACTCTGGGGTTGCGCGCTCATCTCGCATTATTGGCCGAGGGAGCCAGCGTATAGCTTCCAGGTCATGTGGCCAGCATGACAAAGCCGCTTCTGGCAAACCAGAGCAGCACATGGAAACGCCGTTTACCTTCCCGCTGTAGCGGTTCCTATTTATCTACTTGCATTTTGACGTGCTTTCGAACTGCTAGGTTGGCAGGAGCTGGGACCAAGCAACGGGAGCTCACCCCGTCACAGGGATTCGAACCGCCAACCTTCTGATCAGCAAGCCCTAGGCTCAGTGGTTTAACCACAGCGCCATATATGAATGAGAGACTAGGTCACTAACACAGGATTGCTTGGGAAAATACAAAAGTCTCTAATGTGAAATGAAAAACCAATGGTGAAAGAAACATGTCTTCTGTGAACATCGGTGGTATTCTGCAATGTGTGCGCTGCCTCACCAAAGACAACAGAATGAATTAAGTTATAATGTAGTGGTCATGATTTAATAATTAGAAGATAGGGTGCAACAGAAGGGGAGAGACAACAACTTCATGGGAAACGGGGTGTGAGGTCGACAAATATAAGGGAAATATGAAATATTGGTTGAATATGTTAAAAAGGTTGAAACTTAATAAAATGTGATTGAAAAAGAAGAAGATCTGCTTAAAGAGGTTGGGGAGTCGAGTACAGACTCATCAGCCACGCACATAAGTTTTCATCAGTGCTGACCCTGAAACCATGTATGATAAAGAATGTTATGGCTTTTGCTTCACAATGAAAAACCGCAGGGAGCAGACAAGGTGTGGTGCTCCTATCGCTGCACTGCAATGCCTCAGGATAGCATAACATTTTTGTCCTGCAGTCCTTTCCCCCACCCACCCTGGCAAGCTTCATCCAAACAAAAGCTGTGTGCTGAGCCTGAAGGGTTACTTTGCTCCATGGGCATTACGAGTTCAACTTCAGCATTCAAGAGTGATGTTCTAACAATAGCTGTCAAATTCAGATTCCACCATGCATGGATTGTGGTAGAACTTGGCTGGTTGGCTTTCAGCAGAAAAGAGGAGGAAGAAGAAAAGATTCTGCTTCTGATTTAAAAAGAAAGAAAGAAAGAAACTCAGCAAGCTGAGACAAGGAAATGTTGTGAAGGGAGATTTTATGAAACTTTGAGAAGGGGACATGCAGGTGGCAGAAATTGTCAGCCTTAGTTTTCTTCTGCTTCAAAATAAAAAATGCAATCCATGACAAGAGACTGTCAGACTTACCTGGAAGTGACAAGACCCATGGCCCGTAATACTGAAAATTAGCCCAAGCTCTGTCCTCGATCAAATTCAGTGTGGCTAGTAGGGATGGGGAAGAAATTACGTTCAGCTCACATTTAAAGGTAGACTACCTAAAACCACACTTCCTGCAACAATTCACAAACTGAAACACAGCCAGCCTTTGAAATTCGTAGTTCTCCAAATTTTTCAATGCAGTTCTCCAGCCAAGGAATGCGTACAAAAAAATGCACACACGGGAATAAAGTATGCGTAGAAACCCATTATATTAGTAACGACAAGAAAAAGAAACGTACCCAATGTGTTGTATTAGAGAAAGGATGCTTTGCAAAAATATGTATATTAGACAAAATCACATCTAAACAGGAGAGTATTACACTGAAATGGTGATGAATTTTCATGGGGATTTATTTTATTTATTTAATGCAAACTGATTTGGAAGGGTGGATTTAAGACTGGGGGTGGGGGGATGAGAAAATGAGAGAAAGTGAAATTGACAGATTTCCCCCATCCCTGGTCACCAGGAAGGAGCAGCTTTGCATTCCATTTTTCTTCTGTGAGTTGGTTCCGCCACCCCGCCCCACGCTGTTTGTCTTCTGATTTTAGACAGAGGGTTTCTAATAAATTAATTTCAGCATTGGTACATTAGCCCAGCTTGCCTCGTTCGTTCGCATTAGATTCCTTCCCCCAAAGTAATCCATGCACATGCTTAGGCACCTAAGCAAATTGCAGGATGTGATGCTGTGCATGAACGCCATTAAGAAGCATGGGCCTGGGTGGGGGTGGGAAGTGCAACCCTAGTCCCCATAAAAAGCTCACCCAGCAGAGAATTACAATGCCAACGGGGTGTGTTTGAGTGATGCTGTTCTCCAAGCCCTCGTAAGGATGTACAAACATGCTTATAACGGTGTGCCGCATCTCTGTTCTTACATGCTCAACGTGAGCATTTTCAACAAGTATTTTCTACAATAAGCCAAATGATTTGGACAAATCATAGCAGCAAAGGTTAGAGTAATATCAGGGTAGCGCTTTTATGCTGACGTTCTACACTTGTATTTTAAATTGCTAGTTTAGATTTGAATGCAGCGTATCTCATGCGTGAAGTAACAGAAATAGCTCAGCTATAATGTCAGAAAGAAAGTAATGGCCACCACCTTGCAGAAACCACCACTCCAACTTTGTTGCCCCAATCCAGTGCTTTTGTACAATTGGGGATAAAACATGTCTTGCTGGGCAAGTTCTGATTAAGCCATATAGACCAGCATTCTCATTTCATCAGTGACCAGCCAAATGCAGGCTGGGTAGGGCTTGAAGGGATAGCTCATGGATATCAGGGAAGGTGGGATGTATGGGGCAGTTGCCCCCCCCCCAAACCATGATATCAAGGCTCCTAGCTTTCATTAAAAAGAGAGGGGAAGTTTCTAGCATTTGTAGAACCTGAGATATGAGGCAAAACGTGCAGTCACTTTTTAAAAAAACCATATTACCTAAATTCTTGAACTAGTGGAAGCTAGCACAAGGATTCCTGCCAGCACGTTGAGAATTCTCCCCTAACCCCATGCACAGATCCTGTGCCATCCCTAAATCTGTTCTGGAGGGTTTGGAGCACCCCCCCCCCCCGAACAGATTTAGGGGACAAGGTGGAAGGAAGTTCTGTTGTGCCATGTTGATTACAAACCCTTGTGCTTTTGCGAGAAACTAGGCTGCTCCTTTCTGTCTTTATCTTTGCTCCCCCCTGGAAAAATTCCTGCAGATGCCCATTTAATGAGGGTCCCCTCCATCCTGGAGCTGGCCCTGAGCCAAAGTGATGAGGTTTACCCAGACTACATCGCTGCCCAATCTAGCCCATTAGTCTTATATGGCAGCTTCTGAGAGTGGGGTATACTTATAAATCATAGAATCATAGAATCATGGAAGAGACCACAAGGGCCATCCAGTCCAACCCCCTGCCAAGCAGGAAACACCACCAAAGCATTCCTGACATATGGCCGTCAAGCCTTCGCTTAAAGACCTCCAAAGAAGGAGACTCCACCACACTCCTGGGCAGCAAATTCCACTGCCGAACACCTCTTACTGTCAGGAAGTTCTTCCTAATGTTGAGGTGGAATCTTCTTTCTTGTAGTTTGAATCCATTGCTCCGTGTCCGCTTCTCTGGAGCAGCAGAAAACAACCTTTCTCCCTCCTCTATATGCCATCCTTTTATATATTTGAGCATGGCTATCATATCACCCCTTAACCTTCTCTTCTCCAGGCTAAACATACCCAGCTCCCTAAGCCGTTCCTCATAAGGCATCGTTTCCAGGCCTTTGACCATTTTGGTTGCCCTCTTCTGGACACGTTCCAGCTTGTCAGTATCCTTCTTGAACTGTGGTGCCCAGAACTGGACACAGTACTGCCTTTGACTACAAGAATAAAGGGAAGCGAGTCAGAGCCTTTCCGGGCTTCCATACCTAGCTGACAAATTTGACTTGGTGGCTCTCGGGTCATCCAGCCCCAAATCAATAGGTATGGCTTTCCTGTTGCCCAGAAGAAGTTGGGCTCTGGACTAAATGGGATTTGCGCAATGTTGCTTAAAAGTGGCCAAAACAACAGAGCTGGCCCGTTGTGAAGCAGAAGATTGACAAGGAGTCTCCAATGTTCTGACTCACCCACCATGGAAACATTGATATGGAAATAGCTCAGGAACAATGAAGACAGAAATTTTCGATGCCGGCTTTGTGTGCCCATTGTAGAGCGGTGATGCGACTGAAGCTTGCTCATCCATTTCCAGTCATGGTTCCTAATTTGTTGATAAGGGCTCTTTTCCTGGTATGCCAACTGATTGTTATTAGGCACTGCAAACATTATTAGTCTCATTGCACCAAAAATGAGTCAATATTTTAGTCTTTCTTTTGACATTTTTTTTAAATGTAAAAACTCATATTTGAAGAGTGCATGGCTTCAGTTGTTTTGAAAAGATGGATGGAGCTGCGTGGTTTGGAAAGATTCAATTCTGCAATGCCAAGTCTCTTTTAGATGACTAAGGGGGTTGCCGTTCAAGGCTGGCTTTCTTTCCCCATTCTCTCACCCAGCTGACAGTCAGGCAGACTTTGTTTCATGAATAGGAATAAGCCATTTGGCAAGGTTTCCCACTTGATGGGACTTGTCGGTGGGTTCCCTTGTAGGTTTTTGATCAGGATGCCAGCAAAACATTCTGGCTTTGGGGGAAAAGAGGAGGATGCACAGCAAGCTGAGTAGAGAGGGAGGGAGAGAACAGCAGATAAACTCCAAATTTAGAGCCGGTTCCTATGTTCACTCAGGGCATTTCCCCTACATATTTATCGTATATAGCGTTGTTCTCAATCATTGCATTTGTCTCTATTATTATTTTATCATATCATATTTTGTTACAGTTGTTGTCTGCTATTATTGTTGTTGTTGTTGTTTAGTCGATTAGTCGTGTCTGACTCTTCGTGACCCCATGGACCATAACTCGCCAGGCACTCCTGTCTTGCACTGCCTCCCGCAGTTTGGTCAAACTCATGTTTGTAGCTTCGAGAACACTGTCCAACCATCTTATCCTCTGTCGTCCCTTTCTCCTTGTGCCCTCAATCTTTGCCAACATCAGGGTATTTCCCAAGGATTCTTCTCTTCTCATGAGGTGGCCAAAGTATTGGAGCCTCAGCACCCAGGGCTGATTTCCTTCAGAATGGATAGGTTTGATCTTCTTGCAGTCCATGGGACTCTCAAGAGTCTCCTCCAGCACCATAATTCAAAAGCATCAATTCTTTGGCGATCAGCCTTCTTTATGGTCCAGCTCTCACTTCCATACATCACTATTATTTTATCATATCATATTTTGTTACAGTTGTCTGCAATTATTAGAGATGCACAAATCTGACAATTAAAGCTTTTCATTTTTCCAATATTAAATTCAGGTCAGTTTGCAATATATATATATATATTAAAGCATCCTTGAAATTTTATCTGCATTTTAATGTGAATTTCTTCTAATATACAGATATTCTAGGCAATTTTGCCTACTATATTGGACTGTACTGCAAACTTTAATGATGCAGTGTTATGGGGAAAACACCCGTTTTTCACTGGGCAAGCCACCACCTTACAGTATAATCCCTTGGTTCCCAAAATGGGGCACACACCACGTTGATTTGATTTTTAAGGGCGGCAATTCAAGAATGAGTTATTAACAGTTAATGGCCTTTTAGGCCTTCTCCACGTAAATAGGAGTTCACTTTTTGAATAATAAGAATTATATGTCACGGGGTGTGTGTGTGTGGAATCAGGAGTTTAGAGATGCTTAGGTGGGGCATGGCCAAAAAGAAGCTTGGGAACCACTGGTATAATCCTAACAACGTCTATTCAAAAGTAAGTCCTATTGATTTCAATGGGGTTTACTCTTATGTAGGTGAGGTTAGGGTTGCAGATTTACCTTTTAAAGATCATAGAATAGTCATAAGCATGACTACATAGAAGAACTCAGAAATAAGTCCAGTGAGGCTAGAATTGGAGCAAAAGCATAGCTGCCGACCCTCCTGTTTTTTGCCGGAAACCCCCTTATTTAAATCCGTTTCCCGCTGTTACCCCAGATTGTAAAATATCCCGTAAATCTCCCGGATTTTAAAGGAAGCAGCTCCTCTCCCTCCCTGCCAGCCAGGGAGGCTCCACTCGGTGCCCCCTATGAGCAAGCGAGCAGGCAGCCACCGCCCGGTAAAACACCTCACTTGGCAGCTGGCTGCTCGCTCACTTGCCAAGTGCTGCTGGAAATTGCCTCTGTGCATGCCTGGGCATGCTCAGAACCAATTTTCAGTGCCGCTCTGTCCATGTCTGGGCACCGGAAATCACTTCTGCGTATGTCCGGGCATGCGCAGAAGCGATTTCCGGTGCCCAGACATGTGGACACGGGCAGCCTGGCACCGGACGTCACTTCTGCACATGTCTGGAAATGCGCAGAGGCAATTTCTGGTGCCCTGGACATGGGCAGAGCCGGGCATGCACAGAGGCGATTTCCAGCAGCACTTGGCAAGTGATCCCTTATTTTAAAATCAGAAAGTTGACAGCTATGAGCAAAAGCTGGACTGGACAGGAGCAACACTGCCCTCTTCCCCACTTTCCAATGGCTCTCTTGTGCAATTAAGCCTAAGGAGAAAGCAATACTTCCTTTCTCCCTGAGCAAATTGCATTCTTTCTCCTGTTGCAATACACACATGCTACCCACTGTCCACCATTTTCCACCATCACATTCCCCCAATTTCCCTCCCAATCTTAGCCCATTCACAAATATAAATGCAAACTGTTTAATAAAAAAGTTTATTATAAAAAGAAACTCACACTATCCACTGCAGCTCTCTCTCCCTATTAAAAGGTAAAGGGAGCCCCGGAACATCAGGTCCAGTCATGTCCGACTCTGGGGTTGCGGCACTCATCTCGCTCTATAAGCCGAGGGAGCTGGTGTTTGTCCGCAGACATGTGGCCAGCATGACAAAGCTGCTTCTGGCGAACCAGAGCAGCGCACGGAAACGCCGTTTACCTTCCCGCCGGAGCGGTACCTATTTATCTACTTGCATTTTGATGTGCTTTTGAACTGCTAGGTTGGCAGGAGCTGGGACCGAGCAACGGGAGCTCACCCCGTTGCAGGGATTCGAACCGCCGACCTTCTGATCAGCAAGCCCTAAGCTCTGTGGTTTAACCCACAGCACCACCTGGGTCCCTCTCTCCCTATTAGCAAATACTAATTGATAAATATCCAAGCTGCTCAAATTAAACACCACCCCCTCCCTCTGCCTGCCTACAGAAAGCCTGCTTTGAGCTTTCTGGATGTGTGGCTTGAATGAAACAGCTCTGACATAATCAGTACAGCTCAGAAACCTCAGGAACCATCATGCAACATTTGGCTAAACCCACTACAGTTTTAAAAGGTTCAGTTCTCCATCTTGAATCAAAGTGGTGTCCAATTGTATCCAAACACAAAAGGAAAACTGCTCCTTGATCTAAGGAACCATAAGGCAAAATTGGGTTGCTGTATCTTAGGTGTCCGAACTTTCCAACAGGCACTGTAAATGATGCCACAACAAGCATCTTTGTATTGTTTTGATCAAATGAGAAGACCTATTTGCAAACTCAAGTTGAGCCATCCTTTCATTGGACAAGCTCCAGTGTTCTACTCCCTTAGACTCAGTTTCCCTTCTGTAAAGCAGCAGTGAATTGCTTTTAGAGAGTCATTGCGAGGATTAATGAGATTAGGAAATGCGGTTATCCATGCTGAGCTTCAGGACTGGGCAAGTTATAAAGTAAACAGATAAAGCATAGCAGAAAGGTAATCAGCTTATTCACATACAGAAATGTTGGTGCACTTTTTTCTCCTAAGCAGTTGGCATTCCAGAAGTGGTCTGTAATAAACTGTTTAATAGTTTTGAATTCAAATACTGTATGTGCATGACCAGAAGCAAGAAATATGGGAAGTGGGAATTCCCTGTTTTTACGCTGAGAAAACAACTTTTCAATTCAGTGAGCCAGCTGAGTTCAATGCCCTCCTGGGGATGAAAATAATTTGTTCTATAATGCTAGGATATTTTCTTCTTCTTCTTACAACTAACACACACACATCTATCTACCTATCAAAAGAGGATGGAAAGTGGATTAATCTGTACAATGAATACTGTCTAAATAATATTGTAACAGGAACCCAAAGGGGGGGAGGTCAGGGGAATCCAAAAGGTGATAACTAAGATTTAAGTTAGAAATTTGTGTTTTTAGTACTTTTGTATTTTGGTTTTTGTATTTTGTATTTTTGTTTTTTGTGTGTGTGTGTATGCATTTTTTATGTTTTGTATTTTTGGTATGAGTGAGTGTGTTTGAAAATCTTCAATAAATATTTTTTTTTTAAAAAAAGGAAAGTGGATTAATCTGTTCCAGACGGTCAGCGGAGTACTTAAACTGAAGTGTTCATAAACTGAAGCGATCTTTCCCATTGAAAGTAATGGAAAGTGGATTAATCTGTTCCAGACGGTCAGCGGAGTACTTAAACTGAAGCGTTCATAAACTGAAGCGATCTTTCCCATTGAAAGTAATGGAAAGTGGATTAATCCGTTCCAGATGGGTCTGCGGCGTTCGTAAACCGAAAATTCGTAAACCGAGGTGTTCATAAACCGAGGTTCCACTGTAATGCATTTTAAAGGAATGTACAATACATGAGACAGACAGCTCTTGTCATTTGTTATGATGGGAGTTCTATATATAAGTTCCTATTCGCCATGTGAAAAATTCACCCCTTATTCTGCTTGAATCACATCGCTCCTCTTCAGTACAACAAACTAGGCTGACTACTCATTTATTCTACAGCATTCCCCCTATCCGTAAATCATGGTATTTCTGCCCAACTCTGCTGAGCCACTTGTCTGATCCATCCTTGTTATATTTGGGTTATTTCCACAATCAAAACAGGCAGTGCAACATTTCATGCAGGGAGGGGGAGATAATATTTTACTATAATACGACGGCTTTCCCAAACGGCCCCCTTCTCGTTTTTATAATATACTATTACATTTAACAAGGTTGCTTTCATTTCACGCTTAGGGTGCTATATACAAAATGGAAAGGATTATTAAGATACGAATAAAGAGGACCGTGTTTTTGTAACACATACAGGCTGCCTGGGAGGTTTCTGTTTTAATGAAGGGGAAATGATGACAGCAATAAGAATAACAACAAACCCCAGAAACAAAACTCAGGACAAGTGCAATTAACTTTATCACTTGGGAATACCCAGAATAATCCAATATACAGTGGTTTGGCTGATGGCAAGTCTACCTTCTTGTCCTTACCTTCAAAAACTTTTATCACCTTGCATCCTTATCTATCCCTCTAACACCCCAACAGACCCCTGGCCTTTGCTCCTCTGGCCCCTCCACCCAGGCACACAAAAGCTCCCTGCTCCCTGATATGATTCCTCTCAATCTTATCTGCTGCCTCTTACGTATAGGCTTTTACAGTCATACCTCGGTTTAAGTACGCTTCAGGTTGAGTACTCCGCGGACCCACCTGGAACAGATTAATCCACTTTCCATTACTTTCAATGGGAAAGTTCGCTTCAGGTTAAGTACGCTTCAGGTTAAGTACAGACTACCGGAACCAATTGTGTTTGTAAACCGAGGTACCACTGTATTTTATTTTTTTAAAGAGAAATGAGGAATATATAATCAAACAAATGCTTTCTGTGTGTACATTTAGAGAGAAGGAGCGGAAGCAGGGGAAGGGGCTCATGTGGCTAGTGGTCTAGACCAAGCTTCCTCAACCTTGGCCCTCCAGATGTTTTGAGACTACAATTCCCATCATCCCTGACCACTGGTCCTGCTAGCTAGGGATCATGGGAGTTGTAGGCCGAAAACATTTGGAGGGCCGAGGTTGAGGAAGCCTAGTCTAGACCAACACAGCCTTCATGCATGCATTCATCCAGTGTTCATTCATTTGTATATTTGTATATGGAGTCACTAACTGTCATGCGTCCAAGTTTTCGGCTTCATAACACAGTAAACATCGTTATTTAAAAAGGAGGATTTATTGCAAGAACAAACAGATAGCTCCGGATGGCTGTAACATAGCCTCTGGCATCATCAATCAAGATGACCCTCCTGAAGACTGTTTCTGGGTTCTACAGAAGATATTGGATTTTCGAACCTTGCGTCTCTTGCTTTGTTTACGGTCTAACAGCCTGCTCCTTAGCCAACTCTTAGGAGAGACTGGATCAGCTCCAACTTCTTCCCTGTCTGACAGACTACTTCCTTCTCTGTTCCCGTCTGATTGAACTTCCCAAGAGCTTTGGCTGGGTTCCAGCCAGCTTGCAGTTGTTCAACCATCATTCCAAGGGGCGAAGGAGTTAGCTCTCTCTGTTGTTCATCCTGCATGAAAGTTAACCCTCTCTGTTCCTGGCTGCTTTCTTCAGTTGGCTGCAAACCTTCACAGGGAGCTGGCTCATTCCTGACACCAACTCATGAGTCACATCTTCTGTCCATTGTACAATGCGAGGGTGGGCCTTTACTTCCAGTGTTGCCTCTTCTGTCTGAAATGGCTTTCCAGAATATCTCTCTGAGACCACCTGTCTTACTTCCTTGAAACCTTTTCTCAAACCTTTATCAAGAGGCCTTGGGAACAAGTTGCTGGTCCCATTACCTTACTCTAAGCCTAAGTATGTTTAACTGAAATCACAGATCCTTCCCAGCGTGGTGTAGAGAGCCAGTATGGTTTAATGGTTAAGAGCAGTAGACTCGTAATCTGGGGGACCGTGCTCGCATCTCCACTCCTCCATATGCAGCTGCTGGGGGACCTTGGGCTAGTCATACTTCTTTGAAGTCTCTCAGCCCCACTCACCTCACAGAGTGTTTTTTGTGGGGGAGGAAGGGAAAGGAGAATGTTAGCCGCTTTGAGACTCCTTCAGGTAGTGATAAAGCGGGATATCAAATCCAAACTCCTCCCCCTCCCCCTCCCCTCCCCTTCCTCCTCCTCTCCCTCCTCCTCCTCCTCCCCCTCCTCCTCCTCCCCCTCTTTATCTCTGTGTCCTCCACCCTTGCCTTCCTCTCTTGTATCCATTGTCTCTGTTTTTGTATTGCAAACCCTTGGAATTCTCTTGTCCTTTGTAAAGTGTCATGTGTATATTTGACATGATGATGATGATGACAGAAGAAAGCAAGAACCACAATTGTGCAAAATTACGGCACCCCATTCCTCATCCTTCCCCTTACAGTGATGAGGTAGATCGTATTATTCCATGTCACCAGCCCATGCTAGCTGTGTTGTTTCATTATCCCTCTGTGCCGGGCTGATAACTGCTGATTATGTCACATAGCTCTGCCTCAGGAGAGTTAAGCAAAATAACAGGCTTACCTCATTTCTCCTAAACTGAGATCACTGTTTGGGCTTTTTTGGAAAACAGCTGAAGGGGTTTCAGCATTCTTTCCTATTCTCACAGCAACTTTATAATTTGCAAAGTTGGATATCATTCACCCTTTCGTTCTCTCAACGTCCATTTTTAATTCCTTTACTATGTAGCTACCCTATATTTCCTCCAAAGATCTTACTTAGGGTGGCATGCTTTTCTCTTACTCCTCATAAAATCATAGGAAGTAGATTAGTTCAAGAGATAAATGAGGATGTGGAATTGCCTTATACAGAGACAGATCACTGAGCCATCCAATTCATGGGTAGCTGGTGTGGTGTTCGCCACGTGTTCTTGGACTACAACTCCCATAATCCTTAACCATTGGCCATGGTGACTGGGGTTTAGTCTTACAACATCTAGGGAAGGGCCAATGTGGTGCTCTCTAGATCCAAGGGTAGCTGGTGTGGTGCTCTCTCACTCTACAACATTAACTTAAGTGTTAGATGCAGGTTTTTGATGAGGCATTTTATTGTACCGAACCCTACTGGAATCATGTATATATGCCAATAAAGGTTTGAGAATTTGAACCCCATAGTGTCCACTCTGATGGGCAAGCATGCTCTCCAAGTGGGATGCTCCCTTCTTAGCAGGCATCCAAACTCCTTTCCAATGTCCATGCATTCTCTGCACGTTCTCCCAGTTTTTCCACACAATGGAATTCCAGGAGGGAGAACCGTACATGTACAGATCTGGAAACCAAAAATTACGGAGTTCCTAACTGGGAGCAGAGCACAGTCATTTCTGGCATTCCATTCCATGTGTGTATGTTGGGGGCAGAAAATGTTTTCCCTGCCGCCCTCCCATGCAGAATATACATGGAGGGCTAGTGACTGAACAACGCTTGCGCCATTAGTTCGGAAGCAAAATTGCTGCCAATATTGTATGTAGATGACCAGGTTTCTCTGGAAGGGCAGAACCACTCTGATGCATTGATTACATTGCAAGATTTGTTCACATCAGCAAATCTTCAAATGCAAGTAACAGCTTCAGAATATTTGCATGGACTCTTAACTTCATTAGTTTGATTACTTCTGGGTCATGTTTTCTTAGGTGATTAAGCAGCTCAATCAACTAAATGAAGGGGAATCTTGACTTTGCTGATGCAAGTCACATCCATTCAGATGTTGAACACACAGTACACTCCCTCCTTTCTTATATGAGGGAGCTAGAAATACATTACTTCAATCCTCTTGAATTAAGAGGATAGGACGACTTTGTATAAGCCATACAGAAAATTATCTCTTTTAAGGTAAAATATTTTTTTCACCTCTACTTCTGCTTCATTGACTACGCAAAAGCAGTTGACTGTGTCGACCACAGCAAACTATGGCAAGTTCTTAAAGAAATGGGAGTGCCTGATCGCCTCATCTGTCTCCTGAGAAATCTCTATGTGGGACAAGAAGCTTCAGTTAGAACTGGATATGGAACAACTGATTGGTTCAAAATTGGGAAAGGAGTACGACAAGGTTGTATATTGTCTCCCTGCTTATTTAACTTATATGCAGAATTCATCATGCGAAAGGCTGGACTGGATGAATCCTAAACTGGAATTCTTGTCGACACTACTAGAATGACAAAACAACAACAACAATACAATTTTTTATTTGGCATTTACATTGACAATCCTTCATGGCTCATACAAACAGAGTAGTATGCAGAGTCCCCATGCCACAAAGGAATCAGTAGAACTCTTTACTGGAAAACCACTTCCGTGCCTTTGCCGGAGGTGGAGTTGTGGGCAGCCCGACGAGCCCATTGCGTGGGGGCTGCAGTGTCAGCCCCTGCGCAATGGAAGCTCCCGCCTGCGTCACCCACGCCCCTGTCCAATAGGGACCGGGGGCGGGGCCGCAGCGCTTAAACCCCACCGCGCTGCCGGAGCTCATTCTCTTTATCCCCAGTTCGCCGGAGCGAACAGAAGCAGCCTTCCTCGGTGGTTTTGTTTTTTGCTCAGTGTTGTTTGATCGTTTTACTTCCCTTTTCTCTCCTCCTCCCTTTAGGTCTTTCTTCCGTAGGTGTTTAGGTCGCGTCTGCGTGGAGGCTTCGTCGGAGCCGCGGTGCTTCCGTCACCCTCGGCTCAGCCGCCTGCCAGCTGTTCCAGCGTCGGCTCCAAGCCGCTTCGTTGCGTGGAGGCTTCTTCGGAGTTGCGCTGCTGTATCCTCCCCCTGCCCAGCTGTTCCGGGTGCCGGCCCCAAGCCAGTTCATCGTGTCGGGTTTTTGCCGCTTTCGGCTTCCCGGATCGGTGCAGCAGCAACTCTACGATAGGACTGTGCCCTCAGCGAAGTGGCTCGTGCCGATTGGAGCGGAGGATCCCGCTTCCCGGGGGCAGTGTTGAGGCGGCGGCTTCCTCTCCCCGCTCTTGTGCGGCAAGGACCTTTCGCAAGCCGGGGAGCGTTTCCAGAAGGTTTCTTGCCGTGGTTTGGGTAGCAGAGTTGAGGCGGCTGCCTCCTCTCCCCTTGCCTGTTTGAGGTCTCTCCTGAAGCGGTCGCGGACGCGGTAAGTGCGTTCCACTCTCCCTCTGTATTTTGGGCTTTTTCTCCCCCCGTTTGCATACTCTCCAAGGGGGGATAGCGGCCACGTAGGTTTGGCGACCATAGCATTTGGGCTCTCTCCTTCATCAGCCCGGTTTTGTTTGCTCAATAAGGAGGCCATTTTGAGTGTGGCCAGGTGGGTCGGCTGGCGGTTGCCATTTTGAGAGGACCTCCTTTAGTAAAGTGCGGCGGCCATTTTGAGTGGCCACGTGGGTCTCTGACGGGCGCCATCTTGGGAGGGTCTCTTCAGTTCAAGTCAGGCAGCCATTTGGTGTGTGGCTGCTAGCTTAGGCCTTAGCAGCCAGGTTACTGGTTAAAGCATTTGATACTGTGATTGCCTTGCTTAGTGTAGCAGCACCATTTAGGGAAGGGCAGTGCTTGCTGTTTTGTCCTGTGTGGCCAGCGCCATTTTGGGGAGGGCGGTGCTTTCATGGGCAGCGCCATTTTGAGTGGCTAATTCGTCCACGTGGCGGGCGCCATCTTGTGTGTGGCCTTCTGTATTGCCGGTACTAGCAGCTCACTGTTCTTCCCTTGTTTTGGTTCTCAGGGCGTCCTGGTTTTAGGTTATGTTAACCTGTCTTATCCTGGTGTTTTGAATAATCGATTGGGCAGACCGCTTTGATAATTTTACCAGGCTATTAATTATATATATATATATATATATATATATATAAAATAATAATAATAATAATAATAAATTGGTCTTGGGCAAATTGTTATATTTGCTGCTATCTGTAATTAATTTAGGGTTTGGTTATTATTGGTTGGTATTGGTTTTGCCTTCTGTATTGTGGATAAATAACTCTATTAATATCGGGACTTTATTGCAGCATATAGAAGTGGCTGATTCTTTTTGTATATTTTATCAGGGTTGCATTACTTAATTTGTGATATTCTCCAAGTGCATTATTAGTTAATGGTAAGCTGGTTCCTTTTGGGCAACTAGTAATAATTGATTGGATACAGGCTTATACATAGATAAATTTAGTTAATTATTAGACGAATAATAAATAAATCTAATTAATAATAATAATAATAATAATAATAATAATTAAGAATAATAATTATAAAATAAAATAAAAATCAAGTAAATAATAATAAAAGATAAAATAAAATTATATATATATATATATATATATATATATATATATATATATATATATATATATATATATATATCATACTAATATAAGGGAGGGAATTTATTTCTTAGCATTTGTCAAAGTCCTTGCGATCATGGCTTCCAAGGGCAAGCAGGGCCAGGCCAAAAACCTAGCAGCTAGGGTGAATCCTAAGGCTTTCGCCCAGGCGGTTAATGCATTGCAATCTATTTGCGGCCAGTTGGGCCCTCTCTGTAGCACGCTGGTCCCACTGGCCGAAAGCCTTCAGGATGAGTCCCCACCTAATTCACAGGACTGTGTAGCAGATACGCAGTTTGATGACCAGGATGGGCCGTCCACCTCTGCTTCCTTTTTCTCGACCTCCACCTCTGGGGGGGTTAGCGACGCGGCTCAGGGACCTCGCACCCGGTCGCAGAGAGCACGCTCCAATGCTCCCGGCCAGCAATCAGTGGCGTCGGGGTCTCAGGCGCCCGGCTCCCTCAGCGGGGCGGCCCAGTCTGTTGCAGGTCAGCAGGGAACCCAGCCCGCGGCGGCTGCGGCTCAGCAGGGGGTGCAGGCGCGCGATTCGACTACGGATGACGAGGCGGCGGGGCGCGCGGCGGGCGGAGTTGCGGAGTCGCGGGATGGTGAAGACCGTCGCCAGGGAGGAAAGGCGAAGAAGAAGTCGGAGAAACGTAAGAGGAGCAGAAGGGACGATTCGGACGACGACACAGGTACGTCCTCGGATTCGGAATGCGACATCCCAATGGAGGATTATTAGGGTGTGGGGGAGGACCAGATGGGTTTCCCCCTCTGGGTGCATAAAAGGAGGGCCAGCGCCCATCGTAAGTCATTTAGGGGTACGCTGGAGTGGCGCGACGGTGCGTTAATTCCCGACGAGAAGTATGCCACAAATTCGGACACGGATATCCTTTTGGGTTCTCATTTGTCAGATAAAAAGAGGGAAAAATTTTTAAATGGGGACTATATCGATGTGTTCACCATTCTTCCCCTGACTCAGATGATGGGAAAGGGGGAGAAGCGCCGGGATTACAGGGGTCGGCGATATAGGACGCCTCGGGCTGACCGCACGTTTGAAAATTGGTTAGAGGGCATTCACATCTGGGCGGCCGTGATCTCTGCGGCATACCCAAAGCGAGCGGTGCACCTATTTGCTTACATGGCCGACGTTAGGTTGGCTCACAAGATGGCGGGGGAGACGGCAGCATTGAATTACGATGAAGACTTCCGCAGGAATGCTTCAAAAAACCCAAAAACGCGTTGGGACCAACGGCACCAACATTACTGGAGTAACCATGTAGTGCCGTATGTTGAGAAAAAACAAACCGACCCCCCGAAGGTAAGCAGGTTTGAGCCTAGAAAAGACCCGCGGCGCAGGGTCTGTTGGGAGTTCAATAAAGGACTCTGCCAGAGGCCCAACTGCAAATACACTCACGAATGTGAGAAGTGCCTGGGTCAGCATCCGGGG
Source organism: Zootoca vivipara (assembly GCF_963506605.1). NCBI lineage: Eukaryota > Metazoa > Chordata > Lepidosauria > Squamata > Lacertidae > Zootoca > Zootoca vivipara. The sequence continues at coordinate 4,891,851 of NC_083291.1, forward strand.
GTATCCTGCTTCAAGGGGAAGCAGTCCTTTCGGGGGGCCAGGGGCAATTCTCACCAGGGCCCCAGATACCCCCCCGGTGCCTCCCACGGTGCAGCCTCCGGACAGAATAGAGTCTAACTGTTCTCTAGCCATGGCCTACTCCCCTGTAAAATTGAACCCCTTAAAAATGTTGCTAGCCCGATACCCTAATAGATCTGCTGCAGTGTACCTCCAAGAGGGTTTCTCTTCTGGTTTTCGCATCCCCGTCCAGATCCCGCCTTCCTCAACCGACCCACCAAATCAAAAATCAGTCAGGGAGCGACCCGACATAGCCATCAAGAAAATAAATAAAGAACTAGCGGCTGGCCGGGTCGCGGGCCCATTTTTAACTCCTCCCATAGCCAACCTTCACATTTCCCCGCTAGGCATAGTTCCTAAAAAGGCCCCAGGTGAATTTAGGTTGATTCATAATCTTTCTCACCCTAGGGGCAGCTCAGTTAATGACGGTATTCCTCAAGAGCTTTGTACGGTAAAATACGCGTCCTTTGACCACGCCGTGAAGCTGGTTCACCAGTTTGGCAAAGGGGCCATGATGGCGAAGTGCGATATCGAATCGGCCTTCCGCCTCCTTCCTGTACACCCCCTCGACTACAAATGGTTGGGTTTTAGGTTCGAGGGCGCTTATTTCATTGACAAAGCTATGCCCATGGGATGTTCCGTCGCTTGTTCGGCCTTTGAAACATTTAGCACATTCCTGGACTGGGCCCTTCGTGCTAGGACTGGCCTATCAGGTGTCACTCATTACCTGGATGACTTCCTTTTCGTGGGTGGAGCGTTCAGTGCTGATTGCGCAGGTCTCATGGAGGCCTTCGCTTCCCTTACAAGTGAACTGGGGGTGCCGCTAGCAGCTGATAAAACTGAAGGACCAGTGTCTCGTTTGACGTATTTAGGTATTGAATTGGATACGGTAGCCCAAACCTCGCGTTTGCCGGCTGAGAAACTTACAGCCCTCAAGGAGTTGATTAGACAGCTCATTCCCCGTAAAAAAGTCACGTTGAGACAAATCCAATCGCTACTGGGGCACCTTAATTTCGCTTGTAGGGTAATCTCGCCTGGGCGCCCCTTTTGCCGGAGGGTTGCCAGGCTCACTGTAGGACTAACCCGACCGTTCCATAGGGTTCGCTTGCCAAAAGGGGTGAAAGCGGACCTCCTGAACTGGCTGACCTTTCTAGAACACTACAATGGCGTATCGTTATGGCAGGATAACATTACATTATATTCCGACTTTCAGATTCATTCAGACGCAGCGGGCGCATTGGGTTTCGGGGTATATTTCAGAGGGAGATGGTGTGCTGAACCTTGGCCTCCTAGTTGGAAAAACACAGACATTACTCGGGATTTAACATTTCTAGAATTCTTTCCCATAGTGGTAGCTGTGCATCTTTGGTCGGACGACTTCAGGAACCGGAGGGTTTGCTTCAACACAGACAATCAAGCGGTAGTCAGTGTGCTTACCAGGCAATCGTCGCGGTCGGAGCGGGTGTCTGCCCTCCTGCGTCATTTTGTGCTGCGCAGTCTCGAGTTAAATATGCACTTCTCAGCCAAATTCGTGCCGGGGCTAAGCAATAATATTGCAGATGCTTTGTCTCGTTTCCAGATGGACCGCTTCCGCTCATTAGCACCAGAGGCGCAGCAGTGTCCAGAGAGGTTCCCGGAACACCTATGGAACCTTGGAAACGGGAAATCCTGAAGGGAGTATTTGCTTCCTACAAACGAGCATGGGCAGACTTCCTTGCCTTCCGGCAGAAGGGCGCTGGGGGGCGCATTGAGAGTCCACCAACCCCTGAGGAGGTTATGCAATACGTGGTATACCTCAGAGGGCTGGGCCGCGCCGCCAAGACCCTTGGCATCCACACTGCAGCTATCACCTTTTTCTCGAAATCTCTTTATCTCACCGACCCGTGCGATAACTTCCATTTGCGTAGAGCAATGGAAGGCTGGCGTAGGCAGCAGCCTCCCGTTGCCGATTCCAGGCGGCCCATCACATTTGAGATGCTTACCCAAATCCATAGGCAATTGAGAACTCTTTGTTGGTCCAAATTTGAAGCGCGGCTGTTTTCGGCAGCCTTTTCGTTAGCTTACTTCGGGGCCCTTAGGGTTGGGGAAGTGGTGTGTGAGGACCACCCTGATGGTATTACCCGGGGTATATTATTACGGGATCTGTCACTGTCCGAATCCCAAGCTATTGTGCACGTCCGCCACTCAAAAACGGACCAGAGGGGGAGAGGCGCTAGCATTCGCCTCCCGGCAACAGGTGCCGCAGGTCCTTGTCCAGTGAAGGACACTAGACGGTATCTTTATCTCCGACCGCCGGGTCCTGGCCCGTTGCTCATTCACCATGATGGTGCTCGGCTCACTCGCCAGCAATTTACCAGGGTACTTCGCAAAGCCATTGCATTTTGCGGATACAACCCCACGGAATTTTCTGCCCATTCCTTTAGAATTGGCGCTGCCACTTCCGCTATGCATCTAGGCTTGTCATCGGAAAGGATCCGGGAGATGGGGAGATGGAAGTCGAATGCTTACAAAAGGTACATTCGCACGTAGGTTGACGCTGGCGACTCTGGTGGCAGTGCTGATGCGGCTTTCATCTTTACTTTTCAGGTTACCAATTCATCCGGGTTTGGATAGCAGGGCACAGTATAGTGCACTGGGCCCAGAGAAGAGCAATTGAAGTTGGTCTGGGATGCGGGCTCGGCCTCCCAGATAATGTGGAGGTTTCCTGGTTATCCAGAAGGGGTATGCGGTGGAACGAGTTGCTGCCGATCATCCAGGCCCGGGCTGCTTCACGTGGCCCCCCAGATTTCCTGATTGTGCAACTCGGCGAAAACGACCTGGCTTACCGCAACGCGGTCGAGTTGAGGAAACATATATTCAAAGATCTTGACTTGTTGAGGGAGAGCTTCCCTCGGATGACGTTTCTGTGGTCCTCTCTGCTCGAAAGGCGCTGTTGGCGTGATGGCCGTTGCCCTAAAGCCTTGAACAAATCCAGGAGGCTTTTGAACTCAGTCGTGGCCCGCAGAGTGTTATCATTGAATGGCCGGGTTATACAGCATCCCACCCTGAAACGAAGTGAAGCAGCCCTCTATCGCGATGATGGCGTTCACCTTTCTCCGATCGGGAATGACGCCTGGCTACTGAACGTTATTGCCGCCATACGTGATGTCCTGGATAACGTAGATCTTAATTAGGCGAATAAGAGAGTAGGGTCACACTCCCCCGGTATTAATTCTAATTCATATCTTACAACGAGTTAACAGAGCGCAAAACCTCTAATTAGGGTTACGCAGAAATTAATACCTAGGTCATTATAACATGTGAGCGGATTGGCGGCGAGCCTGGGGGGGCTCGAGTGGCGGTTAGGCGTTGGAAATTTGCATAACAATAAGATGGAGGAGGGGCAGATTGCGTCATCACCTGCCCAAATTTGGAGAAGTAATTCCGTTAAAGGATTCCGGGGGCGAGGCTTGGTCCAGAGCCGGGAGTCGCCAGGGCCGTAAGGCACGCCCCATACGGTGGCCACAGAAGGAGTTCCGGTTGATCGGCATCGCCGGGTTCCTTACTGGTGGTTAACTTCTCACAGACTTCAACACACGGGTTGGAGTCGGTTTTAGTCTGATAGGTTCCAACGCCTAAGCCAATTCCGCTCAACATGCATATTTAATAAAGTTGTGGCCTGAACCACCCAATTTAACCTTTAAATTCTGTGTCACGTGTCATTATTATTATACTGATCGGAGGGCATTGCTACACAAAACCACTTCCGTGCCTTTGCCGGAGGTGGAGTTGTGGGCAGCCCGACGAGCCCATTGCGTGGGGGCTGCAGTGTCAGCCCCTGCGCAATGGAAGCTCCCGCCTGCGTCACCCACGCCCCTGTCCAATAGGGACCGGGGGGCGGGGCCGCAGCGCTTAAACCCCACCGCGCTGCCGGAGCTCATTCTCTTTATCCCCAGTTCGCCGGAGCGAACAGAAGCACCCGCCCACCCGCCCCTTAAAAAGAGAATAGGGGGCGCTGCTGCGGACCTGGTCGGTTGCCTGGTTAGTCAGTGGACCGGGTAGGACTTTTCCCATACTGGGCTAGCCATGATGGGTTTTTCGCCTACCTCGTAGCATGTCGTCACAACTTAGGTTAGGCGGTTAGGCGTTGGAAATTTGCATAACAATAAGATGGAGGAGGGGCAGATTGCGTCATCACCTGCCCAAATTTGGAGAAGTAATTCCGTTAAAGGATTCCGGGGGCGAGGCTTGGTCCAGAGCCGGGAGTCGCCAGGGCCGTAAGGCACGCCCCATACGGTGGCCACAGAAGGAGTTCCGGTTGATCGGCATCGCCGGGTTCCTTACTGGTGGTTAACTTCTCACAGACTTCAACACACGGGTTGGAGTCGGTTTTAGTCTGATAGGTTCCAACGCCTAAGCCAATTCCGCTCAACATGCATATTTAATAAAGTTGTGGCCTGAACCACCCAATTTAACCTTTAAATTCTGTGTCACGTGTCATTATTATTATACTGATTATTATTATTATACTGAGTAAGGCGGGAACCTACCATTGCGTAGGGGCTGAGCTTGCAGCCCCTACGCGATGGTACAGTCGGGCAGCCCACAACCCCACCTCCGTCGCAGGCGCGGAAGTGGCTTTGTGTGGCAATAGCCCTCCTTCCCATGTAATAAAGACTCATGGCACAGTGATTAAGATTTAATTGGGTGGTTAAGGCCACAACTTTATTAATTATGCATGTTGAGCGGAATTGGCTTAGGCGTTGGAACCTAACAGACTATATCCGACTCCAACCCGTGTGTTGAAGTCTGTGAGAAGTTAACCACCAGAAAGGAGCCCCGCGACGTAGATCTACTAGAGCTCCTCCTGTGGCCACCGAAGGGGCGTGCCTTACGGCCCAGGCAACTCCAGGCTCAGGACCAAGCCTCGCCCCCGGAATCCTTTAACGGAATTACTTCTCCAAATTTGGGCAGCTGATGACGTAGCCTGCCCCTCCTCCATCTAATTGTTATGCAAATTTCCAACGCCTAACCGCCACTCGAGCCCCCCCAGGCTCGCCGCCAATCCGCTCACATGTAATACCACCCTAATTTCCTAATTCGAAAATTAATTATTTAATTATTCAAGCACTTCTAAATTATTAAGGGGCCGTGATCCTAATCTCTTATTCGCCTAGTTAAGCTCTCTAACACGTAACCAATCTGTCATTCCCGTAATTACGTTCTCCAGCCAGATATCATTCCCCATAGGCGACAGATGTACACCGTCATAGCGATAAAGGGCTGCTTCACTCTGTTTCAAACTGGGATGCGAGATAACTTGGCCGTACAAAGATAACACTCTGTGGATCACAAAGGAATTCAGGAGCCGCCTGGTTCTGTTCAAAGCGATAGGGTAACGTCCATCACACCAAGAGCGCCTCTCCAGCAAGGAGGACCAAAGCAGCGTCATCCCCGGGCAGGTGTCCATGAGGATATCAAAGTCACTGAATATTTTCAATTTTAAATCCACTGCATTACGGCAAGCAAGGTCATTCTCACCGAGCTGCACCACCAGCAGGTCAGGGTAGCCGAGTGAAGCAGCCCGGTTTTGGATGGTCGGCAGCAACATCATGCCTCTCCTTGCAATCCAAGACACTTTCACAGATTCTGGGAGGCCCCAGACTGCTCCCCAGGCCCGCCACTATCGCCCTTTCCCGGGCCCAATGGACTATGCTGTGCCCGGATGGTCGGCAGCAACATCATGCCTCAGTATAATAATAATGACATTATTATGAGTATAATAATATTATGAGTATAATAATAATGACATTAACATTATTATGCCTTCATGGCTCATACAAACAGAGTAGTATGCAGAGTCCCCATGCCACAAAGGAATCAGTAGAACTCTTTACTGGAACTGTTGCCACTTTGCATGCACTGCAACAAGTGCACTCGTTCCATGACAGGTCCTTGCATGCCTCCCCTACATGCATCCAACAACTGTGTCTTTTCCTCAAGCATTTAAGCAACTCCCAAGAAAGAAGAAGGTCCAAGAAATTCTGCTGTTTGAAACATCTCCTCACCCACAAGTCTATGTGCATAGTATCCAAAGCTGGCTGATAATCTCACAAGCACCTCTCTCCCCATCCCTTGGCAGTAAAAATAAATAACTAGCAATTTCCTGCCCTTTTAGGACACCAAAAATATGTTGCCTATTGGGTCTGCCTTGGGTGGCCTGGTGGAAGAGCAAAGCATCTTCTGGATTTGTGGACAGCTCTCCCTGCTCTCCTGTGTGCCTTACAAGATGGCACCCCTTATCAGCCTAATGTTTCCATTTTACATATGGCTGATGACTTTTGATATTGACGTTATGCAACAATTCGTCCAAAACTGGAATGCTTGGATTGGTGAAATCTCAAACCAAAGGGTGCTGCACATGAAAACCAGCTATTTTTCTTCCTGCTGCAGCTTATCTTGAGAGAGAAAATGTGGTGTAGAGGATAGAGTCAGACTATGACCTTCTCGGTGGTGGCGCCTGCCCTGTAGAACGCCCTCCCAACAGATGTCAAAGAGGAAAACAACTACCAGACTTTTAGAAGACATCTTGTCAGGAGTATGGGCAGGAGTCAGGCTCTGGGGCCTGTAGTGCTTTGCAGGACTGGGGCCTGCCTCAGCTTGTGCTGGAGAAGCAAGGCGTGGCCACACAGGTGAAGACCTCAGCTTGTGCTGGAGAGGCAAGGAGTGGTCACCCAAGTGAGGCCACTTGATACCTCACTGTACCTGGTGGCAGGAGCTGGGAGGGATAAAAGCTCAGCATTTCCCTTCAGCTTTTTGCAACAGCAACGCTATCCCTGCCTGGTTGCATCTGGCCTCTTGCTCCTTGGACCCTTGCCTTGCCGACACCTTGATTCTTGCTCCGTGGACCCTTGCCTTGCCGACGCCTTGATTCTTGCTCCATGGACCCTTGTCTTGCCGACGCCTTGATTCTTGCTCCGTGGACCCTTGCCTTGCCGACACCTTGATTCTTGCTCCGTGGACCCTTGCCTTGCCGACGCCTTGATTCTTGCTCCATGGACCCTTGTCTTGCCGACGCCTTGATTCTTGCTCCGTGGACCCTTGCCTTGCCGACGTCTTGATCCTTGCTCCGTGGACCCTTGCCTTGCCGACGTCTTGATCCTTGCTCCGTGGACCCTTGCCTTGCCGACGCCTTGATTCTTGCTCCGTGGACCCTTGCCTTGCCGACGTCTTGATCCTTGCTCCGTGGACCCTTGCCTTGCCGATGTCTTGATCCTCGACCCTTGTACCTTCGCCTTGCTTCTTGTTCCTTGAGCCTTCGCCTTGCTTCTTGTTCCTTGAGCCTTTGCCTTGCTTCTTGCTCCTTGGACCTTCGTCTCTACCTTGCTCCTTGACCCTGCAACTGCCTGCTGCTGGACCCTCAGCCCTGCACCTGTTCCTGCTTCTACACCACCATTTTGCCTCTGGTCCTGACGCCCGCCGACCGGACCGTGACATTTTGCTGTGGCCTACCCATGTCCCGGCCAGGGTGCGAGATGGACAGAGCCCAGCCTATGGACCTTGCCACTGTGCTGCAGCACCTCTGCATGCAGGTAGTTACGCTCCAGGGGGAGGTGTGAGCACTTCGAGCAGCCCCTGCTGCATCCCCAGCCCAACGGACTCTTCCCGTCCCAGTGCCAGATAAATTCAGGGGGGAGCGTGGGGCTCCTCCAGCCACTACCCCCCCCATCGGACTTATGATTGTCCCATTGACCTGCAGCCGGGAGCAGAGATACCCTTTGGCCGCATTTATGCCTTGTCGGCCTCTGAACTTAGGGCCCCCCGAGAGTACCACCCACGCAATCATCCCTGCACCCCCACGGCTTCTCTCGTGCCTTCCGCCAATGATCGGGTCTCCCACATCCAGGAGACACAAGCCGACCTGGTACAGCACCTAGAGAGGGCCAAAGCAGACTATAAGGTACAAGCGGATCGACGGCGGTGGCAAGGGCCTGCGTTCCAGTTTGGGGATAAGGTTCGGTTGTCCCTGGAACGTCACCACACCGGACGTCCCTTGACTAAGGGAGCATTCCCCATCCCGCAGCAGATAAACCCGGTCACCTACAAGCTAGAGCTTCCCCCCTCCCTGAAGATCCACCCCATGTTCCATGTATCCCTGCTGAAACCTTGCCACACGGACCATTTTCCAGGTCGCACCACCCCATCGCCATCCCGGTCCAGGTGGACAGCCACGAGGAGTTCCAGTTTCGCCCAGGTTCTCGACTCGAGATGGCTCCGGGGCAAGCTCCACTACCTAATTGACTGGGTGGGCTATGGGCCAGAGGAGAGATCTTGGGAACCAGCTGACTTCGTGCACGCGCCCACCAAGGTTCGGGCCTTCCATCGGAGGTTTCCAGATAAGCCTGGGCCATGACCGGGGGTGGAACCCCCTTTCCCTATGGGGGGAGTACTGTCAGGAGTATGGGCAGGAGTCAGGCTCTGGGGCCTGTAGTGCTTTGCAGGACTGGGGCCTGCCTCAGCTTGTGCTGGAGAAGCAAGGCGTGGCCACACAGGTGAAGACCTCAGCTTGTGCAGGACAGGCAAGGAGTGGTCACTCAGGTGAGGCCAATTGATACCTCACTGCACCTGGTGGCAGGAGCTGGGAGGGCTAAAAGCTCAGCATTTCCCTTTACCTTTTTGCCACAGCAATGCTATCCCTGCCTAGTTGCATCTGGCCTCTTGCTCCGTGGACCCTTGCCTTGCCGACGCCTTGATTCTTGCTCCGTGGACCCTTGCCTTGCCGACGCCTTGATTCTTGCTCCGTGGACCCTTGCCTTGCCGACGCCTTGATTCTTGCTCCGTGGACCCTTGCCTTGCCGACGCCTTGATTCTTGCTCCGTGGACCCTTGCCTTGCCTTGCCGGCGTCTTGATCCTTGCTCCGTGGACCCTTGCCTTGCCGACGTCTTGATCCTTGCTCCGTGGACCCTTGCCTTGCCGACATCTTGATCCTTGCTCCGTGGACCCTTGCCTTGCCGACGTCTTGATCCTCGACCCTTGAGCCTTCGCCTTGCTTCTTGTTCCTTGAGCCTTCGCCTTGCTTCTTGCTCCTTGGACCTTCGTCTCTACCTTGCTCCTTGACCCTGCAACTGCCTGCTGCTGGACCCTCAGCCCTGCACCTGTTCCTGCTTCTACACCACCATTTTGCCTCTGGTCCTGACGCCCGCCGACCAGACCCTGACACATCTGAAGGCAGCCCTGTTCAGGGAGGCTTTTAATGTTTAATAGACTATTGTTTTATTTTTCTGTTGGAAGCTGCCCAGAGTGGCTGGGGAAACTCAGCCAGATGGGCGGGGTATAAATAATAAATTATTATTATTATTATTTTATTATTATTATTATTTATTATTAAACAAGGGTTCAAATTCCCACTTGGCCATGAAGTTTTCATTGAGTGACCTTGGGCCAGTCACTCATACCCTACCTCACAGGGTTGTTGTGGAGATTAAATGAGGAGGGGCAAAGCCACCTTGAGCTCCTTGGAGAAAAAGGTGGGATATATATGAAATATATAAAATTAAAATTTGTTTCCAAAGGCTTCTAGAATATTATCTGCAGGGAAGTGGAAATTGCCTACAGTTGTTGTTGTTTAGCCATTTAGTCATGTCCGACTCTTCGTGACCCCATGGACCCCATGGACGCCAGGCACTCCTGTCTTGCACTGCCTCCCGCAGTTTGGTCAAACTCATGTTGGTGGCTTCGAGAACACTGCCCAACTATCTCGTCCTCTGTCGTCCCCTTCTCCTTGTGCCCTCCATCTTTCCCAACATCAGGGTCTTTTCCAGGGAGTCTTCTCTTCTCATGAGGTGGCCAAAGTATTGGAGCCTCAGCTTCAAGATCTGTCCTTCCAGTGAGCACTCAGGGCTGATTTCCTTCAGAATGGATAGGTTTGATCTTCTTGCAGTCCATGGGACTCTCAAGAGTCTCCTCCAGTACCATAATTCAAAAGCACCAATTCTTCAGCAATCAGCCTTCTGTATGGTCCAGCTCTCACTTCCTTACATCACTACTGGGAAAACCATAGCTTTAACTATATGGACCTTTTTCGGCAAGGTGATGTCTCTGCTTTTTAAGATGCTGTCTAGGTTTGTCATTGCTTTTCTCTCAAGAAGCAGGCGTCTTTTAATTTCGTGACTGCTGTCACCATCTGCAGTGATCATGGAACCCAAGAAAGTGAAATCTCTCACTGCCTCCATTTCTTTCCCTTCTATTTGCCAGGAGGTGATGGGACCAGTGGCCATGATGGGACCAGTGGCTTCAGCCATATTTTGCGCTCTCCTCTTTCACCCTCATTAAAAGGTTCTTTAATTCCTCCTCACTTTCTGCCATCAAGGTTCTGTCATTATGTGGTTGTTGATATTTCTTCCAGCAATCTTAATTCCGGCTTGGGATTCATCCAGTCCAGCCTTTCGCATGATGTATTCTGCATATAAGTTAAATAAGCAGGGAGACAATATACAACCTTGTCGTACTCCTTTCCCAATTTTGAACCAATCAGTTGTTCCATATCCAGTTCTAACTGTAGCTTCTTGTCTACAGTACCTTCTATCAAAGAAGGGCTTTGCTCAATTGACACACTTTCTTAGATTTAAATTAGGGGTGGTGAACCTCCTGGTTACTGGGCCACTCCTGGCTTTCTGAGGAGACCGGTTTATCTCATGATGATTTTATCCCAAACATGCCCACCCATCCATCAGCTGATGTCACTGGTGACAATCAACTGATGGGCAGCAGGACAGGGTTTAATCCTGCATTGACTGCTTGCCTTGTTCCCAAGGCAGTAGGATTTAAGCCATACTCCTTTGCTGATGGAGTAGGGACTAAACAGCACTTTTGAGAAGTGCTTTAAGATATATCCGTGCTCTCATTTCAGCCAAGATCGGAGTGAAAGGGACTCTTCTAAAAGCCTCTCCTCTTTCCTCTTAAATCCCCAATCTGAGTCCAATCTCAAAGGTGGGGAATTTGCAAAGACTTGTGTGAGCCTCCAGCCACCTCCCTTCTAAGACTGGAGCAAAAGGGATTTGGACAACTGGGCAGCTTTGACAAATTTGGGCCACAAGGCAGATCCTTAAAAGGAGTCAAAAACCCCAGCCCTGATTTAGGGAATAAAAACAAAGAAATTACATTCTTTCTGACAAGATAGAATATTTTTTATTGAATATTGTCAAAGAAATCAGCCAATGCCAAATGTAAGCTTTGGGTTTAGAACGCTCTAAGAATGCTCAGAGTCTATTGTCAATTAGTATTGTAAATTAGCATATTATAACCCAATTTTTGAAATGAAATAGCGTATTTAATTATAGTCCCTCATTTGTGTTCAATTATTTTTCATATTGTCAGAGTCTTTTGAAAACTGATCTTGACTGCTAATTTTTGTTAGAGATACTTATTAATGTCAATTACAAGATAATAGCAATACAAAGTTGCATTAAAAATGGGGGAAATGAAATGATAGTGGGACCTCTCTGTTATCAAACATAGAGGGCATCGTGGCAGAAAACAAAAACAAGATTGGGACAACCAAATATCTGGATGTATGTAGGAACTATTTATGTCAGCCAGGGAATCTAGATACGCTGAATATCTAGGTGACCAGAGGAGCTGGAATATTGTAGTGAGGGAGCTTAAGGGAGGAGAGGATTCATGCAAAACACAGAGAGCATACATTCTTTTTCTTCTTTGGCAATCACTCATAGACAAGTAAGATTGTCTTCCATAAACACTGTTTTAACAGTGAGTCTGTAAGTGACTATGGAGGCCAGGTCTGGATCCACACGTATTTCTACAGTGGGGTCATAGGTTTCTGGGTGGGAGTTGATCACGGTGAGGGTTTGCCAAACGTGCCTTCCTCTTAGAATGTTTCTTCCTTCCGTCCTGAGTTCGAGCGTCTTCAAAACCCATGACACTTTTGGTAAAGGCTGTTCTCCAACTGGAGCGCTCCCATGCCAGTGTTTCCCATTTTTTAAGATTTGCCTTGGGAGAGTGTATAAACCAATTTTGCTGGCCACCAGCATTACGCTTTCCATTTTTAAGTTTGGAATAGAGTCAGTGTGGTGTAGTGTAAGAGTGGTGGACTCCCAGGTCCTAATCCACTTAATATCTCTCCCATTGTGCTAGCAGAAGCTGGTTGTACAACTGGTTATGCAGCAGGAGGTCTACAGTGTGGTGTAGTGGTTAAGAGCGGTAGACTCGTAATCTGGTGAACTGGGTTCGCTTCCCCGCTCCTCTACATGCAGCTGCTGGGTTACCTTGGGCTAGTCACACTTCTCTGAAGTCTCTCAGCCTCACTCACCACACAGAGTGTTTTTTGTGGGGGAGGAAGGGAAAGGAGATTGTTAGCCGCTTTGAGACTCCTTAAGGAAAGTGAAAGGCAGGATATCAAGTCCAAACTCCTCCTCCTCCTCCTCTTCTTCTTTGGAAGACAATAATCAGGCAGATCACCTACCTGCCGGAGGTGCAAAAAAGAGAGAGGGACATACTTACACATGTGGTGGAATTGCACAGTCAGTTGGGAATTTTGGGACAAATTATATAATGAATTTTAAAAAAGCTATTCAGATTTACATTCAGAGGAAGACCAGAAGCCTTCCTCCTAGGAATAATGTCAGTGGAAATCAGAAAAGATATAAGACCATTGTTTATGTATGGAACAACATCAGCCAGAATATTAGTGGCAAGAAATTGGAAAAATGAAACACCACCCATGATAATAGAATGGCAGGCCCTTATGACTGAGCACCTTGAAATAGCAAAGATGACAGGGAAAGTAAGAGGGCTCTCAAACCAGAAAGTATACAAAGAATGGAAAATATTCAAAGATTACCTAAAAACATATTGTCCAAATAACAATCTCCTTGTGGAATTAAACTGATCCTTGTAAAATATAATGTGCAAATGTTAATTTGTTAGAGTATACGAAAACAAATTAGGGTAATAGAAAGCTGTGCGTTGAAGATAAATAACAATACAAGTACAATGAGAAGAATTGGAAGGCTTTTATTTAGAAATTCAATGAACGATTGTATAATAATGCAAATTCTTGTTTTGTATGTGTGTGTTTTCCCCCTTTCTTTTCTTGTCTTAATCTTTTCTTTTTTATCTTTATGTATGTATATATATTTGTATTTTAATTCAATAAAGATGATTTGTTTAAAAAGACAATAATCAGGCATCCGCACAACATGACCAGTCCAACGAAGTTGATGTTGAACAATCATTGCTTAGGTGAGGAGAGGATTAATGCAAAACACAGAGAGCATACATATAGGTAACACAATATGATAAATTTTGTATTCATTAAAGGAACATGTCTGCTAAGACGAAGCAACATTTGCAGTGTAATCCTTTGCATCTTTCCTCATTCCATTCAGTAGTACTTCAATATAGGTAATACCACTGAGTCCTTAAAATCAGAAGAAGAAGAAAAAGAAAATTTGGCATGCCTTGTTAATGACAATGTTAGAAACTCAGATATATATTCCAGGCGCTAAATGCCTCCTTAAACCAAGGTTACAGTCACCACAAGAGTATGTCTCCATTTTTTGTTTCCATTTTGGGGCAAGATGGCTCTTTAAATCTTATTTTTCTAATGATGGGCTGACTGTGATGATCAGTTAAACACCTGGCTACTTCAGATAATAACCCTGAGTTAGATTAAGACCTTTAGAGAACCTCAAGAAGAAAAGTCACTTGATCCAGGGACAGTCCACATATGTATTGGCCTGTTCTGACCTCTTTTTCTTAATGGCACCACGGACCGTTCCTAACGTAAGAATATTCTTCACAGTGGGGTGGGGTAAGTGAAGACAAGCCATGCCAATTAACTATAATATTGTTCATTGCTCCTGCACAGAAGCAGCATTTTGGTTCCAGAATTTCATTCCAATTTTGCGGATAAAAGATAACTGATAGAATTCTACAGGACGTGTTGCTAGTGTGTGAAAACAGTCAAGATCCAAGGATCCCCAAGCTTGCGACTCCAGATGGCAGAGATGTCAGATGCCATCGTGGCGCCTGGGCATCTTCACTTGGTCACAAGTGGCCAATAGTTAGGTGCTGTCACGGTCCGGTCGGTGGGCATCAGGACCAGAGGCAAGATGGTGGTGAAGAAGCAGGAACAGGTGCAGGGCTGAGGGTCCAGCAGCAGGCAGTTGCAAGGAGCAAGGCAGAGACGAAGGTCCACGGGGCAAGAAGCAAGGCGAAGGCTCAAGGAACAAGAAGCAAAGCAAGGGTCCAAGGAACAAGGATCAAGACGTCGGCAAGGCAAGGGTCCACGGAGCAAGGATTAAGACGTCAGCAAGGCAAGGGTCCACGGAGCAAGGATCAAGACGTCAGCAAGGCAAGGGTCCACGGAGCAAGGATTAAGATGTCAGCAAGGCAAGGGTCCACGGAGCAAGGATCAAGACGTCGGCAAGGCAAGGGTCCACAGAGCAAGGATCAAGACGTCGGCAAGGCAAGGGTCCACGGAGCAAGGATCAAGACGCCGGCAAGGCAAGGCAAGGGTCCACGGAGCAAGAATCAAGGCGTCGGCAAGGCAAGGGTCCACGGAGCAAGGATCAAGACGTCAGCAAGGCAAGGGTCCACGGAGCAAGGATCAAGGCATCGGCAAGGCAAGGGTCCACGGAGCAAGGATCAAGACGTCGGCAAGGCAAGGGTCCACGGAGCAAGGATCAAGACGCCGGCAAGGCAAGGCAAGGGTCCACGGAGCAAGAATCAAGGCGTCGGCAAGGCAAGGGTCCACGGAGCAAGGATCAAGACGTCGGCAAGGCAAGGGTCCACGGAGCAAGGATCAAGACGTCGGCAAGGCAAGGGTCCACAGAGCAAGGATCAAGACGCTGGCAAGGCAAGGCAAGGGTCCACGGAGCAAGAATCAAGACGTCGGCAAGGCAAGGGTCCACGGAGCAAGGATTAAGACGTCAGCAAGGCAAGGGTCCACGGAGCAAGAATCAAGGCGTCGGCAAGGCAAGGGTCCACGGAGCAAGGATCAAGACGTCGGCAAGGCAAGGGTCCACGGAGCAAGGATCAAGACGCCGGCAAGGCAAGGCAAGGGTCCACGGAGCAAGAATCAAGGCGTCGGCAAGGTAAGGGTCCACGGAGCAAGGATCAAGACGTCGGCAAGGCAAGGGTCCACGGAGCAAGGATCAAGACGCCAGCAAGGCAAGGCAAGGGTCCACGGAGCAAGGATCAAGACGTCGGCAAGGCAAGGGTCCACGGAGCAAGGATCAAGACGTCGGCAAGGCAAGGGTCCACGGAGCAAGGATCAAGACGTCGGCAAGGCAAGGCAAGGGTCCACGGAGCAAGAATCAAGACGTCAGCAAGGCAAGGGTCCACGGAGCAAGAATCAAGGCGTTGGCAAGGCAAGGGTCCACGGAGCAAGGATCAAGACGCCAGCAAGGCAAGGGTCCACGGAGCAAGGATCAAGACGTCGGCAAGGCAAGGGTCCACGGAGCAAGGATCAAGACGTCGGCAAGGCAAGGGTCCACGGAGCAAGGATCAAGACGTCGGCAAGGCAAGGGTCCACGGAGCAAGGATCAAGAGGCCAGATGCAACCAGGCAGGGAAAGCGTTGCTGTGGCAAAAAGCTGAAGGGAAATGCTGGGCTTTTATCCCTCCCAGCTCCTGCCACCAGGTGCAGTGAGATATCAAGTGGCCCCACCTGGGTGACTACTCCTTGCCTCTCCAGCACAAGCTGAGGTCTTCACCTGTGTGGCCACGCCTTGCTGCTCCAGCACAAGCTGAGGCAGGCCCCAGTCCTGCAAAGCACTACAGGCCCCAGAGCCTGACTCTTGCCCATACTCCTGACAGGTGCAAAATGTGCCTGGCACCTGGCTAATTTCGAACACTGATGACACAGTAAAGTCAATCACCCCATTATTTGGGGTACGCACAAAGTCAATACATGCCCCTAGTGTCTACCACTTTTCTGCATTGTTGTTAAGTAAGTCCAGCAGTAGATCAGATTACAGGAGTCAGGAAGCAGAGGGGGAGAGACAATGCTCTAGCAGCATCAAACAGCCTCTCCACCGAGTGAGGGGGAGGAGGTTGGGGAGAAAGGGACCGGAGAGCAGTCAGAGGGATGGCCCTTTGGAGTTCCCAAGCTGTTATGTTGGGTGCGAAACAGAAAGAAGCCATTGCGAGGTTCTGACTCAGACTAAGCAGACATGATTTCCAGGCACTTTGCACTGTAAATAGTATGCACAATAAAAAACATCTTAAAGACAAGCAGATGTAGAGAGTCGTTACTCAAGGGTAGCCGCAAGAACCTCTGACATTTATTTTCTTCCCTGCTCTCTCCCTCTCCCCCTGCTACACATTGCACTTATTTCCATTGATCAGATTTCATCGTAGCCCCACAATTGGCATCTTAGAAACCAGTGCAAGGATGCTTGCTAGTCCAATGGGGTTCTCCTCTCTTCTCCCCCTGCATGCCCCCACACCTCCCGCAAATCCACTCTGGAGTAGGAGGAGGACCCACAAAACAGCCCACGGCGGTAGAGGGGAGACTGTTCCATCTGCAAGCAGAAATACTTGCACTGATGGAGCAACCGTATTACTGCATAGAATGCCACCCCATATATTTATTTCCTTTCATTTTTATGCAGCTATGAATGCTAGAAGCGTGTTTAAAAATGAAATGTCGGCATGTTTAGATTACCGAGCTCTGCTCCAGTTAGCGAATTCTGCCTTAGAGTACCAATCCTGTGGATATTCAGAATAAAAACAAGTCTTCCCTGAACTGCAATGTTCCTTGAGCAGAACCTTGTCTTTTATTTCCTTTTTGTATTTATAGCATTTATCTGCAGGAGGAAATAATGAAAACTTAATGTGCATCCTATCTCTTCAAGGGTTTTGCTATAATGTGTCTTTGTCTGCCAATTTCCCCCCCTTGCTGAAAGTAGAAAGAGTCCCAAACTGCGGTGCATAACCTTGACCCCACTTTTCTTCACTACAAAACAAGTAGCTTTCAAAGCAGCTTTCACTGATGTAGGCTGTTGACTGTGATGAACTAATTACTGCCCAGAGAGGATTACACACACAGGTTTGTTCCAAATCGGGGCTCTCTGAATGTGCTTTGCTGAGCTTCTTCTCTTTTTGTTTAGATTTTCTGTAGTTCCGAAGTCTCCAAAGCATTATTCCTTATATATCTATCTATCTATCTATCTGAAAGGAAGGAAGAAAAGATAGGCCAAACTTTACTGCGGGTTTGTGAATATTTCATGAAGATAAGTTTCCATTGATTATTTGCTTTATAAATAAGAGAAGTGTGTAAGGTCATACTTTGGGGAATGAACAAATGTTTTTGTTACTGTTCTACATTGAGAAACACTCGGAGAAGGGAGGAGGTCTTGAGATAGTGGCTGCTTATCACAAGATGCTGGGAATCAATAGGATGAAGCTAAAAGAAGTGAGAGCTGGACCATAAAGAAGGCTGATCACTGAAGAATTGGTGCTTTTGAATTATGGTGCTGGAGGAGACTCTTGAGAGTCCCATGGACTGCAAGAAGATAAAACCTATCCATTCTGAAGGAAATCAGCCCTGAGTGCTCACTGGAAGGACAGATCCTGAAGCTGAGGCTCCAATGCTGTGGCCACCTCATGAGAAGAGAAGACTCCCTGGAAAAGACCCTGATGTTGGGAAAGATGGAGGGCACAAGGAGAAGGGGACAACAGAGGATGAGATGGTTGGACAGTGTTCTCGAAGCTACGAACATGAGTTTGACCAAACTGTGGGAGGCAGTGGAAGACAGGAGTGCCAGGCGTGCTATGGTCCATGGGGTCACGAAGAGTTGGACACGACTATACAACTAAACAACAACAAATAATGTTGAGTTTCCCCAACGACTAAACAACAACAACAACAAAAGAAGTTGGTAATGCTCTGGTGTTCTCAGGTGAGGCATTTTCAGTCAGGAAGATGGGACGTACTGATGCTTCTGTACAAAGCAAAATCACCGCTGGATTGTTTTTTGTTGTCTTGCTCACCCATGTTCAGTGAGTATGCTGAGTCCTCAGAGCTCCAGAATGGCCCATTACTCCTCTGCACCTGCTCCTTGCTATCATTGCTGCTTTCTCTGTCTCACCAGCCTGGTGTGGAGATGTCATTGAGGAACAGCCACCACCAACGGCTGCTTCCCTGCACTCTCCTTCAGGCAGATTAGTGGCATCACAGCTGTAGGAGACCTATTTAAGCCAACGGAACGAGTGAAAAAAAGGGTAAAGGTAAAGGACCCCCGACAGTTAAGTCCAGCCGCGAACGGCTCTGGGGTTGCGGCACTCATCTCACTTTACTGGCCGAGGGAACCAACGTTTGTCCGCAGACAGTCATGTGACCAGCATGACTAAGCTGCTTCTGGCGAAACCAGAGCAGCGCACGGAAATGCCGTTTACCTTCCCACCGGAGTGGTACCTATTTATCTACTTGCACTTTGACGTGCTTTCGAACTGCTAGGTGGGCAGGAGCTGGGACCGAGCAACGGGAGCTCATCCCATCGCGGGGATTCGAACCACCAACCTTCCGATCGGCAAGCCCTAGGCTCTGTGGTTTAGACGGAATGAGTGAACTGCAGCTCAATCAAGCCCTTTTGCTTTCATTGGGACCAACAATGATCTTTACATGGATCGAGCCCAATGGACGTTGTGGGTAGAGATGTAAGAAGGCAGCAATGTCCGCCGCATCCTTGAAATCAGCACTGTTTCTGATCCACTACAGTTCCTGCTGGAGTCTATGTTATAGTGCTATGGCAGTAACAAATATAATTTAATTATGTTTTTTTACGTGATTAATTACACGATTAATTTCAGTGTGGTTTAGTTAAAGGGAAATGTCAAAAGCAGTGCAGAAAGCAATGCAAGTATTTATCCAATTTATGCAGACCAAAATAATAATAATAATAATAATAATAATAATAATAATAATAATAATAATAATAGTGAATGCTTCCTGGATTCACTTGCATGATTTCAATCGCTAACCTTGGATGAACATGCCAACTGCAGCAATTCCCATTCTTGTTTCCCTTCGAAGAGAATTCTTTGACTTCCCAATTGTGGGACACGTGTGAGTAAGTTTGGGAAGAAATACCACTGCTCTTGTGCCTACTTGAAAGCTACTGAGGAACAGTTTTAGACAGTGCTATTTTTCTAGGAAAAGAGGTGCCAGAACTCACCATGAGCACCTCCCTGGTGCTCATCTGAGAGATGCTGAAACGGAGTTCCAGCAAGTTCCGGCTGAAAAAAAAGCCCTGGTTTTAGAGGTGTGTGTGTGTGTGTGTGCGTGTGTGCGTGTGCGTATCCAGCCGTGAAACCTGAACTCAGTGACGCAAATAAGTCTAAATATAATTATAATGAAGAGGTTCACCTGGATTGGGGTTTTTTAAAATAAAAATAAATAAAAGGTGGTGCTCATCTACCCTAAAACTGAAACATCGCGAATACAGTAGTATCATCTTGAAACGAATGCTTGTTGGAATTGCTGAACATTGAGACCTTAATTACAGGAAGTTCATTTCACAGCACCCCTACTTATCCAAGGCAGACGCTATAGGAGCGTGCCAGTCTTAACACTTTGTGTCATGCTTTTTAATGGGCACAGTACAAAGACTTCTCTTAATCTCCCCCTCCCCCAGCTTCAACCTTACCACACTGAATAATGGGCAAACCTTTTAACATGGAGACTAAATGCCTGAATGCAGATCAAATGGTCTATCTAGTAAGAAACTGTTACTAGCCATGGGGGTGGGGTGGGGGTGGATGATGAAGCAATTGTTTAAAACTGCCTCAGATAAATTGCCTATATAAGCTTTTTTTGCTGGTGTTGGAGATGGGGTGTCTCTTCAACATTTTAAGGCTGGAACTGATTTATTTTTAAAGAACAGTTTAATTCAACAAATAAAAATTAAAGGTATACTATTTCATTATAAAAGTTAACAATTCCAATTCCATGTATACTTATCAAATGTATAGGTATTATTATTATCCTAAAACACACACACACACACACACACACACACACACACACACACACCTACTATATTTTGCATAAATTCATTCCAAACTGGTAAAATGCGGGCTAGACAATGCTACCATTCAGTGGATTTGTAATTGGCTAACTGACCGAACCCAAAGGGTGCTCATCAATGGCTCCTCTTCATCCTGGAGAGAAGTGACTAGTGGGGTGCCACAGGGTTCTGTCTTGGGCACAGTCTTATTCAACATCTTTATCAATGACTTGGATGATGAGCTTGAGGGCATCCTGAGCAAGTTTGCAGATGACACCAAATTGGGAGGGGTGGCTAACACCCCAGAGGGCAGGATCACACTTCAAAATGACCTTGACAGATTAGACAACTGGGCCAAAGCAAACAAGATGAATTTTAACAGGGAGAAATGTAAAGTACTACACTGGGGGGGGGGAATGAAAGGTGCAAATACAGGATGGGTGACACCTGGCTTGAGAGCAGTACATGTGAAAAGGATCTAGGAGTCTTGGTAGACCACAAACTTGACATGAGTCAATAGTGTGATGCAGCAGCTAAAAAAAGCCAATGCAATTCTGGGCTGCATCAATAGGAGTATAGCATCTAGATCAAGGGAAGTAATAGTACCACTGTATTCTGCTCTGGTCAGACCTCACCTGGAGTACTGTGTCCAGTTCTGGGCACCACAGTTCAAGAAGGATACTGAAAAGCCAGAACATGTTCTGGGCGGCTCTGGGTGGCTCACAACAGACTATTAAAAGCACAATACAGCATTAAACATTAAAAACTTCCCTGAAGGGCTATCTTCAGATGTCTTCTAAAAGTCAGATAGTTGTTTATTTCCTTGATATCTGATAGGAGGGCATTCCACAGGGCAGGCGCCACTAATGAGAAGGCCCTCTGCCTGGTTCCCTATAACTTCACTTCACACAGGCAGGGAACCGCCAGAATCATCATCATCATCATCATCATCATCATCATCATCATCATCATCATCTGTGAACCATTGCCAAGGTATCACCTGGATAAGCCTTCCTCATCATCCACGATTTTTGACCAGGTTGGGAAAAACTGAGATAAATGGATCAGTGCAAGTAAAAGCATCTCTGACAGCCTGAAGACAAGTCTCCTACCATCTTCCAAAGGTTCGAGTGTGCAAGGAAGCTGAGTTGACCAGACTGAAGATGGGACTTTTTTTGATTTCTAGATAAGATTGCTCAAGAAAAATAAAGCAAGTTTCATCTTCCCATCCAAACTTTTCCCCTGTTTCCTTTCAGTAGGGGGAAATCTTAGGAAGCTGAAAGTCAGCAGCCAAAAGACCCCAGATGGGAAGACTACGCTACGCCCCAGTAAACTGAACTTTTGCAAATTGTCACTCTTTAGTGAGCAAAACAAATTGGCTGCTATTGCTACTGATAGAACTACTCAGGCATAAGGTGGTTGAAGATCTTTGCAGAAATACTCCAAGCAAGAGCAGAACTTTGAAAGTATAATATGATTCCACTTAAATGTAAGTGCTCTGGTTCCAATTTCTGGAGATTATAGGCAGCAACATAGAATTAAGGGCTCCATGGAGCCCTTTGGGTGAACAAGATGCATTTTTACTTTGGTCAAACCTCTCATTTCATTTTGTTGACCAAATACATTTCATTACATTTTTGTCAACAGAATGTAATTTTGCTCTGATCATTCTGTCAAGAAAAAGGCAGCAACATAACATCTTCTGGTCTGCAAAAAGAAATTGCAGATTCAGTTCATTTTGGTGTATGAAAGGTATGGACTGCACAAACTGGAAAAAATGATTATTCCCCCTGCCTCAAGTGACAGAGAACTCAAATTATTGATACAGTAAAAATCTGTTCTTTTTCTTTTTCTTTTTTTAAGCCCTTTGTCTGAATGCGTGTTGAAAATGGAAGAATTCTCTATATATCCATTCTAACACACTTATGGGTCTTCTGTATACTTCTGTATACTTTCCAACAACTTCTGATTTATCACTGAGCCATAGAAAATGAACTTAGTGGAACTTGTAGGCTATGCATAGGGTTGCAATCTAAGCCACATACAATTCAACCAGATTTAATTATGACTGATTTAAGGAAAGGTAAAGGTAAAGGACCCCTGGATGGTTAAGTCCAATCAAAGGCAACTATGGGGTTGCGGCGCTCATCTCTCTCTCAGGCCGAAGGAGCTGGAGTTTGTCCACAGACAGCTTTCCGGGTCATGTGGCCAGCAGGATTAAACTGCCTCTGGCGCAACGGGACATGGTGATGGTAACCAGAGCTCACAGAAACGCCGTTTACCTTCCTGCCATAGTGGTATCTATTTATCTACCTGCACTGGCATGCTTTTTAACTGCTAGGTTGGCAGGAGCTGGGATAGAGCAACAGGAGCTCACCCTGTCACACATATTCTTCCTTACTTGTCCTTCAGCTCATCACAAAGCCTCCAATCTCAATTCACTCCCTCTCTTCCTGGGATAACCTAAAATGCTCGTTTTATGACAAACGATGGTATCCAGTGCTAGCCTTATATTCAGATCCATTGAAGTTAATGGACTAAATGTGGGTTCATTAAATTCAGTGGATCTACTCTGAACAGGCATTGAATACAACCCAGGATTCATAATAGGGTGTTTCTTTGCCTTTCTCTTAATGAACTCTCTTCTCTGGGTTAAGTCCTACAAAGTCTTGATTCTGTCTGTTACTTCCTGGAAACCTTACAGGGATACTCTGTACATCTCCCCCCCCCCCCAAAAAAACCTTCATGTTTGGGGGCTTTTCTTAGATTTTTTAAAAAGAATGTTTTAATGAAAATAGCCCAACTTGCCATACGTCTTGGTTTTTCCTGGACATTTTGCTGATTCATAAAAAAAAACCCTGGAAAACCTGGACGTATGGCAGCCCTAGTTATCTAGACCAAGAGTCTTAAGGTACGCATGCTAGCACTTGTGAATTTGGCTAAGGTGTTAGTTTTCTAAGAAAGCTCTACCAGATGGATAGCAGCCTGTCTTTCAATAGGGACTGCAGAGGAAAACTCTTCCCCTGGTGACCAGATTAATCCCCCCGATCATCCATAGCTCCTAAAAGAACTCTCAGGAAATGGAATCAGGTTCATATCAGGTAGATGTGTCCATGCGTAAGCATGACAACTATTTTCTAAGTAGTTGTTTAAATGAGAAGTAAATCTAGACTCTTTGAATAAAATTGTCTGTTGAGGTGAAAGCTTATTAAAACAATTAAAAGGCCAGCCTTTCGCCCTTGTTCTGAGAAATGCCTAGGTCTGTTTTTTTGGCTGCCTTCCATTCTGTTATGCTTAAATTGTTGATACAGGACCGTAACTCACTGGCAATGTTGACTCTCAGCCGTGTGGAGCAGGAAAACATTGTAGGTTGTAAAATATGTGTTTTGTCAACTGAGATGCAGCGATGCCCATCAACTCTTTTAAACCTCTGCCACTGACAAATGTGTGGAACGGGAACCATAAGCCATCACTTCACTGAAAACATTGACAATCTGTTTTGGAAGAGAGAGTGGCTGGCGGCAATGGAATCTGGCTGTTTGTGACAGTGTCTATGATGGGATTAACCATTTCCTCCCTTGACGCTTGTCCTGATGAGCTTCCCGAAGAGCAAGTTCTGTGCCTGCAAGTTCTGTGTGTGAAGTTCGTGTGTGGATGGGAGTGCAATAAATCTTTGACTTTTCTGTAGCACCATAGGAAACACATCTATTGCTCTGCCCCCTTTTGTCTCTGGTCTCACCCACCGCCAGCATGTTCCTGGAGAGTTTCCCGGGAGGGTATGTGGCCTTCAAACTGAAAAAGGTTCCTCACCCCTGCTCCTAATAGGTAGAGCTTCTATTTGGAGGTGCAAAGTAAAATAAAAATAAATAGGCTGGATATCTGTTCCTCTGACTGATCCTGGACACTCTGGACATTAGATCTCTCACTATATCATACAAATATGAAATATGGATGACTATCCAGGCGCACAAGCCACTGAGAACTTGTCCTGTTGAAGTGAATGGGAGCTGCACAAGAGAGCATTTCATTGTGGTGAAGTGAGTGCAGGAGAACGTCCCTGTGGATTGTAATATAGGAATATAATGAACAAATTGTAATATAGGAATATAATGAACATGAGTTTGATCAACTGCGGGAGGCAGTGGAAGACAGGAGTGCCTGGCGTGCTATGGTCCATGGGGTCACGAAGAGTTGGACACGACTAAACAACAACAACAATAATGAACAAAGGGGGGGGAATGAGGGTTACATTATGAATCTTCTCTTTTCCCACAGGCTCAACCCACACCTTTAATCTTCTTTCACCATCAGCTTCATAATATATACCAGGAGTGTATACAAATGGGTCCCATGCTTATCAGTAGGGTAGTGAAACCCTAAGGTCAGGTTATATATATATTTGATTGTTAGTCATTTTCCCCTGCATCTTTTATAATAATCCAAATCTTTTACACCTCCATCATATCCAAAATTCACCATTAAACTACAAGTGTCATTCCAATCCTACTAACAATGTTAGCTGTTTACAATGATTTTTAAGATAAATTATAAATTCCCCCCATTCCTTATTAAAACTTCGGTCTTCCTGATTTCTGATTCTTCCGGTCATTTTAGCCATTTCGGCATAATCTGTCAACTTAATCTTCCATTCTTCTCTGGTCGGGACTTTATCTTCTTTCCATCTCTTCTTCATGAGTTTTCAGCTAAGAATACAATGGCCACCTTTGGCAAAATGGATCCCCCCGTGTGTCCCAGAATCTGCTCTGGAGGGTTGAGCCTGGTCTGCAGCAGAGCTGGGGGTGCGCAGGAGATGCAAGGATCCGATCATGTTCTTATTTCTCCTGCCAACTTAGCTTTGGCATTGTATCTGACTTTCTTCCCCTTCCGATTCCACTTCTGACCCCCCCCCCCCAACACTCCATTTCCATTTATAATTTACCATTGTCTTTGAACTCAGCATGCTATCAGCTGACTTTTTGACAGTTCTGTCGCAGTAATTGCCTTACTTCTATCAGTCATCAGATATCCCCTACCTTAATCTTCTTCAGAGATTGCAGCAGTTGTCACAGTCTTCCTCTTACTTCAAGTTCTTATGTTCTTCTATGGCTATTTCAAGCACCGTGTTCTTGTTGCTTCCCAGTTTCATTATTGCATTTGATGCACCCTGTATGGGTGTGGCATGAATTGCTTAGTGGATAGACCACAAGGAAGTTACCTGAGAACTTTATTGTCTTTATGAAACATAGAAAAGAAACAGGAAGTTCCTGTCTCCTTCCTGATACAGCTAAGTCCAGTGCAAACCATAAAGGTAAAGGGAAGGTAAAGGGACCCCTGACCATTAGGTCCAGTCGTGACCGACTCTGGGGTTGCGCGCTCATCTCGCATTATTGGCCGAGGGAGCCGGCGTATAGCTTCCAGGTCATGGGGCCAGCATTACAAAGCCGCTTCTGGCGAACCAGAGCAGTACACGGAAACACCGTTTACCTTCCTGCTGTAGCGGTTCCTGTTTATCTACTTGCATTTTGACGTGCTTTCAAACTGCTAGGTTGGCAGGAGCTGGGACCGGGCAACGGGAGCTCACCCCGTCACAGGGATTCGAACCGCTGACCTTCTGATTAGCAAGCCCTAGGCTCTGTGGTTTAACCCACAGCACCACCTGGGTCCATACCCTCCAACATTTCTTTGAAGAAAATAGGGGCATCCTATTCAACAACAACAACAACAACAACAACAACAACAACAACTTTATTATTTAAATCCCACCCATCTGACTGGGTTGCTTCAATCAGGCCTAAGCTGCCTTCATATTTAGCCTCAAGGGAAATTTGAAGTGATTTTAAAGCATCTTAGAATCATAGAATTGTAGAGTTGGAAGGGGGCCTGAGGATAATGCCAAAGTTGCAGGTTCAATACCTGTATGGAACAGCTGTGCATTCCTGCATTGCATCACAATCTAACCCAGGGGCCAGCAAACTTTTCCAGCAGAGGGCCGGTCCACTGTCCCTCAGACCTTGTGGGGGGCCAGACTTTATTTTGGGGAAGAAATAAAAAGAACGAATTCCTATGCCCCACAAATAACCCAGAGATGCATTTTAAATAAAAGGACACATTCTACTCATGTAAAAACACACAGGCTGGATTTAGAAGGCAATTGGGCCGGATCCAGCCCCTGGGCCTTAGTTTGCCTACCATGAATCAACCAAACTACCCAGGCTATCCATCTTTCTCAGGCAAAACATCTCTAGGACTATTAAGCAAAGTTAAACAAATGTGCTAAAATTTGCCAGGTTTCTCAGGGAGAGGCAATGCGGTTTTCACACATTTGGGTATTACCTGTGGCTAGGAAATATCTCCTGTATT
This sequence comes from Zootoca vivipara, assembly GCF_963506605.1. Lineage (NCBI taxonomy): Eukaryota > Metazoa > Chordata > Lepidosauria > Squamata > Lacertidae > Zootoca > Zootoca vivipara. The sequence continues at coordinate 4,918,280 of NC_083291.1, forward strand.
GCAACAATGCTTTTCTCCATTGCTGGCACGTAAGATAGCTCGCCCACTTGCAGCACTGCATGGAATACTATTTTTTACACAGAAAGGGCCCAGAGAATGGGAATGGCATAAAGGCACACAAAGCAGTCCTGTCCTTGAAGATAAGCCGGACTACCAAGGAGATACCCTGGGAACCACCTGTGAGGAGCTCTTAAGCGTGGCATATAAATGGAGTATTGGTCTCTGTGTGCCACACACACACACACACACATACACACACACACACACACAAACTGAAGCAGCTGAAAGGATACCAATGGTGAATAATTTTTCAAATGTCAGACACATTTATACCACCAAGCCATGCTGGAATTGACTAACAGCTATGCTAATTTCTCTTAGTCCAAACATCTGGCGACCTAAATTGGTACTAGTGGCATAGCCCGAAAGGTCAACATGTGCAAAACCCTTGTCAAATTAGTACCAGAGGTAATTGCCCTTGGAACCATATGCTTGAATGCTTGAAACTTTTGGAGGTGGGTTAGTTTGAGCATTTGAAGGAACATTGGCTAAAAAAAGCCAATGCAATTCTGGGCTGCATCAATAGGAGTATAGCATCTAGATCAAGGGAAGTAATAGTACCACTGTATTCTGCTCTGGTCAGACCTCACCTGGAGTACTGTGTCCAGTTCTGGGCACCACAGTTCAAGAAGGATACTGACAAGCTGGAATATGTCCAGAAGAGGGCAACCAAAATGGTCAAAGGCTTGGAAACGATGCCTTATGAGGAACGGCTTAGAGAGCTGGGTATGTTTAGCCTGGAGAAGAGAAGGTTAAGGGGTGATATGATAGCCATGTTCAAATATATAAAAGGATGTCATTTAGAGGGGGGAGAAAGATTGTTTTCTGCTGCTCCAGAGAAGCGGACACGGAGCAATGGATTCAAACTACAAGAAAGAAGATTCCACCTAAACATTAGGAAGACCTTTCTGACAGTAAGAGCTGTTCGGCAGTGGAATTTGCTACCAAGGAGTGTGGTGGAGTCTCCTTCTTTGGAGGTCTTTAAGCAGAGGCTTGACAGGCATATGTCAATAATGCTTTGATGCTGTTTCCTGCTTGGCAGGGGGTTGGACTGGATGGCCCTTGTGGTCTCTTCCAACTCTATGATTCTATGATTTTACAGGGCCCAATTCACTCTGCTGCTATGGCCATAAAACAAAAAGGTAAAGGACCCCTGACAGTTAAGTCCAGTATCAGACGACTCTGAGGCTGCAGTGCTCATCTCGCTTTACTGGCCGAGGGAGCCGTCGTTTGTCCGCAGACAGTTTTTCTTGGTCACGTGGCCAGCATGACTAAGTCGCTTGTGGCGCAACGGAAAAACTGAAACCAGAGCAGTGCACAGAAATGCCATTTACCTTCCCGCCGGAGCGGTACCTATTTATCTACTTGCACTTTTTTGGCGTGCTTTCAAGCTGCTAGTTTGGCAGGAGCTGGGACCGAGCAACGGGAGGTCACCCCGTGGCGGGGATTTGAACCGCCAACCTTCTGATCGGCAAGCCCAAGAAGCTCAGTGGTTTAGACCACAGCGCCACCTGTGTCCCTTTGCTATGGCCATACTGTACCACTTTTTTGGGGGGACGGAGGCCAAATGGGATAGCAGATGATGGAAATGGCTCACTCAAAGATAGAAAAGACCCAGCAAGTCTCTTTTATCAATTTGTTTCTTCCCCTTCCCCCGTGAGTAAAGTGAAGCTCCTGACAACGTAATGATGTTGGCAAAATGGTTTTTTGCAGATACCTGAAGTGATGGTGGTGGCAATGACTTCTTTCATTTATGAATCACTCCTTATGAAGCACCTCAAAGCGGTTTCACAATTGCTTATATAAAAATTGTTGAACAATTGCACATATAAAACCAATTAAAGACCATCACACACACACACACACACACACACACACACACACACACACACACACTGAATAGGAATACTGGCTGAGATTTTTTAAAAATCTATTTAGAAAGCTGGTTGAGGAAAGTCTTCAACAGACACTCAAAATACAATAGACATGATCAGGGCTTTTTCCACAGCTGGAACGTGCCGGAACTCAGTTCTGACAGCTCTCAGGTGGGCGCCATTGCCATTATAAGAGAAAAAGGGAGGCATTCATGGTGAATTCCGGCACCTCTTTTTCTAGAAAAATAGCACTGGGGAAAATGTCCTGTACTCTTAAATAATAATAATAATAATAATAATAATAATAATAATAATAATAATTTATTATTTATACCCCGCCACTCTGGGCGGCTTCCAACAGAAAAATGAAATAAAATAATCTATTAAACATTAAAAGCCTCCCTAAACAGGGCTGCCTTCAGATGTCTTCTAAAAGTCTCGTAGTTATTTGCCCTCTGCCTAATTCCCTGCAACTTGGCTTCTCGCAACGAGGGAACCGCCAGAAGGCCCTCGGTGCAGGACCTCAGTGTCCGGGCAGAATGATGGAGGTGGAGACGCTCCTTCAGGTATACTGGACCGAGGCCATTTAAGGCTTTAAAGGTCAGCACCAACACTTTGAATTGTGCTCGGAAACGTACTGGGAGCCAATGTAGATCTTTCAAGACCGGTGTTATGTGGTCTCGGCAGCCGCTCCCAGTCACCAGTCTAGCTGCCGCATTCTGGATCAGTTGTAGTTTCTGGATCACCTTCAAAGGTAGCCCCACGTAGAGCGCACTGCAGTAGTCCAAGCGGGAGATAACTAGAGCATGTACCACTCTGGTGAGACAGTCTGCAGGCAGGTAGGGTCTCAGCCTGCGTACCAGATGGAGGTGATAGACAGCTGCCCTGGACACAGAATTGACCTGCGCCTCCATGGACAGCTGTGAGTCCAGAATGACTCCCAGGCTGCGCACCTTCAGGGGCAATCTTCAGGGGCACAGTTACCCCATTCAGGACCAGGGAGTCCTTCAAACCTGCCGGCCTCCTCCCTGTCCCCCACAAACAGTACTTCTGTCTTGTCGGGATTTAACCTCAATCTGTTAGCCGCCATCCATCCTCCAACCGCCTCCAGACATACCTCAAGTTAGCACCTACCTTTTGACCAGATATTTCCACCACTGAATCTTCAGCTGAGAGCCTGCTATCTACACAAGCACTGCTTCTGTTCATTATTATTAGTCTTGGCCTTGGTGAGTTTTTTATTATTATTATTAACTCTGGAGTTCTCCACAGGTTACAAGTGAGCGTTTCGCCTCCATCTCATTGACTTGATTTATTGTTTGGTGTCATTTTTTGAACCTGGTGTGGTGAAGCAATGTAAATTGACAAAGGAGACAATTCACTCCTAGGCTGCACAGAGAAATGAGATGCAAAAATAGATGCTCTCCCCATATAGGTGCTAGTTTTTTTGTTTCCACTTGTTCATATGAAAGTTATATAAATATCCACTGACCTTTGTCTCAGTATGTTGCAGCATTTTCTCATCTGTCCTATTTTTGACTTGTTTTCTGAGGCATAGTTTAATACAATACATTTCATTTTTATTTCTCATTGAGCTCTTCATCTCCCAGTGACATATGACTGTCATTCCACCCCCTACACTGCCTGTGAAAATGGCTGTCACTTGTGCATTTCTGAAGCGAGATACAGTAGAAGGTCATCATTTGCTGAACGTAAGAAAGAACATCTACCGTATTTTTCCATGTATAAGACGCCCCCATGTATAAGATGCCCCCTATTTGGGGGGAGATGGCCTCAGTTGTTGAGCTTTTTTTAGGAGGAATTGCATGTGCGCCTTCATCACCCCAGCAGGGCCGTTGCTTGCTGGGGGTTTGCAAAGTGGGCAGCCGCTCCCCCCCACGCCACTGCAGCAGGAAGCTCCCTAGAGTGCAGGCTGCCAACCGGCTGGCTGGCGGGTGCGCAGCTCCCCCCCTCACCGCTGCGGGAAACGCTCCCTGGAGCTCCCCCCCATCCGTGTATAGGACGACCCCAGTATTTTGACATGATTTTTGAGTCAAAAAACCTTGTCTAATACAGTGGTACCTCTAGGTATGAACGGAGGTCCGTTCTTAACCTGAAACTGTTCTTAACTAGAGGCGTGCTTTTGCTAATGGGGGCCTCTTGCTTCCACTGCGCAGCCAGCAGACGATTTCTGTTCTCATCCTGGGGCAAAGTTCTCAACTCGAGGTAACTCTTCCAGGTTAGCGGAGTTTGTAACCTGAAGTGTTTGTAACCTGATTGTTGATGAATACGGCACAGTGCTATATTGCAAGACAGACCAAACTGGCCCATGACCAAACCCAGGACCTTTTGCATGTGTAGCATGACTTCCGACACTGATCAACAGGCTTTCATGATCTGCCCTTGGGCAATCTCTGCACATCAAGTCCACAGTTGTTTTACTAGCCTGCTGCATGGCTGCAAGGGTAAAGAACATACAACTTTTGTTTTCTTGTGCTGTCTACATGTGCTAGTGCTGCTACTTCACACTCTCTGACTAAAAGGTCTGCCTGGACTAAAAATAGACTGAGAGGGCTTTTAAAAATCCATTTAGGTTGCATGATTCAGTACACTCTTTAGCACTTACAGCAGGCATAGTTTAGCACATTTGAAGCCATGTTAGCGGAACTCTGTGGTAGCCTAAAGTTACAACAAAGTCTGCTAGCGTGGTTGATAAAGGTGTTAAACGATATCCATGCGCTGAGCATTGAAGGTATTACCAACCACTGTTGCTTCAGAATAACTTCCTTCCTAGAAATATTAGCCACGTGGTTGGAACATAAAAAGAACCCTATTGGATCAAGCCAAAGGTCTGTCTTCATTCTGATTCCTAGCAGATGGCCAGCCAGATGCCTACAGAAAGCCCACAAGCAGGGCAGGAGGGCAGGAGGGCAGGAGATCTCTCCTGCTGCTGTTCTCTAGCAACTGGTTTTCAGAGGCACATTGCCTCTTATCCTGGCGAGTAGCCATTGAGAATTTTTACCACCCATACTTATGTTTATAGAAGATAGGACTATCTAATGTAGCTCTTTGTTGGAGATGTAATGTGGACAATGCATCTTTGTGGGATGGAACACTGGAGCAGACAAGTCACAACAGTTCCTAGAGTGTCCACTAAGAGGAACTCACCTGGAGGGACACCTGACTAAGTTCAGTTCCTGTTCCTCCAGATATGCAGATGAGATGGATTAGCTGGCAGACAAAAGCCCCTAGCCAGCAGCCATTCTCTCTCTTAGCCATTTCTTCTTCAACGGGAACACATCTCCAGAGAATCTCCAGTTAGGATGGTTCTCCCTCTTGGGCAGCTGCCAAGAGAGAGACCAGATGGAGCCTCACTTTACTAAGCAGTCTCCACATGTATATATTTGTAACTTTTCTACGTAAGCCTGCCTTTCTGAGATTATGCTGTTAACTCAGGATGTCATGTGAGTAAACTCTATCTTATTTTAATACTATTGTGTCGTGTATTTCTTTTAAGAGGGACAAAGGGGATTTGCCAGGAAGTATAATATTGAAGTATAATATTGTTGCAGAGGTTCTAGCAAACCTAACGCTCACACTTTGCTGCGCACAAAAGGGGAATGTCACTCTGCTGATATTGGAAGCTTGCTAACACAAGCTTGGATAGGATCTATCTAATAATATATCCTAATCCACATCCCTAACATTCCCACAATCTTTGAAACATGCTTTTACTGTGTCCCACTCTAAGTTTTGGGAGAATGTGCTGAACTATATAAACAACACACAATGGAGACATTTAGAGGAAACATCAGAGGTGAACAGGCTCTTGAACTATATACCCATTGTATCGAAACTGACAACAGGACAGAGGAAATGGATTCTATGTGCCCTAATGGTAGACTAAAAAAAATGAATCATGGAAAGGGCTAGCAGTAGCTACTACTTGTCAGGATGTTTATGTGCTACTTCCAAGCTAAAAGGCCAAATGCCTGATGGTAAAATATCACCCGCCTGCTGAGGAGAACTCTCATTCTTTTCCAGATTTCTAATCAGTTCTGTTTGTGTATTAAAATTTTCATCACACCACCACACTATAGAAGATCAGCTCTCTCACTCACTATTTCAAGTTACCCCTTCGCAAAAAGTCGGCCTTTCCATGCCAATAATTTTCTCCAGAGAAGGAAGATGACCTCCCCTCACAAACACTGCCCTGTCCCTTCATTTCAAGTCCTGGTACCATACAAATCTGAGATGTGGACAGTCCAAGGGTTCTCTACCTTCACTTAGCCTTTTACAGCATTTGGGACTTTTCTGGACTTTCCATGAGCATCTGGTTCATACTCCACTTGCCTGATTTCCTGGAGTGAGTTGGCTGCCAATTGCATCTTGGATTTCATATGATCCACTTTGAATAATCATAACCATAATCATTCTTTGTATAGGGTTAAACACTTCAAGAGTTCTGCATGCAATATCTAGGTGCAATCCTAACAACAATCCTGTAGAATAAGTCACTATTAGTCTCCATCATATTGCAGAGGGGCTAAGGCTGATTGAGAGTGTGTATTGTGTATTGAGAGTGTGTTGCCCAACTAGCAAGGTTGTGGCAGAAGTGAGATTTGAAGCAGAGAATTCTGATTTGTAGCTCATTCTCTTGCACACTGATGCTCTCTTCCATCAGGACCAAGTGCCTGGGATATTGTCACAGAAAGTCATTGGCCATTGAACATCAGCAATGCACATACATTCACGCTGTAGGCTTGGTATTGGCTGAAGCAGAAGGGAAGGCAGCCCTGGAAAAGTTACACCACGTGGTAGGCATTAGGATACACCATATATGGGAAGCAAAACTATTAAAAACACAAGGCACAATCCTTGCAAAGTTAAGCCCATTAAAGTCCCATTGCTTTTGATCACAGAAATCAAATCACATCCTTAACTTCTTCACTAAAATCCATGGGCTTCAGGAGTGTTTAGTTGTGACTGGATCATGGCTACAATTCTGGTTGCTGCCTTCATTTTATATGGTGTTAATAATAAAATGTGGTAGCAAGATTAAACCTGAAAAGGCAATTTGCAATTATGGTGGAAGGTTGGGGATTGAACAGTAAATGCATTCGTGATAGAATAAGTAGTAATCACAGCCAAAATGTTATGTTTCACGACTGCTTGGTCGGCTTGCTTGGGCTGTTTAGATCTACTGGTGGCAAAATGGATGGTTGTAGAGTTTTGACAGGTCTCCTGTGGCTAGCTATTATCCTCCTGTCAGTGGAAATGGTGAAGATTAAAAACAGTGTCACAAAATACCAGCAGAGTCCCTGGTTCTTTTTCCTTTTTTTTAACGCAGGAGCTGCCCAAAGATTTCCTGCTGGCTGCTCAAATATGTGAACAGCTGGTTCCTGAGCATAATCTGTCACTTGCAACATTTTAAAGACTGCCATCTAAACCCCAACCTCTTGGGATCAAACAGCTAGTCAAAACTGGGGCAGGAAAACATTTGAATGGGCATTTTTCCAACAGAAGACATTGTATGAAAGTAGCCAGCCAAGAGACGGTTGGATGGTTGATGAGCATCAAATGTGTGAGTGGGAAAGGCACAATTTCTGAATTAGGTTGCCCAAACTTTGATAAAAGAAAAGAGGACGACATTCTGAAAAAATGTTGGGTATCAGAAAGGGCCATAACTTAATCTCGAGATTTAAACACATTATTTCTGAGGAATTCAATGTAGTGCTAAGCAAGTTACTCTTTTATTTATTTATTTATTTATTTATTTTATTTGACGAGCAACATTACAAATCAAAACATCAGCAATAATGTAAACAGAAAAAGGGGGGGGGGAAACACAAAGGGAAGAAAAATAGAAGAGAAAAAAGGAAGAAAGGAAAAAAAAGGAAAAGTTTATAATAATAAATCATATATAAAATTATAATCATTTAGGATTCAACATGATCTATACATTATTTGTACAAACAAAGAGAATAGAAATGAACAAAACAGACATTGATAAATAACAAAATATAAAGCATCGAACAGAGACAAAACAAAAAATAATACATATTTTTCCAAGTTGTACATATTTTCTTATATTCCTATTTCCTATATCTTATATCCCTCCACCCTACCCACCACCCACCGTGCGTGATTGGGTACTTCCAGCCTTATTCTGTTCTGCGCCTTTCATGTTCTTACGTGCAATTGTATACCTGATTACTTATTATGGTACTGTTACTGAACCTTTTTGTATCTGAGCCCTCATATGGCTTCTGCTAGCGAGGGATTTTCCACCATTGTTCTTAGATAGCTTCTATATTTCCCCCAGTCTTTATTTCTGACTTCCTCATTTATTCCTTTGACTTCAGCATTTTTTTGTTGCTGAGTTATAATATATAAACAATTTATTTTGCCAATCCTCTTTGGTCGGTATCTTATTGCTTTTCCAATTTGAACCAATTAAAATTCTCGCTGCTGTTCCTGCGTACATTACTATATTTCTGTCTTTTGGTCGGATTTCATCATGAAGCATTCCCAGGAGGAAGAGTTCCGGATTCTTTTTAAAGGAATATCTGAGTATTTTTTTCAGTTCCCTATATATCATATCCCAGTATGGCTTGATTTCACTACATCTCCACCATATATGAATATAATTACCTATCTCCTTTTGACACCTCCAGCACTTTTCGTCTACTCCTTTGTACATTTTGGCCAATCTGTGTGGGGTTAGATGCCATCTATATTGCATCTTAATTAGGTTTTCTTGCAGATCATAGCTTGGTGTAAAATACGTATCTCTGTTCCATAGTTTTTCCCAACTCTCAATCATGATTTCTTTTCCCAGATCCTGTCCCCAGCGAATCATTGAGGTCTTAGTTAATTCTTCTTTTGTTTCCCATTCCAATAGTAAATTATATAATTTTTTTATGTATTTGCTTTTGCCGATTGTTAGAATTTTATCAAATTTAGACATTTCCTTATTGAATCCTATCTTTCTATCTTTTTGGAATCTTTGATTTAGTTGGAAATATTGTAACCAGCTATTTAGAAGATGTTTTAATTCATTGTAGCTTTTTAATTTTAACTTGCCCTCGTCTTTTTCTAATAATTCTTTATATGTTGGCCAATTTGTGCCCATGTTGCGTTTTTTGACTGCCACCACTTCCAATGGGGATATCCACTTGGGAATTTTTGTTTCTAAGATGCCTCTGTGTTTTTCCCAGATTCTATAAATAGACTTCCTAATAATATTATAAAAGAAAATATTTTGGGGCCTTAGATTTTCTTGGAGTAGATAGAAGTGCCACCCGAATCCTAACCCATCCCCTTCCAGGTCCAATATATCATCATTTTTGAGGTCCACCCATTCCTTCATCCAAAAGAGGGCTGCTGAGTCATGATAGAGCTCCAGGTCCGGTAGGCCCAGGCCACCTCTGCTTCTGTGGTCTATTAGCACCTTATATTTTATTCTAGGTTTTCTGCCTCCCCATATGAATTTGGTGATATCCTTTTTCCAATCACTAAAGCATTTCATTCCTCCTAGGATGGGTAAATTTTGGAAATAGTAGTTCATTTTCGCTAAGACTGACATTTTAACCAACGATATTCGCCCTAATAAAGAGATTTTTAATTTTGTCCAAATTTCCATTTTCTTTTTGATCTCCTTCCAGATTTTGACATAATTTTCCTGAAACAAATCAATGCTTTTTGTCGTTATTTGTATCCCTAAATATTTTATTTTATTTTTGATTTGAATACCAGTCAATTCCTGTAATTTTTCTTTTTCCTCTAACTCTAAATTTTTTACCATCATATTTGTTTTATTATAATTTATTTTAAATCCCGCCAACTTTCCATACTCCTCAATTTTTTCCAATGCCCTGGGTACGCTATTGATTGGGTCCTCCGTTGTTATAATAACGTCGTCAGCAAATGCTTTGACTTTAAACCTTTTTTGGCCTATCACCACCCCTTTAATTTCCTCTTCATCTCTTATATTTTTTAGTAGCACTTCCAGCACTATTATATAAAGTAGGGGAGATAGGGGACATCCCTGTCTGGTCCCTCTTTTTATGTCTATTTTGTCTGAGAGGCCACCATTTATTATCAATTTCGCTGTTTGGTTAGTATAAATCGCATCTATTGCCCTTTCCAGGTTGTTTCCTAATCCTACCTTTTTAATTAATCTATTTATAAAGAGCCATGAGACTCTGTCAAAAGCCTTTTCAGCGTCAATTGATATCACTGCTGCCTGTTTACCTCTATTGTTCTCCAAACATTCAAAGATATTTATAATGTTCCTGATATTATCTTTTGCCTGTCTACCTTTAACAAATCCTGCCTGATCTGGATGTATAATATCTTTTAAAATTAAATTTATTCTGTTAGCCAATATTTTTGCATATATTTTATAATCCGAATTTAATAATGAAATTGGTCTATAATTTTGCGGTAATTCTAAATCTGCATTTTGCTTAGGCAGCAGTGATACCAATGCTTCTTTCCATGATTCGGGTAATTTCCCATATTCCATAATATTATTAAGTAGGTCTTTTAATGGTTTTAATATTACTGCTTCCAGACATTTATAAAGCTCTACCGGTAGGCCATCCGGGCCCGGTGCTTTGCCCCTTTTTATCTCATTTAGCACTGCTTTGATCTCATTTTCAGTGATTTCCTGATTTAATAGTTCTATTTTTTCCGGTGGTATTTGGGGTGCCTTATATTTTTCCAAAAACTTTTCAATCTCAATAATAGCCGAATCTTCATTTTGGTATAGCATCCTGTAATAATTTTCAAATTGTTTCATTATATCTTGGGGTTTATCAACAATTTCATCCAGAATTTTTAATCTATTTATAAATTTTTGGTTTTGTCGTTTCTTTATTTTCCATGCTAATAATTTACTTGGTTTATTTGCCCATTTAAAATTCCTATATTTCCAATATTGGATTTGGCGTTCCAACTCTTGATCTACCAAATTTTCATATTTTGTCTTTAAAATTATTAATTCTTGGTTAATTTCTTTTCTGCCTGATTTATATAATATTTTTTCTTTATTTCTTATTTCCTCCAATAGATTCGTTTTAAATTTTTCTCTTTCTTTTCTTTGGATCGAATTTTGCTGGATAAGGTAGCCCCGTATCACCGCTTTTCCCGCGTCCCAAACAGTTCTTATATCTACCTCGCCATTTGCATTTATATCGAAATATTCTTTCATTAACTTAGTGGCTCCCTGTACAATTTTTTCATTGTTTAATAGGAATACATTCATCCTCCATTTCTTTGCGGCGTATTGGTTTCTTCCCTTTATTATAATTTTAATTGGGTTATGATCTGCCAGGAGCTTAGGTAATATTTCTACCTTATCGACTCTAGAGATCAGTTCCTTTGGTATCCATACTGTATCTATTCTGGATGCCGTTTGGTGTACAGAGGAGAAGTACGTATAATCTTTCTGGGTAGGATGTTTGAATCTCCAAGCATCTATCAATTCAAGATTTTGCATCATTTCTGAAAAATTTTTTGGAAGTTTGTTATCTTTTTTCGTTTTATTACCTTTTGTTCTATCCATTACCGGGTCTGTCACTCCATTCATGTCTCCCATAATAATAATTTTAAGACCTAGATAATCCAATAATTTATTTTCCACTTTTTAAAAGAAATCCACCTTGCTCCCATTTGGGGCGTACAATCCCACCCACAACCACTCTTCACCTTCAACCAATGTTTTTACCATCACGATCCTACCTTCTGCATCACTCCACACTAATTCCGGTTCCCATTTGTCTTTAATGTAAATTACCACTCCCCTCTTTTTTTTTTTTGCATCTGCCGATATGAATTCTTTTCCCAATTTTTCATTCTTTAATATCCTTTCATGTTTTTTGTTAATATGGGTTTCTTGGAGACATATTACATCGGGATTCCTTTTTTTCAATATATGGGTTAATCGGTTTCTTTTCTTCTTATTATTTAATCCATTTATGTTCCAAGAAATAACATTCAAATTCATCATTTTAATTTAGTTTTTTTTTTTAATGATATACGTTACAATTTCGAATTGATAATAGAGGAGAGAAAAAAATAGAAAGAAAATATATATATTAATAAATAAACAAAGGGAGAAATAGATTAATTTGCAATTGATTAAAATAATCAGGGGAGGGAATTGGGGAAAAGGCAAATGGGAATATTAAGTAAGCTTAGTTCACAATAGTCCTTCAGTTAGCAGCAGGGGAAATTATGTAACAATTTGCGTTCTTTCTTTACTTTTGTAATTCCCCCTCTTCTTCCTCTTCGGCCTTCTCCTCCCCCTCCCCTTCCTCCTCCTCTCCCCTATCGTACTCCCCTTCAGACAGTTCCTGGTTCAGCTCCTGATCTTCATCGGATAAATTCATATCGTCTTCTTGTTCTTCCTCCGGTTCTGCTTTTTTCTCTTTAGCCCTCATTCTGTTCCCGCCCAGCTGGTTTGCGTAAGTCCTCCAAAATCTTTCCGCATCAGCCAAAGTTTCAAATCTTCTTCTCCTGCCTTTGTAGGTGAAGCTTAATCCTTGATGATATTCCCAGCGAAAGAAAATTTTTCTCTCTTTCAGGGCTTTGGTCAAGAAGTGATAGTCTTTTCTTTTGTGAAGAAATCTTGGTGGAATTTCTTTCATTATGAAGATTGTTGTCCCATCTATTTTAAGTTTTTTCTTGCTTTTGGTCTGTAGCATTTTATCTTTTATCCATCTAGACTTGAAGGTGACCAAGCAGTCTCCTGGCCAATTGTTTATTTTCGCTTTCTTAGAGTTGACACGAAATACTCTTTCAATACTCGCTTCCACCTCCTCTTCTTCTAATTCTAGCCATTTCGCCAGTTCTTGTACAATTTTCTCCCCTATATTTTCATTTGGGTTCTCTGGAATATTTCTCAGTCTCAACGTTTTCTCCCTAATCTGCATTTGGATCAGGGCGAGGGCATCATGCGCTGCCTCTTGCATCAGCTTTTGCTCCTCCAAGTCTTTCTTAACTTCATCTAATTCCCTCCTTAAGTCTTTCTTTTCTTTAATCAATTTTTTGATGTTGTTTTCCATTGCTTGGTATTTAGTATTAATATCCTTCTTAAATTTTTCAAGTTCTAGATCTTTTTCTTCCACCTTTTTTATATGCTCCTTGACTTCCTGAAGTTCCTGCCTGTCCACCTCAGCATTTCCTTCCAGTTTTACAACTTTTTCTTCCACTCCTTTGAGCCTTTCATTCATTTCCTTCTTAATTCCTGCAATGTCTTGTCTTAATTCCTGCTTGAAATCTACAATGTCGTTTTTTAGGCTCAAAATGAGCTCTTTCAAGTCCAGTTCATGATCAGCTATAGATGTTCTTCTTTGTTGCGCTGTTCCTGTTCCTGTTCCTGTTCTTTTCCTCTCTGTCTTTTCCATTTTAGATGGCTTTTATACTCTCAGGTTTAAACTTCTGCTTCTTCTTTTTTTTTCTGGCAGGTTATATGCAATTGCTCTTGTTGGCGCTAGTTGTCGCTGTTCGCTATTCAATTCTATGGAGGGGTATCCTCTTTGTTTGTCTCTCCTTGTTCGCTGTTTCTTTGCAGTTCCGGCTTCACCAGGCAAGCGTTTTTTGCTTAATCATTCCCTGTGTTCGCCATTTTTTCTGGCGAGATATCGACACAGTTTACCGCTATTTTTATGGATACTTTGGCTCAGTTCTTATGTATACTTGTTTTCTACGCTGCAGAACAAATGGCTCCTCAAGTTTCTTCCTTTATTAACCTTATTAAGTTACTTTCTTTAGCTTCCCGGCGGCGTCTTATTAAAGCTTTCTTGAATGCCTTCACGTTGCCCCCTTTCTTTTGCCCGCAGTCCCCCTGGTATTTTCTTCAGGTTTTTTTTTTTGTTCCCTTTTAGAGCCTTTTAGAGCCCCGTTTCTCTCTGTCTCTCTCTCTCTTTTTTTGCGCTCCAAAGAGGAGGGGTTTTAGCGGTGGGAAAAAAAAAAGGTTATCTCTGGCATACGCTCTACACAGTTGACCACACGCCCCGGCTTTGGTTCAAATTATCGGCAAAGGAATTTTACCGACAAGATTGCTCCAAACAGCAGGCTTCTCGCTGGGTGAGTCACTTACTTTGCCTCAGTGCCCAGGATCCTTCCTCTCCTCAGCGCGCTCGCGAGGGATGCCAAGGAAACCATACAGGCACCACCGGCTTTTCGGTCGGGGAGCGCTTCCCGGACCTTTAGATTGTATTTGGGGGGACGTTTAGCCTCCGTCACCCCCTTAATCCCAGCAAAATTCCCCAAAACTCCTAAGAGCCTCAGGGGTGCGTTGGTTGGCGATCCGCGGCAAAACCGGAAGTTCATTTTCAAAACCGGAAGTTCAAACCGCAAGTTACTCAATTTGTGCAAGTATTTCTGCTTGCCTGTTGTAATAGACTATCCTCTCCTTTCCCCATGTGCTGTTTTTTGGGGGGGTGTGTGTGAGTGGGTTCTCCCCTCCCAGAGACAAATGGGAGGACATGAGGCATGTGTAGGAGGTGGGAGGAAATTTTCATTGCTTTGGTGAACAACTTGATTTACGTTGGAAAATGTAAATGGACTCCATAATAATAATAATAATAATAATAATAATATATTTATACCCCGCCTGGGTTCCAAAGAACATTAAGATACAGAAATCCATCAAACATTAAAAGCTTCCCTAAACAGGGCTGCCTTAAGATGCCTTCTAAAGGTCTGGTAATTGTTGTTCTCTTTGACCTCTGGTGGGAGGGCATTCCACAGGGTGGGTGCCACTACCGAGAAGGCCCTCTGCCTGGTTCCCTGTAACTTAGCTTCTCGTAGTGAGGGAACCACCAGAAGGCCCTCGGCACTGGACCTCAGTGTCCGGGCAGAACGATGCGGGAGGAGACGCTCCTTCAGGTATACTGGACCGAGGCCGTTTAGGGCTTGAAAGGTCAGCACCAACACTTATAGTACTATCTTTATAAGAATGCCAAATGGTACAATTCAGAAGAAAGTTTGCCATGTGATTTTGCTCCTTGTGTTAAACCGGCTTGTAGGATTCATCTGTCAGTTGCACAGAATGCTGAACTTTTTTTTAGAAGTAATTGAGAATGTATCATATATCGGTCTCTTGTTTTTATTTTTTATTTTACTGCAAGACATTGATCATTTCTTCAAAGATTAATAGGTATCAAGAGGAGTGGTAGCTTCTTTCCTTCATTATGACCCCAACATTAATCCTCCAGCAATCCATCAGTCAATGATTGGAATACCAGGCTGATAGATCGTGCTGCAACAGCAAAGAGTCTCATTGAAATTGATGGAATAAAGTGGCAAACTTTGATTAAATGTGTTCTGGTTTTATTCATCTTTTTGCTTAATTATGATTTGTCTTGTGTCTACCACCCACCCCTTTTTCCTGATAGATTTGCCCTTTCACTGGATGGCCTTATTCACAAGTTCATGAATGAAGAAGTTGGACTATAATTTTTTTCATACATTGCACAATGTTAAGAACTCCCATTTGTTTCTATCAGCCTGGGTAAAAAACAAAAACAAAACAAAAAACTAGCAACAATGTGTGCATCAAAATAGTAATTCATAGAATTTAGCTTAAGGAGATGTGACCTGACTGCCTGATTTGACCTGCTCAGAAGAGTCTCAGCTTGATTATGTCCACTTCCCATACGAGCCTCAATCAACATGAAGCAGGATAGTGATTTCACACACTATTACTCTAGCTAGTCTCCGTCAGGTGCAGTGTCTGCTTTTGGCTTGCTGGGGAACCAGGCTGTGAGCAATCATGAGCCAAAGTCAGAAATCTGAACTCAGCAGAAATCCTACAGAACCCTGGACAGCTCCAAAGAGCCTGGTAAATGGCTCCACATAGTATCTGTGCATGGCTTAGGCCAATGATTGGGTGCCTGTGGCCTTTCAGATGTTGTTAGACTAAAATTCCCATTATCCATGCCCTCGGGGGCTGATGGGAAGTGGAGTCAAACAATTTATGGAGAGATGCACGTCCCCCATCCTTGGTTTTATTCTATTTCTACTTTTCTTTTAAGGGAATATATTAATTCCCAAATTAAGCAAACACTTTATCAATTTTAACACTTCTCAGCACTCATCCTAGTACACCAATTTTCTGTGTTTGTTTTTACCTGCAAGCAGCCAAATAAATGTCTTGTGCTTTTCAGATTTTTGTGACATGAATCAGATAATTTGCTGCCGACAAAGAAGGTCAAAGTAGTAGGTAGTCAACAACCCAGAAAATGCAAACATTTGTCTTTCTGAGACATTTGCTTTCATTTTCCCCCCATTTTTTTAATTGTCTTGATTCCCCCCCCTTTTTTTTGCTCTGTGGGCTTAATCTCAAATGCCAAGTTGATCTCTTTCCTCACATTTTACACATGGCTTATTTCAAATCCCCCTTTGTCACCACACTCTTGTTTTAGAGCTGTTACATATACAGTGACATTTCCATGTATGCAGATATTGCTGAAATGCCACAATCTAATCTATCTAGTAAATATCTTTTGCCAAGATGTTTTACACTTGGACACAAATGTTAGGCCCTTACATTATTATTTCCTAAACAAATGCTTCTTTGGAGTAGCGATCCTATAGCAGGTGAGAGCAGTGGGGCCCTTCTTCTTCTGCTACCAAAACAGAGAAAAAGAGTGATAGAACTGAGCAATAATAAAGTTCAGGTCTTTTGTGCTGCTGAGATCACATGCATCATCCAGGGATGTTGGAAAAATTCCCCATGGTTCCTGGCATCTCTAGACTTTTGCAAGCATGTGTGATTGGATCAAAGCCAATTAAAAATGCTTTTTTTCTTTTGAGAAACCTGTATTATTGCTGTTAGGGCTTTCACCACACAGGGGTTCCATAGGCCAGGTCTCTAAATCTATGTAGTCTAATTTGAACATGAGTTACTAATAGTATAAATCAAGCAAATTGACTAGGTATTTCCTATGAATTGATTTTGTTATGTTCTGGCCAATTCAGAAAAGTTAATTATAGCAGTGAAACTGGGTCCACCAGTTCTCTGGTCTATAGCATACTTAGTAGAAGAGTTAATCTCATTGTGTATTTGTAGCACACAATGCCAGGTATTACTAAATATGCTGCAGAATTATCTCTTTCCATATGAAAAAGAGAGAGACTTACATCCGGTGCAAATCCTATCTAACAAATTAAGGTTGCAAGCTATACACATGTAGTCACTGAGTCCCTCAATGCGGTTTACTTCAAAGAAGGCATGTATAGATTGCAGTAGATTAAAAACTGCATGAGCCAGTCAGCAGTGTGTATAGCTTGCAACTGTCGTAGTGTGTGTTGGGTCACTATTACTTCTGCAGCAGCAAACTTTTGTGAACTTCAGACTGAAGCCTTTGAGACTCTTCTGTGACAATATCTGTGATAGCTGGAAAGAAGATGTTCTGAAATATGAGTGGTTTAGTTTAGATTATGTATGGCATAGAGAAAATGAATAGAGAAAAGTCTATCATAACGGCTCTCATAATGCTAGAACTCTGGGTCACCCAATGAAGGTGAAGACTGAGGGACTCAGGACAGACAACTTGACGTTCAACTTCAAACAGCACTATTAAACTATGGAATTAACTAACACAAGATGTAGTGATGACCATACACTTGGCAGGCTTTAAAAGAGGATTAGGCAAATTTATGGAAGATAGGCACATCAATGGTCATGACTGAGTTATGACAGGTATATATTATCTCTGAAAACAGGTGAAGTGTACCCCTGAATACCAGTTATTTGGGATCATGAGTAGGAGAGTATTGTGGTGATCAGGTTCTGCTTATGTGATTCCCATAGGCTTCTGGTTGGCCATTGAGAGTGCAGAATGTTGAATGGGATGGGCCTTTGGTTTGATCCAGATGGGGCTGTGTTAATGCTGCTGTTTAGAATGCTGAAAATACAGGGTTCGAAGTTTTGTATTGACTGCTAACGTGTGCTCAATGGTAGAATTGGATCTTGGCAGTTTCTAAAATCAGCCCAGTGCTCTTTTAGCTTGCTCATTTAGCTTGCTCTTTGTGCCCACAACAGTTCAGCAGAGTCTTTTCACACTACTTGCCATGATCACAACAGATGTTGTGAAATGAGAAATGAGTGAGAAATGAATGCCAGTTCCAGACCTGTTTATTTATTTAAAAGAATTCTTAACAATGTCAAGTCCTATTTACTTATTTAAAACATTTTGATGCCACCTGTCCAAAGATCAAGATGGCACAAAAGATAGTCTAGTATATAAAAGCATTACAACACCATCACCAATCCCAAGTACTCTACACTCAAATGTATTGCAAAATGCTTGAAAAATAATGTCTTATTACTATTATTATTTAAATTTGTATACCACCCTTCACCCAAGGATCGCAGGGTGGTTTACAACATCATACCAATTAAGGAGAAATAAAACTGAATGGTGGCATGCACAATACATTGCAGTTTTGAGTTGACATTGGCAGAACACATGAAGGTGGATTGGTGTAAGTGCAGAGCCATTTTAATAAAATGCCTCTCTCATCATGCTAGGACTTTGAGTCACCCAATGGAATTGACTGCCAGTGGGTTTAGGACAGGCAAAAAGGAAACACTTCTTTTGACATTGCACAATTGCTGGTGACTAGGAAGCTAGACGGCTGCTGAGAGAGAGAGAGAGCGAGAGAGCGAGAGAGAGAGAGAGAAGAATCTTTATTTGCATCAGCCACTGTCAGGGGCTGGGCTGAGGAGGAATAGTGGGGACACTATTCTCCTGAACCTTCCCGAGAACAGGAGGACAGCATAGATTTAGAACAGTGGTTTGTAGAAGGGCATAGTTCCGAGGCTGCAGAGGGGAGAAGCTGGGGAAAATTGGGAGAGGAACAGCAGGAAGAAGAAGAAGCACCAGGGGAGAGGCAGCTGACAGATTCAGTGTCCTTGGAAAGCATTCCTGACCCCCCCTCCCAGAACCAGGCAGGCATTGAGGGTATTAGAACAGAGAGCTCAGACGCAGAAAGTTCAGATTAACCTATGCAGGAGTGGCATCAAATAGGGGAGACATAGGGAGGTGGACTTTACTTGGAGCAACACCATTATTAGTGGTGGCTGCATTCCTTCGTCGTTCTCTGTGAATTACTGAATAAATTGCTTGATGAGAACTTTTATAATTTCTCTGATTCTGGGCTGCCACAGGGAGAGAGATCTGATTCCTCGAAGCCTGACAGCCACTAGCCATAGCAAGAAAATAAAATATAATGTACTGAAGATAGAGGTAAATGCTTAACTATACAAAATACATTCTGGAGGATTACATCAATAATCAAAGAGGAGAGAGACAGATGCATGGAGCTTTATTAGTGGCTGTTACCCATGGCAGTTAAATGGGACCTCATTTATATTGCTTGTAATCTTCCCAAAGGCAACTAACTTGCCACTTTCAGTCTCATTCATCTGGGCAGCCCTTATGTTCTTAACCACAATGATCACAGACACATTATATGGAAATGGTGCAACTTCAGTTCTGGAACATTTGATAGCATGACAAAGATATCCAAATTTCAAATCCACCCAAATTCCACAATAAATATAAGCTTCTGGGGATGATGATGATGATGATTTATACCTCACCCATCTGGCTGGGTTTCCCAGCCACTCTGGGCGGCTTCCAGCAAAATATTAAAATACAATAATTCATCAAATATTAAAAGATTCTCTAAACTTATATCCCTTATATAAGCTTAGATCCCTTCAGAAGTCATTGGACTGTGGCTCACTCTCATCATCTCTGACCACTGCCCATGCTGCCTGAAGCTGATGGAAGTTGGGAGTCTGACAACATATGCAGGTATACAGGTTATCCATCCCTGGTGTACATGGCACAGGTGGGATGTATATTAAATCCACATTGCATCCAGGTGAGATCATTGCATCATGGATGCACACATACCCCCCCTCTACCCTCAACCTAATTCATCTGCCACTCCAGGAGCACCAATGATCACATAAAAACTGTGATGTGAAACGGGAAGCTGGAGAGAGAGAGCTGCTTCCAGGAAGGAGAGTCCACAACCTCCAGAAGGAGACCATTCCACAGTGGAACAGCTCTTGCTGACAGAAAGTTTTCCCTGATGTTTAGTTGGAATCTCCTTTCTTTTATCTTGAAGCCTTTGGTTCAAGTCCTATCCTCCAGAGCAGGAGAAAGCAAGCTTGTTCCCCCTTCCATGTGACAGCCCTTGAGAGATCATATCTCCTCTCAGTCTTCTCTTTTCCAGCTATTTGAAAACACACACTCCACATTTCCCAGAGAAGTCTGCCTTGCAGCTTTGTTGATCCCATTATCTGTTGCCAAGTGAAGGCATTATTTCCCAGTCCTGACCGCTGAATTCATAAGCTTGCCTCTGATGCCACAATGGTGTTTGAACTCTGTTGCTCTTAAAATAGATGTTTAATTTGATTATTTGTTTTTGTTTATTCTTTTTTTTTACTGGTTGGGGGTAATTTTAATTATGTTTTTTAAAACAAATTTGTTTTATTGTGGCAGTTGGCGTCTGTCACATGTTGGCTGAGCTGATGTGGTAGCATAGCATGCTTGGGAATGAAACAACCTGCAATGTGAGGGAAGACACTATTGTCAACTTGGTGGGGATTAAAACTTCACATGTGAAGTTCAGAGGGTACAGAAGCTAAGGAACAGGGACTCGAGCGCATAAAAGGGTGGAAGGGAAATACAGGGAGGTAAGGGGTGAAGAATGAGGAATCTGAAAAAGGATTAGGTAGAATGTATGCTTTAGGAAAATGACACAGAGAAGGAGAACTGGGGCAGGGAAGGGTGAAGAAAAATGAGGGTTCTTAAGAAACTGTGTGTGAGGGGAAAGAATGTGTTATTATTTCTTCAGAGGCAGGTGAAGAAACAAGGTGATTAAATTAAGTGATATAATGTAGGCAGGGACCTTGGGAAAGTGCTTGGTTGGAAAGAAGGAGTTTATTTTATCTGGAATCGTTGTAACTTGCTGAAAATTCATAGCTGCCAAGTTTTCCCTTTTCTCACGAGGAAGCCTATTCAGCATAAGGGAATTTCCCTTAAAAAAGGGAGAACTTGGCAGCTATGTGAACATTACAAAATACCCTATTTGTTTAATCGTGTCCGACTCTTCATGATCCCATGGACCAGAGCACGCCAGGCACTCCTGTCTTCCACTGCCTCCCACAGTTTGGTCAAACACATGTTGGTAGCTTCAACAACACTGTCCAACCATCTCGTCCTCTGTTGTCCCCTTCTCCTAGTGCTCTCCATCTTTCCCAACACCAGGGTCTTTCCAGGGAGTCTTCTCTTCTCCTGAGGTGGCCAAAGTCTTGGAGCCTCAGCTTCACGATCTGTCCTTCCAGTGAGCACTCAGGGCTGATTTCCTTCAGAATGGATAGGTTTGATCTTCTTGCAGTCCATGGGACTCTCAAGAGTCTCCTCCAGCACCATAATTCAAAAGCATCAATACTTCAGCGATCAGCCTTCTTTATAGTCCAGCTCTCACTTCCATATATCACTACTGGGAAAACCATAGCTTTAACTACATGGACCTTTGTTGGCAAGGTGATGTCTCTGCTTTTTAAGATGCTGTCTAGGTTTGTCATTACTTTTCTCCCCAGAAGTAGGCGTCTTTTAATTTTGTGACTGCTGTCACCATCTGCAGTGATCATGGAACCCAAGAAAGTAAAATCTCTTACTGCCTCCATTTCTTATCCTTCTATTTGCCAGGAGGTGATGGGACCAGTGGCCATGATCTTCGTTTTTTTGACGCATCAGTAAAAATGCAAGAAGAAAAAATAGGGAAAACAGTTCTCAAAAAAGAAGTAAAAATGTGTAAAACAATATTTCTGAAAGTCCACAAGACAATGTATTCTTCTAGGAAAGTCTGCAAAAATAGTCAAGTTTTTAGCATCCAATGAAATGTGCACAATGCTGGAGCCTAACTTCATATGGCAGTGTGTTCCTCAAAGCAGGTGCCACAAGTTGAGGAAAGGAAGATCTCAGGAGGAGTAAACTGGCTCAGATATAATGCTAGAGCCATGATTTATCATTTAATCAACTAGCCTGCTCTATTCCCTTTCCTCCTCCGGTAACACCCTGAGGAGTTTGCCTAACCGTGGTTTGCCATATCCAAAATGAAAACCGCAGTTAGTGTTATCTATGGGTCATTTGAAGAAGACTTGATTGTGAACCACAGTTTGAAGTTGACTTGTTCAGAACTTTGGACAACCCATAGAAAGAACTCACCACCACTTGTCTCAGTTCAGATGTGACAACACATGAAAATGGGAGCAAATGCTTCCCATCTCCTCTTTGCGACTATGCTGGGGGAGAGCGTATGATCCCAAGACTCATTTACTTTTAGTGTTATGCCAGAATGCAACCGTTGGGATCATGGCTTTCTCCTGGGGCTCCTCCAGATAACAAAATATTTTTGCACAAGGTCAGCGAGGACCATTTCATTTTTAAAACTCCCTGTGTGCCTTTTGTACTGTATCTGTAGGTTTCCCCTCTGTGTCAAACAACTGGAGTCAAATAAGTGTTCTTTACTTTTTATAATACATTCCCTCGGGGGGTTCTGGACTCTCCTTCCTTGGAGTTTTCTAAGCAAAGGTTAGATGGCCATCTGCCACGGATGCTTTAGCTGAGTTTCCTACATTGCAGAGGGTTGCAATAGAAAGATGACCATTGGAATCACTTCCAGCTCCAGGTTGCTTTGTTTTTCTGCTTTAACAACATTTCATGATGTTCCTATCATTTTATGCAACTGTATTTTGTATAAATTATAAAATTATAAATAGGCATGTTCTATTTACAAGCAAAACATTTAAATAGCTACCTTTCTGCTGGTAGGATGGGGGGCATAGGTGAAGCCAGATTTTTGTTAGAGGGACAGGCTTTTGTTGGGGGGGCACAATCTCAGATTTGTATTGATTTTTACTTATGGGGGGCAGCTGTCTCCTTGTACCTCTGGGCTTCACCCATGAGAGGGCACAACACCTTCTTGAGACAAGAGGTTGGATTATTACTCTTAAATATTGGCTAAAAATTCATTTTAATACCGATCCAGATAGCCTGATATCCTATCTTCTGAAAGACAGCCACAGCTTTATATGGTTTTCTAATATTTCCAACAAACTGAGGCAACTAGGCCTTCCAGTGGACTCCCTCTTGACATATGAGGACTCATATATCTTTACTCTTATTAAGCAGAGACTGCTTGATATCGAATTCCAGAAACTTCATCCTGCCCAACCTCTAGTATGCTCACCTGCCTTCCTGGGGCTGCCGCCGCACCAAGGATTGATACCTAATTATTTATATGACCTGGTATCTCCTTTTTATCGCAGAGTATTTATGTTGGCCTGCCTAAATGCTTTTCCATCCTCTGTGTTAGCCGGAAGACTCAAAGGCATCCCTTACTGGAATAGATTATGCCCTTGTAGCCAGAAAGAGGTAGACTCTATGGCTCACATGATTCTGGACTGTCCCCTTTCCAATTTTTTCGACTTTGGCCCCCCTCTATCCTTTACGAGACCTGGAACCCTCCCCAACAAGGAAACAGTGGTCCAGCTCTTGTTGAGGGATGACTTCCCCAAAATTACCAGAATTATGGCCCACTACCTGTCCAGAATTTATGTAATTAAAATCAATACATCTAGCCTTCAACAACGATAGCTGAGGATCCCTTGTGTGCCTTTCCCTCCTCCTGCTCTCCATTATTTCTGTATGATGTAGAGTGACTATTTACACTAATGACCTATATGTGATGTATGTTTTGTCTTTGTTTTTATATTATATATATATGCCAATAAAGGTGTTGAAATTGAGAGGGCACAGGAAGGCAACAAGGTTGAAAGGGGGCCATGGTCAGAAAAAGGTTGGGAAACACTTGTGTAGACTTGACAGCGAAGTTCTGCCAGTCATGGTTTCTGCCAGTTATGACTCCCCTCCACATTCTGACACATCAACAGACCACTAAGCAATATGTTGTGTGTTTGAGGTGGTGACGATTGTTTTTCACAAATGGATTTGAATTAGCCATAGGCATCTTCTTAATGGATGTTGGATCCAATAACGGTAGCGTTGTGGTCTCAGAAGTTATGATGATGGTGATGATTGCCTTACCTATAGGTAGTATAATAAATCTATATTTTTGATACTTGTTGCAGATAGCTTAAAATGCCACTCAACTTCTTTTGAAACAGCAGTAAATGGTTTGCTTAATTTCCAACCGTCTCCCCTCTTTTGGTCAAATGCGCTGTGTAATGTGCCACTTTTAACCATGAAATAAGCAGTTGCTTAGTGTAGGGGGAAAACACAGCCCTTCTTAGAATGCTCCTTAGTGATGTGTGACTGTGACACTTTAATATATTATTTTTTATATAATAGGTTTCTTCAATGCTTCCTTGTATTAGCCTTGTTATAGAGCCACTCAGAGATAGCCAGCATTAAATAAAATTCATTAGTTCTGTTTGTACGTTAGCCTGCTTTCATTCTGAACAATGAAAGTTTCAGAGTGCATGCTTCTATTGAACTTACCTTTGGGTATTACAAAAGAGTTATGCCACATTAGCTGGTAGGAGCAAGAAAAATCAAAATGCTATGGTATGTTAACAGGCATATGTGAGCCCGATCCTGCCAGGTTAGGCCCCTTTGAGGCATGTGACTGCAAAGGGAGAAAGTTAAAGTTGGAGTTAAACTCTTCTTAAATGTGACTTACAAGATCTGGGCACTCTGACATTCAGAGCTCCTTTGACGGCTCCACCGTCAAAGCAAAGCAGCTGGCAGTTAAAAATGAAAAATCAAAAGACAAGGGGAACAGGTAAGACACCTATCTTCTCCCTGTTTGGGGATCCACCCAAAGTGCCCACCTCCTAAAAATGAAATTGGATGTTTCAAAGTGAGCAGAAACATTAGCAGGTTGTATATGCACAGGCAACATCCCAACTTTCTAACGGATGTGTAGAGGTTGGGAGGCTGCAGGAAAGATTCCATTTTCTCAGTACATTTGAAGAACTTTTGAAAAGAGAAGATGTGTTCTGGGTCCCACCCCACAAACACCACAGCTTTTGTGTAAGTAGGAATTAAGCCTTATTCAAGGCTAGCAGCAATGCAGGTCAGGTCACAGGAGTAGAATACTGAACAGCATCAGACTGGACGAAAGCTGGGAAGATGTCTTGACAGACACACCTCTCTCACCATCTTTTAAAGTTGAGAACCAGCTCACTCACTTATGACACTGGTTGGTTTGGAGACATGGGCTTCACCCAAGTGCCATGGGTCCATTCCATAGCTGCCAAGTTATCCCTTTTTTACAGGGATTTTCCCTTATGCTGAATAGGCTTCCTCGCGAGAAAAGCGAAAACTTGGCAGCTATGGTCCATTCACAATGTCACATTTTCAGCAGGCATACCGGTAATTGATTCCGATCAAATCTGAAAAGAAACCAAACCCCGGTTGGATGGTACCCTAGATTTTCATGCAGATCTCATGAGATTGTAAATTGCCTCCTGAACTCTGATCATTTTAAGTCTGGATCACTCTCGCTAGACTCTCTGAGACCCTTCTTGCTCTTTAAAAGAATAGGTTTCTGCTGGTTGGCCTTTTGTTCATTTCAAGCAGCTTTTGTGCTCCATTATTGTAGCAGTCGGTTAATCTTTGCCTTCTTATAATTTTTTTTTTTTTAAAGTTGTAATGCTTTTTACAATAGTTATTTAAAAGTAATTCATGAAATGAAAGAGAATATCTTCCGGAACAATATTCTCCTATGAGCCCGTGATAATTGGGGATCATTGCTTAATTGGCAGGTTGCTCTTTCCACTGGGCTGTGTGCCAATCAAATGGAGTTTACGGTATTATAATTAAATATTTTTAGCACATCCGATATGAGCGTCCTGGCTCTCATTGTCTTCTGTTCCATTTTTGGTGGCATCATAACAATTCAGACATTTTGCCGGTACGATATGAATAATTAGGATTTAATAAATAAAATCTGTAAAGATAGGAAGATTTGGCTCCAGCAGGTAGAGCAGAAAAAGCTTTGGGATGAATGCCAGGATTACATTTCATTGTTTCCTCATATTTGTCAAGATAATATCCAACTTGAAGGTTTACTATATCGCGTGTTTCAGCACTAGTAGGGCCATATAAAATTGTCAGACGGCTGCTCCCTAATCTGGGTTTCCAAAGAGGTTCAGGTGGGAGCACGTTTGAGGGAGGGGCAAGAAGCCACTTCCAGGCTCACCCTTGTGCAGATGCTATGGATTTTGAGGAGCAGGTGGAGGAGATTTAAGGCAGTTTGCCCGCCTCCTCCCCTTCTTTCTTCAGAGACACAGCACCCAGCCCACCTTCCCAGTTTGCAATGTAAGATTAGCCAGTGACTATAAGGGGCTGGGGACCCAGATGGTGCTGTGGTTAAACCACTGAGCCTAGGGCTTGCTGATCAGAAGGTCGGCGGTTCGAATCCCTGTGACGGGGTGAGCTCCCGTTGCTTGGTCCCAACTCCTGCCAACCTAGCAGTTCGAAAGCACGTTAAAATGCACGTAGATAAATAGGAACCGCTACAGCGGGAAGGTAAACGGCATTTCCGTGTGCTGCTCTGGTTCGCCAGAAGCGGCTTTGTCATGCTGGCCACATGACCTGGAAGCTATACGCTGGCTCCCTCGGCCAATAATGCGAGATGAGCGCGCAACCCCAGAGTCGGTCACGACTGGACCTAATGGTCAGGGGTCCCTTTACCTTACCTTTATAAGGGGCTGAGTAGCATGCTTTTGTTCTCTCCTGTGATTGGCTGGCAGGAGGACGTTTGCCTATTTTGTGCCTACTCCATACTGTGGCCCTGGGTAGATGCAGTTAGCAATGAGGGCAAGATTGCTATACTGGGGTGGCGAGCAGCAATACCAATAAATCTCTGTGAGATTCCAGACTCTTACCCAGGGTTTTGTCTTCCTTGGAATGAGGGACAGCAGAGACCATGGTGTCTTTATGATATATGGTTTATTTACACATATATACAACCTGAGCCTGCGATGGAGGGCCTCACAGCATTAACACCCAAGAAGGTCTTGCTTCTCATAGAATTGTAGAGTTGGAAGGCACCCCAAGGATCATCTAGTCCAATAGCACAGCCTTGGGTTCAAACAGAAATCAAGCATGGCTCTACCACTCAAGTTTCTGGCTGCAACCTGCTTCTAGTTCAGCTCTCTCACACAACTCAGCTCTGACTCTAGTCGTTCTCGCTACCAGCCAGGTGAGGGAGGGGGTCAACCCATTTGCCCCCTGGCACAAAACAACTTTCTTTTACTAACAACCCTGTACTTAGGGCCCATTAGCTAGAAGCTGGCCTGGCTACTTCAACAATCTAATCCTCTACAGTGGTGCCTTGGTTCTCAGACTTAATCCATTCTGGAAGTCCGTTCCAAAACCAAAGCGTTCCAAAACCAGTGAGCGCTTCCTCATAGAAAGTAATGCAAAATGGAATCCATTCCAGACTTTTAAAAACAACCCCAAAAACAGCAATTTAACATGAATTTTACTATCTAATGAGACCAATGATCCATAAAATGAAAGCAATAAACAATGTACTGCGGTCACACAATCAATCCATCAGTAGCTGAACTGGGTTCCCACACAATCACACACACACACACACACACACACACACACAGCAAGCCACAGAAACAAAAATGCAAAATAAATAGCAAAAATAGACAGACCTCAGCAAAGCACTCAAAACAGAAGCGTAACACTCAAAACGGAGCACGTTCAGCTTCCAAAAAGAGGTCGCAGACCAGAACACTTACTTCTGGGTTTGCAGTGTTTGAGTTCCAAGGCGTTTGAGAACCAAGATACCACTGTATTAGGTTTTAACCTTTGCTGCATGAAGGATGGATGACCCCAGCTCTCTCCAAACTCACAACAGTAGAATTTGGTCACTTGGCAGGTGTGTGCTGGAAAGGCAAGAGCCTGGAACAATTGGTAAGTATCCCCAGTCACTTTTCAGGTGAACAATTATTCAAGAAACTTGCACAAAGGACTTTATGACCCATGAGGCAAGGTAACACGTGTCACTCACTGGGAGTTATGGGGCTATGTGTCTTCCCCTCTCAAGCCGCATTGTCTTCTCCTGCCCATTTTCCTCCAGGTAGTCATCTCCATCCATCTTCCGAGGATGTTTTGATGTGAAGGTTTCTCCTTGTCGGCCTTTTCCCATTTCAGCATCTGTCAGAAGTGGTGAAAATGTTCCACATTATTTTGGTAATCTTATTAAGAACAAGCAAGTAAAGCAAGTCAGATTCTAAAGGAAAAGCTGAGTCATGTTCTAGGAATACTCTTGTACATTGAATATGTGTGCGTATTTTTAAAAATAGCAACCCATTTTCCCAGCCTCGGATTGTTTTGAATATTATAATAAAGGCACATTCTGTGCTCCAAGAAGAACACTCTTTGAGATGCTGCATTTGAATGGGACATTTGGGTTCCTTCCTTTCTTAAGCCAGACTCATTTCACAATTATTTATCTCCTTCACAATTAAATGCCCGTGACGTGCTTGAATGAGTTCAGAATCCTGCTAATTAGAAGTGAAATGTGAAGGTTCATAAATCTGGGAGTAAATAGCAGGCAATGTACATAGAAATAATAAGGAAGAAGAAGAAGAAGAAGAAGAAGAAGAAGAAGAAGAAGAAGAAGAAGAAGAAGAAGAAGAAGAAGAAGAAGAAGAAGAAATGTTTGGACTTGATATACCGCCTTTCACTCCCCTTAAGGAATCTCAAAGCGGCTAACAATCTCCTTTCCCTTCCTCCACAACAAACACTCTGTGAGGTGAGTGAGGCTGAGAGACTTCAAAGAAGTGTGACTAGCCCAAGGTCACCCAGCAGCTGCATGTGGAGGAGCGGGGAAGCGAACCCAGTTCACCAGATTACGAGTCCACCACTCTTAACCACTACACCACGCTGGCTCTGTTCCAAACTTTTAAATGCAATTACTCTATTCCAAACTTTAAATGGAAAGCGTCATGCTGGTGGTCAGCAAAAGAGGTTTAAAGACTCTCTCAGGGCAAATCTTAAAAAATGTAGTGTAACCACTTAACCACTACACTATGCTGGCTCTCTCTCTCCCCTTCTCTCCCATACCACCACCCTCATTGGCTATCTTAATAAATCAGTTACATACTCCTAACAGAAACCCAGCATGTGGAATCATGCACAGCAGAAAGCAGCATAGAAATAAGTTAATACAGTGGTGGCCCACCCCAATATATTTAGCTGCCTGATGTGGAGCCCAGATGAGCCTCACTTTGGGGCAAGCACTTAAAAAAATCCTTTGTAACATCAGTTGGGAAGGGCCTTAGCTCAGTTATAGAGCACCTGCTTTGCATGCAGAAGGTCCCAGGTGCAAGCATCTCCATCTCCAGGAGCGGGTGGGAATGTCCCCTTTATGGAACCTTGGAGATCCACTTCCAGTCAGCATAGATAATACTGTGCTATGAGGACTAGTGCTCTGACTTTGTTTATCCCCACTCTATGATATTCCCTGAAGGTGGTCACTTCACCCTTTGGCCAGCCAGCCCTGGCTCAACAGCAACACAATATTTACAAGGAACTTGATGGCAGAGAACCAGTGGTTCTTCCACCAACAATGTGCCACCCCTGGCCTGTTCTTCTGGATGTTTGCCCTATTATAAAATGTTTAAGAGATGTTCTACTTCATACAAGCGCTATCTGTTTGCACTGGATGGATGTCCTTCATGTGGTCATGCCTGTACATGTTGGGATGCACTTTGTGGTGGATGCTTTAGCTGAGACTCCTGCATTGCAGGGAGTTGGGCTAGATGACCCGTGGGGTCTCTTCCAACTCTACACTTCTATGAATCTATGACTAGTTGTGGCAGTGGGATTGCTTGCACAAGAAAAAGTGCAGGAAGCCAGCATGGCTTTTGTGGCTGGTCATGAAAAAGAAGAAGAAGAAGAAGAAGAAGAAGAAGAAGAAGAAGAAGAAGAAGAAGAAGAAGAAGAAGAAGAAGAAGAAGAAGAAGAAGAAGAAGAAGAAGAGTAGTTTTATCACTACCTGAAAGAGTCTCAAAGTGACTAACAATCTCCTTTCCCTTCCTCCCCCACAACAGACACCCTGTGAGGTGAGTGGGGCTGAGAGACTTCAGAGAAGTGTGACTAGCCCAAGGTCACCCAGCAGCTGCATGTGGAGGAGCAGAGATGCAAACCCGGTTCCCCAGATTACGAGTCTTAATCACTACACCACATATTAAGTGGATTAGGACCTGGGAGATTAGGGTAGGGTTAAAACTGCCTCTCAACTATGTTCACTTTATGACAGGCATCCCCAAACATTGGCCCTCCAGATGTTTTGGACTACAATTCCCATCATCCCTGACCACTGGTCCTCTTAGCTAGGGATCATGTGAGTTGTAGGTCAAAACATCTGGAGGGCCGCAGTTTGGGGATGCCTGCTTTGGGCTATTCACTATCTCTCAGTCCAACCTTCCTCAAGGTTTGTTGTGGGGATAACTTGAGGAAAGCTCCATGGAGACAAAAATTGAATGGATATAAAGAATACTAAAAATAAAGGACACTAAAAATAAAAAGTCTCTTCAGTCTGCCAGTCACCAGCTTTGAATTAGGGGAGGGGGACAGGTATGGAATCATGAAAAAACAAAAAAAAGAGAGAAATGAATCTGGGACACAGTCATGATATTCAGGCGTACAAAGATTCGACTTTACAGGAAGGTCAAAAAAACCAAACCCAAATTAGAGTGAGAGAGCAAGAGAGAGAAAAGAGGGAGACCTAATTTGAATTTTTTAAATTTAACAAATGCTTTTCTAGCCTTTCCCTGTGCAAATCCACTCATGCAATGGCACATTTGATATTAAGCATATTACAATATTTATATCAGTTGAGAAGAAGGCTTTTCCTTCTTCATCAAGTCACATCTCTTATTTGTTTAAATCTGCAGCTGATAATGTATGCCACAATTTGATCCAATACACATAAAGAAAAGTTGCCTTAATGGCTGTCTTCTAATTAAGAGCTGAAAACCCACATTGAATTATACAGGTCTAGGATCAGTTAGAGAATTATTGTTCTCTTTTGTTTTCAGTGCATCCTACTTTTTTTCTATTTCAGTCTCTGAGGCCTCATATAATAGAATGCACAAAATCTAAATCCTGAATCTGACTGAATAAGTGTGCAGGACTTGTTTTACTAATGTACCTAACCAGCTTGCGTCTGTGCTATACATGTGTAAGGCAAAGTGTCCTGTAAAAAAGAACAATAAGGCATGGTAACCCCAGACACTTTTAAGCAAAGATCTTAAAACAAAAATTTAATGGATGGATGGTCATAAATGAGCAGTCAAGTTCAGATGGCTCTACCCACTTTGACAGAGGCTCAGACTTTTACTGGGGAACACAGATAAAACTTGCAGGTAACAAAAGAGATCAATTCTTTCCATTTGAAAATAACAACAACAGTAATGTTGGGGGTGGGGCAATTCCACTGGTTTTTAAAATTCACTGTGGGAAGCAGATTAAGACTGCCTTTGTAACCTCACTTACCTGGGATTCAGTCAGATTTCCTTCTAAGCAGACATGATTAGGATTGCACTTTTAGTGCATATAGACTGCCCACCTAGCAGTTCGAAAGCACATCAAAGTGCAAGTAGATAAATAGGGACCACTCCGGCGGGAAGGTAAACGGCGTTTCCGTGCGCTGCTCTGGTTCGCCAGAAGCAGCTTTGTCATGCTGGCCACATGACCCAGAAGCTGTCTGCGGACAAACCCCGGCTCCCTCGGCCTATAGAGTGAGATGAGCGCCGCAACCCCAGAGTCGGACACGACTGGACCTGATGGTCAGGGGCCCCTTTACCTTTACCCTTTAGACTGCCTGTAGGAATGAAGAACTGAGAGAGAGAGAGAGAGAGAGAGAGAGAGAGAGAGAGAGAGAGAGAGAGAGATATGAAGCCCTTGTCAGGACAGCAGCAATTCTATATCAATGAATATGTCAACAACATAGATTGCAACGGACAATCTGCATTTATTTTTATATAATATTTTTTTATAATGAATAGCCCAAAACAGTTCCGTTGCACAGAAAGTAAAAAGGATTGACAGGAAGAGCCCATGCTGTGAAGGGAGTTGAATGGGCAGACAGAAGGAGAACCGTTTGACAGTCCATTGTCAATGGATTCCTCTGACACCCCTAAACCTGGCAAATGTATTTCTCAACCCTGGTTTCATTTACGCTTCTTTTCTGACCTATTTGACTACTCTAAGAACAACCGGTATGTTCAGATTTGCCACATGATGCAATGAAGGTAGGGTCGGATGAGCTGGTTTGCCTGCCTCCATTTTCTCTCATGGTATAGGCTACAGTTTATGTTGTCATGATGGAAAAGTTATTGTTTGGTTCCCTCTCTTCATAAAGAATGGCTTTCCCTTAGAAAACTAGCGCAGCTGAATAGGACTTCTTTCTTTTCTTTTCTTTTTAAATCCCCTCTCTTCTGCCTGGAATGGTGTTCTCTCAACAGGCCTGTACCTCATTCTACTTCCAAACATGAGTTAGTTCTTCATGTCAGAGGTGTCTTTGAATAAAATCTGTTGCTCCGCCTGTCTTGCTATATTAATGCATGGCAAATCTTCATACGAGCATTTTTTAAAAAATATGAAAAACCCATTTTATGTTGAAACCCCCATGATCGCAAGAAAGGTGAAGCTATGTAAAGGAAATGGAAATGAAATTTTCATAGGGGTTTGAGGCACAGCAAATGCTCGCCACAACCTCTTTTGACAATCCTGCTTCACCAGAAGGCCTGCCCACAGACTGAAGATTCACTCTTTGCTTCAATTTGCATTCTTGGGCCTATAAATGTTTTATGGCCTCCCGCTATGAGCACTCACAGCTAGAAGGAGGTAATGCAAAATTGATCTCTGTGTTAAAACAGCTGAGTCTAGTGGGCCTCCTATGACATGTTGGAGATTCAACGGGACTTCATAGACACAAATCCGTTTACCTCTTCACATCCACCCCCCAAATCCCGGACAATTGCTGGTTATGGAAATTATATAATGCTACCACTCCTCGTGAAGTATTTCCAACACCAACAGATGAGTCATTTGTCAGGATGTGGAACACCAGGGTCCCAAACAAGAACCTCAGGCATTTTCTAAGGCCACCTTGTGGTCCTTCCCACTCATTCAGGGCAGGGAGATAGCTCTCAACTGCATGCCATTACTTGCACAAAGAAGTTCCTTGGATAAAGGTTAATGAAGAAATGCTGTCTACAGAGAGCTTTGTGTATTTTGAGACCCTACCAGTCGCTTGACATCCTAGATCAGGCACATATTTATGTGCTTTTAATCCTACACTTTCAAAACATGGGGAGGATCGGCCTATAAATTTGTATACTGTATAAATCTGATGAACAACCCCCACCCCCACCATCACTTTTGGTGTAATTGTAAAGATTCTATCTGCCCTTAAGTATGTATCAGCATCCAGTTTGTTTGTTAATAAAAATGTTTATATACCACTATTTATGAAAAATATCAGAGTAGTTTACAGCAATTATGTATGGAACTGTACAATAGAAATCATATAAAAATATAATCAGCAATCCGCTAACTAATATGGAAAGTTGTGTTCTTAAGCTTAATGGAATAGATACATTGTCAGCAGGTATTTTAAAGTTGAAACAGAAGGTGCTTTACTGAATCTCTATTGGCAGAGTTTTCCATTATATTGGACAACACTAATACAGGAGGTATTTTTTGCGTGAAATGTTCATTTGCATTATTGCATTTGGATCCTGCCTTTCTTCTATGAGGGAAGGGCATAGATAGAATTCATAGGCAGTCTCCTATCCAGACTCTGATCAGATTAAGACTTGCTAAGTGTGGCTGCTTCAAGTGCATTCAGACCAGAACACTTGATGCTCTCGGGATGATTCCAGTTTTACAGATGGCAAATTTTATGAGAAATGGGCAAAATGCAGCGTTCCACTAAAACGCATTCCAAGTCCAGAGATGTATGCTGGAAGTGTAGGAAATGGGTGTTATGTGTGAGAAGAAGCACATTCTGGGAGAGCATTGTTGCACTTCTATTTCAGATGATGTCATCCCTGAATCTGTTTCTGAATGCCAGTATGAGGAAAATGCAGGCTGCCCCTCTTGGCCGTTCCAGGTCTGAGGAAATAGCACATCTACCTTTCTCAGGCTCATCGTCATAAGTGCTTCCAGAATCGGGTCAAGGCATAGGCAAACTCGGCCCTCCAGATGTTTTGGGACTACAACTCCCATCATCTCTGACCACTGGCCCTGTTAGCTAGGGATGATGGGAGTTGTAGTCGAGTTTGCCTATACCTGCTATAAGCCTTTCCCTGGCTTTAGCTCTCTGCTCATAAATCTCTCTATAGAAATCAGGGCTCAGTGGGAACTGTCCTTGGTCCTGATTTCTGTTTAAAAGAGACCTGCCTTAACATGCCTTATGCCTGACTCAATCTGCCCAGAAGGGGACTCTGTCTGACTGCTTCCACTTTTCCCGGGAGCATCAAGACCCAGTGAAACAGGATAGATGACTTAATACGCTTTATAAACAAATCTCCTTTAGCTGTAATCCCATGCACACACTTACTAGGGAGTAATTGAATAAACATACATAGGCTTTACTTGTCAGTAAACATGCATAGGGTTGTTATTTACATATTACCGAGATACTTTAAAACGTAGTCTGAATAGGAGAGCTGCTGAATGAATCAGCTTCGTCAACAGGTAACGGTAATTAAAATGACTGAGTGCATGATACTATTTACCTGTTCATGGTGGGAGAAATGGATACCACAAAGGGTGTTTCCTTTTATTTTTAGACACTGAGAGTCTAAAAATCCTCAGAGATTCTCAGTATAGTAGAGTGGGAGATTCAAATTTGGACCTTACAGAAAAGTTTTAAGCTTACATATTGCCCCCATGCTAAGAATGAAGTTCTGAGACCTGGATGTGCTTCAATATTTGCAAGATTTTTCTTTCACCTATTGAAGAACTGCAGGAATCAACGCAAGCCAGCTTGACCACCTGCAAGCAATTCAGATGTGAGGAGATTGAAGGGATGATACCAGAGTCTCATTGAGTAGGTAGTGCCAGCTTGGCTCCTGCCACAGCACGACTGTTATACCTGAAATCAGAATTCTGTTCTGGAAATGAACTGATAGAAGCTAACACCAGAATGCACTCTAGCCCCAGCCCAGAGTTGGACCCCCCATTATTGTACTAAGTGATCCATTTCTCCCCTAAACTGTCTCTAGATTGGAACTATATTCATCTATCCCAGTGTCTAAATGTTCTGGTCTTTTACAAGTCACTGGCATTAGTGATATTTTGTTTTACTAGAGAAATTAAAAACAACAACATCCTGGGTGTAACGATTGCCTTGAGAGAAAATGGACATACTGTACATCCCTCTTTAAAAGGTGACTGTCCCCTAGAAAGCCATTTCTGCTATTAGGTAGGAAATTATAGGGCCAAATTCATGGCTGTATGTTAAGTGTCTGTGTCTGACCAAACTGCGGGAGGCAGTGGAAGACAGGAGTGCCTGGTGTGCTCTGGGCCATGGGATCATATTCTGCCATTATAATGGGATCATATTCTGCCATTATAATGGGAAATCTCAGTTGGGTGTGTGTGGGTCCAGCAAGTTCTATGGCTAATAGCTCAAAAATGGTTGGACATGATTGCTTTGGCAGAAGTTGCAAGTATCAAATCAGATCAGATCAGAAGTTGTGAAGATCAAATCCTTCAAGCATCTCTAATTGGAAAGCATGGGGTAAGGGTAAAAATGAGGTCTCAGCTGAGCACAACATCTTCTTTTAAGCTCCTTAACTTTATTTTTCAGCTTCTAAAAATGCATATAACTAACAATCTCCACATACCCACAACCTCCCAAGAAAACTATTTATGAAAGAATGCCACCAATTGTCATGGAATTATGTTTCACTGGCCTATTCCTAAACCTTGCTATGGTATCAAACACCTGTCCTGGAGGATACCAAGCGCTATGCCAGCACAATAATTCAGACTGCTGGTGTTGCAGGTAGATGAAGTGGTACTGATCTTGAGGGATTGGAATGTTATTTTGCTAAGGGCTTGCTAAGGGCTTTATTATAATACTTTCGCCATTCATTCCCAATCTGTTGTGGACATGATCTATACATTTGTACATCTATAGCTACTTGTCCCCCCCTACTTCCCACCAATCTGCTGAGTGTGCATAGCTGAAGAAAACTCAGTTGGATTTCCCCCCTTAGTCATGATTTATGAACCTTAACATCTCTCTCCCCCCCACTAGTCGTTATCGTCACTTAAAAGGGGATTTCCTTGGAGCAACCTTAGCTACAAAGTGAATAATAAATGCTTGTCTATTCCCTTGCAATCCATTTACGATCAATGGGGGCTACTTTAGATTCCCTCCCCCAAAAAACTAAACCAGGACTTAAATAGAGTGTTAAGGAAAGGTTCAATTTCTTAAAAGAAATCCTTAATCAACCTGAAATTTAAAGTCTGCTCATAGCCCAATCTTATCCCTAGAAATTTACATTTTGTCAACCTAATGCTGGTTTGTCAATATATATTAGAGGCCTAAATGTACACATGGCTAAAAAAAGAAAGTCAGTTTTGCAAAACAGTTTTATTGAGAAGGTGATGGTCACCTCCCACCCACCCTGGCTCTTGTGCCATCTGAGGGAAGAGAGTTTCTGGCTCTCACATAATGTACCTGTCTTCTCAGCCTTACTCCCATCCTTTATATACCAGCTGTCACCAGACAAGAAGTTAATTATTTTCACACGGCTGCCCCTTATCGAACAGCACCCCAAATTTTCCCGGGGCCTCCTTGAAGACTCTTAAGGTCGCATGGGACTATAACTTCTAAGCATGAGTGTGTTAAAAATAATACGAGACACACAGAGACACACAGAACTATGAAATGAGTAAGAGTTTTCTTAAACTCTTTATACCCTTCTGAAACTCTTTATACTCTTTATAATGAGAGGGTGGGGATTACGCAGAAGGGTGGTGGGATCAGGCTATCACCTATCAGCCAATCACCCATTCCCACCACCCTTCTGAGTAATACACCTCCCCACCCTCTCACTATATAGAAGGGTCTGGTGACTTCTGTTTCAGAGAATCTGAAGAAGTGTGCATGCACACAAAAGCTCATACCAATGACAAACTTAGTTGGTCTCTAAGGTGCTACTAGAAGGAATTGTTTTATTTTGTCAGACCAACACGGCTACCTACCTGAATCTTCCAGCATTTGGCTTCCCTGAATGTCCCCAATGAGAGAAGACCAGACACGTCTATACTGAACATCCTGTGTAGTAATTAGTACAGAGATACAATTTGCATTCATTGCTCAACCCACTTTCGCCTTGTGCTTTAGCCACCACTATCCTGAGTCCTTCAGACAGAAAAAGTATCGAAATGAGCTCTTATATCCAAACTGTAACTATTCACATGTCTGATCCTAAAACTTTGCCTGACTCCTGCATCCATTAGCTGATTTGATTTGATTGATTTATTACGGTTCTTGACCAGCACACATAAATATGCAATACATAAAACAATAAAAGAAAAACAGTAATAATCTAAAAATAGGCAATAAATATAGGTTTTAACAATTGCTTAAAAGAAAACTGATTTGAAGGAGTGTTACTACTTAGGGAGGTAGACTACAGTGATTAATAACACTGGGTCCTCTTTAGCTAGTCCTGAAGATGTTCTGAAGATATTTGGACACTGCTAATTAGATTGGACCGAATTTTTATGGCTCTAGCACAGAATTTGGCTACCTTCGCTGACACATTA
Organism: Zootoca vivipara; assembly: GCF_963506605.1. Lineage (NCBI taxonomy): Eukaryota > Metazoa > Chordata > Lepidosauria > Squamata > Lacertidae > Zootoca > Zootoca vivipara. Next base: position 4,956,105 of record NC_083291.1, read on the forward strand.
GGGTTAGCGTCGGAAAGAAGCCACTCTATATAGAAATTATCCGAGCGTCCAGGTAGCTCTGCCAGTATGGTGTGGATAAGCTCGCCTCGCACCTCCTCGTAGAAGTAGCATCGCAGAAGTATATGGCCGATAGATTCCACTTCTCCTGATCCGCACATGATCATCATGTTTAGGCATTCGTGATAAGCTTTCCTTTCCCCCCCTCCAATGTACAGTACTATCCAAATATTAAATTTGGCATCCCAGTGTGAGAGCAAGACTCTGCTAGGAAGCTGGGTGCTGCTGCCCTTTATGGAGATAGAATGACACCTGAAACATTCCTCATTGTGGGCATGTGATCCTCAGCCAGATTAATTTTTAATTTTCTAATTTCTTAAAAGGGCAAATCTTAAAACTGGATATATTTCCCCCCTCGCTCTGTAATTCACAGAATGTAAAAATGTCAAGACCATTGATCAAATAGCCATAATTACACAAGGGGAGGACTTCAACCTCACCTGGTTGAAACCTAAATCGTTGAATGTTGAGTAAGTGATGTTTGGATAGTCAAATACTCCCCACCTGCTCTCTCAGCACAAGTAAATAGCACAAAATCATTCCACTATGATACAAGTAGACACCAGGGGAAAGGTCTTTCTGGAAATGAAATGCCCAAGCTTTGCTTGGATAAAGGTGAAAAGGTAAAGGACCCCTGGATGGTTATGTCCAGTCAAAGATGACGATGCGGTGGGGCGCTCATCTCACTTTTCAGGCCAAGAGAGCCAGCCTTTGTCCACAGACAACTTTCCGGGTCATGTGGCCAGCGTGACTAAACTGCTTTTGGTGCAGCGGGACACCATGACGGAAACCAGAGTATACAGACACGCCATTTACCTTCCCACCACAGAAGTACCTTTTTTTTCCACTTGGACTGGTATGCTTTCAAACTGCTAGGTTGGCAGAAGCTGGGAAGGAGGAATGGATACAAAAACTTATGGACTATGCCGAAATGGTGGAACTTACTGGTAAAATAAGAAATCAAGATAACAAACTTTTAAAATAAAAGAATGGAAATGGTTTAGTGAATATGTACAAATAAATTATAAACAGATAAGAACATTGGCAGGGCTGTTGTAATAACCTGCAGTTTCATTAGAGTAAATAATTAAAGTAGATGAATAAAAGAATATGTTAAGTTAATTTAGAATATGCAGGAAATGATAAAAATAAATTTAAGGAACCCCAGAAAGAGGTGGAAGGAAATCGAACTTTGAAATGTTAAAATGATTGTAAAACTATTGAAATGTATATAACTGAAAATCATATTTTTTTGGGGGGGGGAACCTATCATAACTTACAATAACAGACACCAACTAATTAAAGCAATCCATCTTTTATAATATTACCAAGAGCACACTAAATGTCTGCCTAAAGAACTGGGTCTTGACCTTTCCCCTAAAGCCCAGAATATGCTTCATAGAATAATAGAATTGTAGAGCTGGATTTGTGTCATTCATAAGTTATAATGTGAGCATCCTTCATTCTTCAGAATTTCACACACAAAGCAACAGGATAGCTTGGTTGGCATGTAAATGTTTAGGTATAGTAAATATTAGGATTTAATTAGAACTTGTATGTCATCTTCACCCTGGTATGGTTCCCCTTTATCACACACACAGCCCAACAAGATAATGACAAAAATTTACCGCCAGCATACAAATCAGTATGGCTAACCTGACCCAAAAATACCCACCCACCCCACTCACACATGAAAACAAAGACCAATCACATAGCCAATCACAAATGAACAACAACACCCTTGGCCAACCCCAATCTCTCTCACCAAAAAAGAACACAAGTGAATAAAGGAGTACCAACACAAACAAAGCTGACATCAAGCCAGGATGTCATATAGAGCAGTGGTCCTCAACCTTGGGCCTCCAGATGTTTTTGGCCTACAAATCCCATGATCCCTAGCTAATAGGACCAGTGGTCAGGGATGATGGGAATTGTAGTCTCAAAACATCTGGAGGCCCAAGGTTGAGGACCACTGATATAGAGGAAGGTGAAAAGTTGTTTTCTGCTGCTCCAGAGAAGCGGACACGGAACAATGGATTCAAACTACAAGAAAGAAGATTTCACCTAATCATTAGGAAGAACTTCCTGACAGTAAGAGCTGTTCGACAGTGGAATTTGCTGCCAAGAAGTGTGGTGGAGTCTCCTTCTTTGGAGGTCTTTAAGCAGAGGCTTGACAGCTATATGTCAAGAATGCTTTGATGGTGTTTCCTGCTTGGCAGGGGGTTGGACTGGATGGCCCTTGTGGTCTCTTCCAACTCTATGATTCTATGATTCTAAGCCCTACATATATCGTCACCTACTCTCACCCCCATCCACCCTCCCACCCCCTATCTACCTCGTTTTCCCTCTTTCTTCTTAGTGTCTTAACAAATGAAACTGATTTGCAAAAATGATACATGTAAAAATATGAGAGACACTGCACACACCTTTGTCATTCAAGAAATCTTTAATAAAAAATAATTTTTAAAAAAGAACTTGTATGTTCTAACTGGGGTATGTTGCAAGACAGTCTCAATGTGTATTAGAAAGGGGGTTGTTCATGGGGTTTGAGGTGTTTAATTATTGTTTATATGTCACGACTGTATGTCAGACTTTGGGTGTGTAATCAAGATCCATGTGTATTGGAATGTGTATACCTTCTTCTGAGCATCAGCAATTAGCATGCGAAGAGTTAATTAACCTAGGTAAATGTCCCAAGTGTATACCAGCCTTTAATCCTATCCAATCAACAAGTGCTGATGAAGTCAGGGGAACTCCTTTGTTAGGTGGTACCTGAGTGGATAGAACTGACCATTAGAAAGCAGCTGAATAAAGGAGATTTAGTTCTTAGGTACAGCAGAATTAGGAGAGATGCCTTTGACTCCAGGGCTGCACTGTTTCTGGGAACAAACCCCTTTTGAGATGGCCATGCTGTAAGATCTGGACTCCCTCCATGCAAACTGAAGGTGTAAATAAGTGACTAGACCAGGCATCCCCAAACTTCGGCCCTCCAGATATTTTGGACTACAATTCCCATCATCCCTGACCACTGGTCCTGTTAGCCAGGGATGATGGGAGTTGTAGTCCCAAAACATCTGGAGGGCCACTGTTTGGGGATGCCTGGAATAGACTATATTTCTTAAAGCTACAATGGACTCAATTGTGTCTCAGTTCTCCAAAGGACCACAGACTCTGGATGAGTGCCTGGAACCCCCTGGGCTCTTGCCACTGCTTGGCAGAGACAGGAGCAGGCACCCAACTTTTGTAACAATATCATGGCCTGAATCACTCTGCTTCACCTTGCTATTCTGGATACGCACAGGGTTGATACACACCCCTATTAGAAACGCCCACACAACAGTTATTTTTTGTTATAGCAAGCAAGAGCAAATGCAATGTGCACACACCATCTTGAGAGACAAACAGTTGTCTTTTAGCAACTGGGGCTTTTTGTGGTTTTTTTGGCGTCCTGATAGCTTAATGTAAGTGGGAAGTCCTCAGGAAGAAGCATTCTTTAAGTGTTGCTCCCACAGTCCATATGTATTGCTAAATCCTGTACTGAAGAAAATAACTCCTCAGTTTCTCTTTATTTTAGTCAGTACAATATGTTTCCAAAATGTTTGTTGTCCTTCTATAAATATTCCAGCACAAGCTTAGGGCTGTGTAGTCAAAAGTAAGTTGCACTGAGTTTAGTAGAACCTATATAAGGGGATGCAGGTGGCGCTGTGGTCTAAACCTAGAGTCTAGGGACCTAGAGTCAGAAGGTCGGTGGTTTGAATCCCCATGACGGGGTGAGCTCCCGTTGCTTGCTCCCTGCTCCTAGCAGTTCGAAAGCACATCAAAGTGCAAGTAGATAAATAGGTACCACTCCAGCGGGAAGGTAAACAACGTTTATATTCGCTGCTCTGGTTTCGCCAGAAGTGGCTTAGTCATGCTGGCCACATGACCTGGAAGCTGTACGCCAGCTCCCTTGGCCAATAAAGTGAGATGAGCGCCACAACCCCAGAGTCGTCCATGACTGGACTTAATTGTCAGGGGTCCCTTTACCTTTACCATATAGGCAGTGCTTTTTTCAGGATTGGATCCTATGAGTGCAAATATCTATATCTATCTATCTATCTATCTATCTATCTATCTATCTATCTATCTATCATCTATCTATCTATCTGAAGGAAGCCTTGTTCAGGGAAGTTTTTAATGGTTGGTGTTTTATTGTGTTTTTAAATTTTTTTGAGAGCCTCGCAGAGTAGCTGGGACAACCCAGTCAGGTGAGCAGTCAATAATAATAATAATCATCATCATCATCATAATAATTTTGGCAACTACAAATTAGATAGGTTTGCCAGTAAGTGGAAACTGAAGCAAATTTCTCCCTCATTCCCCCATTCATCATTTATCTTCCTAATCTGTTTCCCGTTCCCAGGTGTTGTCTGGTTTTCATGGCTTCCCGTAGGTCCTAAGGCCCATCAATGGCTCCTAGCACCAAGTGTCAGCCACTCACCTTCGGTGCAAAGATTCCTTCCCAGTTACCTTTGATTATATGTTGGAGCCTCCATGCTCCAGCCCCGCTCCACAAAAGCCTATAAAATACTGTCCCTAATGTGTTTGATGGCTAAGAAGACGACAAGACTTACAGTAACTGCATGAGATGCCTTAGAAAGTACAGGCTTTGAGGGACTGCCTTCAAATGCATTTTGCTCTCCATAAAATGTGAATGATTCACTGTGGTTTTTTTTAAAGATTGCTGGCACTCATATGCTGTTGGAAGGAACAAATCCATTCTCTATTTCTAGAGTACTTTCGCAATGAACAATTGAATAGACGTGCCCTTTCTCACTTTGGCGTGGTGGAACCTTTTTCAAACTGCTCTTACCTCTGTTCAATGTAGTTCTGAAGAGCAAGAGACACATTAAGCTCTCAGGCCTAGTTAAAATGCTCAGAAAATTACCTTTTAACTCCAAAACAGTGGGAATAATGTTATTTCCCCCCTCTTTCCCCCCCAATAAAGCAAAGATACTTGCTGCTCCAACACTTTCAATAATTTTGCTTTTTTAATGGATCATAACCATGTTTTATTTGAACAATGTTAACTTAAACAAAGTTTTACTTAAATGGAAGAATCAAAACTTTGATGGAAACTATATATGGATGCTTAGCAGAAAAATCAACGTAACAAGTGTGGAGGGAACCCTGATATTTATGGAATTCCTTGCCTTCTGTTTCCTAGCTTCAGAAATATGCATTGCATTTTCAATTTTTATATCAGGGAACCTCAGGCGCTGGGGACACTCTGCCAGGTTTTCTGGATTATGACTTTCAAATACTGGCAAAAATTCACTTTAATACAGACCTGGAACGTTTACTAACTTCTTTCTTGAAAGATACACATAGTTTTACATGGTTTTCTGATATTACCCTCAAACTCAGGCAAATGGGGATTGCGATAGATTCCCTTCTTCTATCGGATGAGTCACAAATCTTCTCTCTCATCAAACGGAGACTGCTAAATAATGAAATCCAAAAACTCTACCCCTCCCAGCCTTTTGTTTGTTCATTGGCTTACTTAGGATTTCAGCCCCACCATGGAGTAATCCCGTTTTACTTTTATAATTTAGATACTCCATTGCATTACAGAGCCTTATTGCTAGCTCATCTGAATGCATTCCCCTCACCTGTTTTGTTTGGAAGGTTTCAAAAAATCCCCTTCCTGAACAGATTCTGCTTCTGTAATAAGAAAACACCAGATGCAATACATCACATAATTTTGGATTGCCTCTTCTCAACACCATTCACAGAGATCTCCTAGTGACTCCCTTACATCTTAAAATATTGATTTACAAAGAGTCTGTAATCCAATATTTGTCAATGGATGATACTCCCAACACTACCAAGATTGTTTGTGGGTATTTAGCCAAGAGTTTTAAAGCTAAATCTAATGTTGCCTGATTTATTCAATGGTGGCTATCTAGTATTTTATAGATTGCATAGGCCAGTGGTTCCCAACAGGTGGTCCGGGGACCCCCAGGGGTCCGCGAGCTATGCCAGAGGGGTCCTCAAGATCCTATTAGAATAAAAAATATATTAAATATATTTCGTATGATAACAGATTTCTTGTTTTGGCCGCTTCCTGCATGAGCAGAGTCTAGCGCAAAACTAGAATTAGATAGAGGCAGTAGTTCTGCTGTATGCCGCAAGGACTACAAGAAACTTGGAGATAAGGCAATGAAAAAGATCCTTCCATTTGCAACCACATATCGGTGTGAGCAAGCATTTTCTTCCATGTGTTTCATGAAAAACAAATACAGTATAGGAATCGGCTCGACATGCAGTCAGATTTCAGAGTGAAAGTTTCAAGTTTGGAACCTAATATTTCAGAAATAATGGACTCAAAGGACAGATTTAACTCATCTCATTAATAACTGAAAATTAAAACTAACTGTATACTGATGGAGTACTCTGTTGTAACTGTAAAAAAGTATAAATATAAAATATAAAAAGACTCTTAATTTGGCTCTCACTTTTAATTTTAGGATTAGGAATTAATAGGGGTCCTTGTCACAATAGCGGCTCGATGAGGGGTCCTCAAGAAAAATTTGTTGGGAACCCCTGGCATAGGCAGCCTTCACCGACCTTTCTCCATGCCCTCCTCAAGCACTTTCCCCTGGCTGGAATGTGTCTTTGAACTTCAATAATTATTCTTACTTGCCTGGCTGGTTGATGGAGAACAGAGGGATGTGCATGTGAAAAGGAACTAGGAGTCTTGGTAGACCACAAACTGGCCATGAGTCAACAGTGTGATGCAGCAGCTTAAAAAAAGCCAATGCAATTCTGGGGTGCATCAATAGGAGTATAGCATCTAGATCAAGGGAAGTAATAGTACCACTGTATTCTGCTCTGGTCAGACCTCACCTGGAGTACTGTGTCCAGTTCTGGGCACCACAGTTCAAGAAGGATACTGACAAACTGGAATGTGTCCAGAAGAGGGCAACCAAAATGGTCAAAGGCCTGGAAACGATGCCTTATGTGGAACGGCTTAGGGAGCTGGGTATGTTTAGCCTGGAGAAGAGAAGGTTAAGGAGTGATATGATAGCCATGTTCAAATATATAAAAGGATGTCATATAGAGGAGGGAGAAAGGTTGTTTTCTGCTGCTCCAGAGAAGCGGACACGGAGCAATGGATTCAAACTACAAGAAAGAAGATTCCACCTCAACATTAGGAAGAACTTCCTGACAGTAAGAGCTGTTTGGCAGTGGAATTTGCTACCAAGGAGTGTGGTAGAGTCTCCTTCTTTGGAGGTCTTTAAGCAGAGGCTTGACAGGCATATGTCAAGAATGCTTTGATAGTGTTTCCTGCTTGGCAGGGGGTTGGACTGTATGGCCCTTGTGATCTCTTATGACTCTATGATTCTGTGATTCTATGCATATCTCTATCCACCAGTCAGGCAAGTTCATATGGGGACAGGTAGTTAAATAAATTTTAGTAATAAAGTTATATAATACAAAAAGATTATACTGATGGTGTGTGCCTTCACATAGCCATTGTGATAAACTCATGGTACAAGTAGAGGTGGGAAGAAAATTGATTTCAGTTTGCATTTGAAGGTAAACCTACCCAATTCTCAGTTCTGGAAACGAATATGCAAAATGGAAACTTAGCCATCCTGCAAAAAAATCACACTTACAGTTCTCCTGTTAAATAACATGTATATAAAATGCAGATACTAGGGTAAGAGGTGCATGGAACAATGCATTAGGGGAAATTGCTTATGCAAATATGCATATTAGGAGATATTTATTCAAAAATGCTGTTGCAATCTCTTAAGAACTTCTTTTTTTATTAAAAAAAACACAAACTGTCCTGAAATGCGGATAACTGAATTTAAGATTAGAAAAATGAGAAACGGAGAAACATCAAAAGTGACAGTAAAGGTAAAGGTAAAGGGGACCCCTGACCATTAGGTCTAGTCGTGACCGACTCTGGGGTTGCGACGCTCATCTCGTGTTATTGGCCGAGGGAGCCGGCGTACAGCTTCCAGGTAATGTGGTCAGCACGACAAAGCCGCTTCTGGCGAACCAGAGCAGCACATGGAAACATCATGGAAACACCGTTTACCTTCCCGCTGTAGTGGTACCTATTTATCTACTTGCACTTTGACATGCTTTCAAACTGCTAGGTTGGCAGGAGCTGAGACCGAGCAACAGGAGCTCACCCTGTCGCAGGGATTCAAACCGCCGACCTTCTGATCGGCAAGCCCTAGGCTCTGTGGTTTGGTTCCCTCAAATGGACTTACTGTACTTCCGAGTAGACATGTATAGCATTGCACCAGGAGAATCCAAAATTAAGCTATTTTGCATCAACAAAAGAAGAACACTCTCCACACCTCTCAGGGTTAACAATGCTGGGATAAAATGACACAGGCAAGGCTTAAAAGAGATGAGGGGCATGTTTAAATTGACAAAGGAAACTTTAATGCACTATAACATTGAAATTTATCTAAATTCAATATTGTTAAACATTCTTAAAGATCAGATGCATTATACATGAACTATATGGATTATTTGTCCCAAGGAAACCATGGTGACATTTCTGTCTGTCACTTAGTATGACAAGGTTAGCATGTTTTATTCAAAAAAATTAAACAGTAAAATGATTTGTATGCATTACTCTTTCTTTGGGTTGTCAGAGAAAGCAGAAAGAAACACTTAGTCTATGACACAAAGGCAGCTTTTGCACACATTTTTTTTTATTAAAAAAAATGACAAAATGAGATTGCTTCCGGCATCCATAAAACAGATACTTTAGTTTTCTTCTCATCTGTAAAAAAAAGAAAAGAAACAAAGAAACAAAGGAAGAAGACAGAAGCAAAAAGAAATAAAAGCAGCATGAATGGAGGAGGGAAAGGGATTCTGGGATTCAAGATTCCAGAAACTGTACCTGTTTGTGGTTGCCCCCCTTTTTTTTGTACAATAAAATTGTGGAATTCATTGAGAATCATGACAAATCCTTATGCATAAATGTGATTCTCATGAGTATGTGCTTCTTAGCTATCAAATTTTGAGAATCTGTGGTCTGGTTCTACTTTGTTGTTCGGGTCTGTTGGATTCCTAAGGCATTTCCTCCCAGGGAATGGCTTGGGACCAGGGTTGCCAGACTCAATAGAGGACAGGATTTCTGTTCTTTAATTGCCCTGCTCTCTTTTGAGTCTGGAAACCTTAGAGAGAAACCAGCAGTCCCTTTGCTTAAATTTCCAAGACAAGGGTCTGCTGGTTTCTCTTTAAGGTTTCCGGACTCAAAAGAGAGCAGGGCAATTAAAGGCACAGAAGTCCTGTCCACTATTGAGTCTGGCAACCCTACTTGGGACTCTAGAAGACTTTTGGATTCTGTTATAATAGCCTTCCACAGTTGGGTGCCTCCCATCATCTCCAGCCAGCATGGTCTATGGCAGATTTCCTCAACCTCGGCCCTCCAGATGTTTTTGGCCTACAACTCCCATGATCCCTAGCTAGCAGGACCAGTGGTCAGGGATGATGGGAATTGAAGTCTCAAAACATCTGGAGGACTGAGGTTGAGGAAGCCTGGTCTATGGGATGGGTGGGGGGGGCAATCTTGGCCTGCCCCGGGGGGGGGGTCCAATTTGGCTGACGTTCCCATCAGCTGATGTCACTGGTGTTTGTTAATTATTTGCTATTGGTGTCAGTTTAAACAATAAAATCATTAAAAGTCATCCATATACATTGATAATACAAAGACGTACAATCTATAAAAGACTAGATAGCCACCATTGAATAAACCAGGCAACATTAGATTTAGCTTTAAAAATCTTGGCTAAATACCCCCAAACAATCTTGGTAGTGTCGGGAGTATCATCCCTCGACAAATATTGGATCACAGACTCTTTGTAAATCAATATTTTAAGATGGAAGGGAGTCACTAGGAGATCTCTGTGAATGGGGTCGAGAAGTGGCAATCCAAAATTATGTGATGTATTGCATCTGGTGTTTTCTTATTACAGAAGCAGAATCTATTCTGGAAGGGGATTTTTTGAAACCTTCCAAACAAAACAGGTGAGGGGAATGCATTTAGACGAGTTAGCACAAAGGCTCTATGATGCAATGGAGTATCTAAATTATAAAAGTAAATCGGCATTACTCCATGGTGGGGCTGAAATCCCAAGTAAGCAGATGAACATACAAAAGGCTGGGAGAGGTAGAGTTTTTGGATTTCATGATTTAGCAGTCTCCGTTTGATGAGAGAGATTTGTGACACATTCGATAGAAGAAGGGAATCTATCGCAATCCGTATTTGCCTAAGTTTGAGGGTAATATCAGAAAACCATGTAAAATTATGTGTATCTTTCAAGAAAGAAGTTAGTTAAATTTCCGGGTCTGTATTAAAAGTGAATTTTTGCCAGTATTTGAAAGTCATAATCCAGCCCCTAGATTCTAAGAGATGCTGGCCTAACTCTGCACACATAGCCAGCATAACCAGATAGAAGATCACTGGTCCGGCTAGCACAGCATTGTCTACAGAAAGAGGTTGTGGCTTCCACACTCATGCACACTCTTGTATGAACACATGCAAGGGCAAACCAGCATGAGGGAGACGAAAAGGCAGACATACATATCAAATTATTGATATGATGAACAATTGGGGAGTGACTGGAATCTCCTTCAGAAGTGTGGGAATGTTAAGGATAGTAGGAAAGGATATATTGAATAAGTGATATAGCAGGGCAGATTCCCCTCAATATAGCTGGAAGCTGGTTTGCAGATTCGTTTGAATCTCTTAGTTAAGATTATTTCCTGGTTCCCCCTTTAATCCCTCTTAAAAGAATAAAGACACAAGAGTTTATTCACATTTCAGTTCACGATTTGATCCCTGAAAGGCAGGCTTTACTTGGGAGTTACATAAACAAACTGTGAGTTCATCTCATAGGGAGACTGAACTCATGTGCTGCTGGCTGAGAGCCAGCAGACAGCAAAATTACATTAAGAAAACAAAATGGCTGCAGGAGAGCAGCATGGCAGCAAAAGATCAGCAAGCAAGAAGAGAAAAACAAGTGAGAAAATGGCTGCGTGACTCAGCTCTTTTATGGAGTCAGCCAGAGCCACGGTCACCTCCCAGGTCACATGCAGGGGGAGGATGCTCCAGACCAGTGAAACAGGAAGTTACACTGACTTGATGTCCGCCTGCCTGTGCCCACTATAGGGAAATAAGGAATGTTGCATTTGACTGTAAATGGATTACATCCCACACGCAGGATGTGGCCTGCAGAAAGTTGTCCAGAAGGGAATGTGACGCTTGGGTTGAAAAGGTTCCCCCACCTCTGATGTACTTCAACAACATCTGGAGGACTGCAGATTGCCTCTTCTCTTGTAGACTTTCTTCTGCAGCCTCTCTTCCTTTCCCAGCATGTTCTCCCCCCTCTGTTTTGTTATTGCAGTTGGTGCAGGTAGCATATTAGTGATATTGATCAAACAGGGTGAGTTTTGGGAGAATGGGATGGCCACGGCACACAGCGGAGGTATCTTCCACTTCAGCTTCCTAGGCAAACTTTTGTGTCTGCAATCTGACTTGATAAAAGTGTTTCATTACAAGATTTTCTGGTGTTAAACATCATTACAGTTATGAAAGGGGACCTTTTGATGTTCATCTCATACAGTGGAATTGATTTATTTTGCAAAAAGGGTTTTGTACAAGGCACACAGTTGCAACTTTCTTTTGAAATATGCAGCACGCTGAGATGAATTTTGCCTTTCTTATTGTCAGGAAATTGATTTGAGAATTACACTGGTGAGTTCTAAGGGGTTGACTTATTTACTCTTGAGAAAGATTTTCCTATGTATTACTTATGAGGTGCAGGCACTTTGGGCAACTGCTTTTGAGGCTGTGTTGCGGGGCCAGCCTTGCCAGGCAGTAAGACAAAGCGGCCTGCTTCAGGCGGTAGAATTGAGGGGGTGGCAGGAATTAGTGTCTGAAATGTGCAACAAGCTTTCTAAAGTGGTGGCCTTAGTGGCAGAGCTTTATTGCTTCAGGTGGTAAAATATCTTGGCCTGGCATTGCTTTGATTCATTGCTCTATTATTTTAATGTGCTTACTCTGTCAGTGCAATAGGAGAGTATAGGTGTTTCATTGTTTAAATTGCACAACCAACCTTACTATATGCGTGTGAAACATGGACCACTTATAAACGCCATCTCCAACTCCTCGAAAGATTCCATCAACGGTGTCTCTGAAAATTTTTACACATCACTTGGGAAGACAGGCAAACTAATATCAGTGTACTGGAAGAAGCAAAGATCACCAATGATTCTTCAACATCAACTTCGTTGGACTGGTCATGTTGTGCGGATGCCTGATGATCGTCTTCCAAAGCAGCTACTCTCTTCCAAACTTAAAAATGGAAAGCGTAATGCTGGTGGTCAACAAAAGAGGTTTAAAGACTCTCTCAAGGCAAATCTAAAAAAATGTAGTCTGAACACTGACAACTGAGAAACACTGGCTTGCGAGCACTCCAGTTGGAGAACAGCCTTTACCAAAGGTGTCATGGGCTTTGAAGACACTCGAACTCAGGATGCAAGGGAGAAATGTGCTAAGAGGAAGGCACGCTTGGCAAATCCGTACCATGATCATCTCCCGCCTGGTAACCAATGTCTCCACTGTGGAAGGACGTGCGGATCCAGGATTGGCCTCCACAGTCACTTACGGACTCATTGTTAAAACCGTGTTTATGGAAGACAATCTTACTCGGCTACGAGTGATCGCCAAAGATCGCCATCCTGCGGTGGGATGGTAAATGGCATTTCTGTCCACTCTGGTCTCCGTCACGGTGTTCCGTTGCACCAGAAGCAGTTTAGTCATACTGTCCACATGACTAGGAAAGCTGTCTGTGGACAAACGGCAGCTCACTCGGCCTGAAGCAAGATGAGCGCTGCACCCCATAATCGCCTTTGACTGGACTTAACCGTCCAGTGGTCCTTTACCTTTACCTTATTTCTGATTGCTAGAAAGGCACACAAACAGGAAGTAGGATCTCACTCCCACTGTGTCCAGCCAGGTAAAGGGGTGCAACCTATATAAACTAGTCATGTCCCTGGCCTGCTGTCTCTCTGTGGAAATGATGTCAAGGAGGAAGGCACATCCAACAGGTAGATTGTGATCTATCAGTAGATCACTGGACATCTGTGGTAGATCACTGGTAGGTCACTGGCTCCCCCCAAAGAAACTCAACAAGTTTGGCTCCCCTAAAAATAGCCTGAACCCCCCCCCCAAAAAAACAGGGCTTTCTTTCCTAAAAAGCTCAACAATTTTGACCTGAACCCCCCCCCCAAAAAAGGGGGTAGATCACTGCAAGTCTTTAACTCTGTGAGATCGCAGTCTCTTGGGGGTTGGCCACCCCTGGTATATGATATAAACATGAAGCGATAATAGCCTGCTAAACTCTTTGGGAGAGGAATGGAACATATATTTGGAAATTGTGAAAAAAGGCTGAAGCTATCGTTGAGGCTTTTCCATTAGCCCATTGTATCTATAAAAAGGCAGTGAGACAAGACTGCTCATTACCTGTCTGTTCCAAACAAGACAAGAAAGTTGCAACCTGTCTCAGAGCATCCAATAATACGTCTGAGGAAGAAAGGGGGGGACGGACCCAGCCACCTAATCCCTCAAGCTGTTGATAAAAGCTTCATTAGATCAGTCTGTTATCAATCCTAGATCTGGCAGAGTTAGGTGTACCTGTGAAAGCCAATGGATTCATGCTTGTTAAGCATCTTTACAGCATAGCCTGTGGTTCTTCACAACATGGTGTTTTCAGATTTACTGTGCTAGAAGCAGCTCAAAATCCTAAACGGAACATTCTTGTAAAAACTCGGAATTTCCAGAAACAAAATCTGTTGTAAGGGTGGCTAGGGTGCACACATCAGTTTCTTTCCGATCATTTTCAGATGTACTCACCCGTATGTCAGTTTCAACTCAGCTTCATCTGGTATGCCAGCTGAGACCTTACCTGCCTGTGCACTGTCTCGCCAGAGTGGTGCATGCTTTGGTTATCTCCAGCTTGGACTACTGCAATGTGTTCTATGTGGGGCTACCTTTGAAACTACGACTAATCCAGAACGTGGCTGCCAGACTGGTTTCTGGGAGTAGCCGCTGGGACCATATAACACCGGTCTTAAAGGATCTGCACTGGCTCCCGTTACTTTTTGGAGCTCAATTCAAAGTACTGTATGGTGTAGTGGTTAAGAGCGGTAGTCTTGTAATCTGGGGAGCCGGGTTCGCGTCTCCGCTCCTCCACATGCAGCTGCTGGGTGACCTTGGGCTAGTCACACTTCTTTGAAGTCTCTCAGCCCAACTCACCTCACAGAGGGTTTGTTGTGGGGGAGGAAGGGAAAGGAGAATGTTAGCTGCTCTGAGACTCCTTAGGGTAGTGATAAAGTGGGATATCAAATCCAAACTCCTCCTCCTCCTCCTCCTCCTCCTCCTCCTCCTCCTCCTCCTCCTCCTCCTCCTCCTCCTCTTCTTCTTCTTCTTCTTCTTCTTCTTCTTCTTCTTCTTCTTCTTCTTCTTCTTCTTCTTCCTCCTCCTCCTCCTCCTGACATTTAAAGCCCTAAATGGCTCAAGTTGTAACTCATTAGTTTAGGACATGAAGATCAGGTTGGTTTCTATCAGAAGTTGCAAAGATTGAACATTGCAAGCACTCAAATGTGGCTGAATGGAGCTAAAGCAAAGATGGCAAAAGAACTATAGATTTCAGAATTTTAACTTGATTGACAATATGAGAACTAATTTTAAGCATAAATAAGTATATGAGCAGGTGTGAAGCAAAGCATGCAGTTGACCCCTCCAGGAATGTGTTGAGATACCACAGGTGCTCAATTGACTAGTCAGCACAAGAGTCCCACAGACCCAGTACCTTTTCATACTGGGGTCTTCTTATGAGGCCTTTGCTATACAGATGTCAAGGGCAGAAGCATGGCATTAGGCAATGAAATCTCCTAGGTAAGCATCACCGAGAATCAATCTTCTAAAAAATGGATTGCCTTATTGGTAAACTAGCTTCATATTGCATGTGATATCAATGAGTTGTGGATGCCTATAAAATATTTATCAGTGCAGAAACACAGTGTTATCATGGTTTGATTTCTTGGAAACCAATGACCGAAAAAAAAGTTGCAACTTTACTGAGACTAGAAATCAGCACTGCTTACAGTATATGAAAACACGCTGAAAAGGAAAAGAAAGCCTGTTTTTATAACTGTCTGGCTATGGTTGTAATCCAGAATTTCGTAAGGCTCGGGCAATGAAGAATGCCATATGCACCAAGAGGATTGTTATTTCCTATCACTGAAGAGAATGAGGCAGTCACCACTTAAGCAGAGAGACAACTCTGAACAAGGGATGGATGAATGAGTAAATATCTGGTCTCTCACATTTGTTGACCTGTAAGTTCGTTCCATTCTATTTCTGCATTAAACTGCTGCTGCTGCTTTAAATAATCTGCACAAAAATGCTGCATTTTATTATATGGTTAAATAGTTTAAAATAATTTCCCTTCAAAACACACATTAAAAATATTTTTGAGGAGGGTTTTTTTTCCATCTGTGGAAAATGCTGGAGCATTTAGAACAGGCATAGGCAAACCCGGCCCCTCCAGATGTTTTGGGACTACAATTCCCATCATCCCTGACCACTGGTCCTGTTAGCTAAGGACGATGGGAGTTGTAGTCCCAAAACATCTGGAGGGCTGAGTTTTCCTATGCCTGATTTAGAACGTACATGCTGTAGTGCAAAAGTGAGTTCTAATACGCGCAATACTGCAGGAGCAGTATTCATATTGGAATTCAGAAAGATCAAATTCTTCGGGCCTCCCTAAGGAGAATTTTGTTGCTGAAAGGTTTCCATCTATTATCTGAATGTGCAAATATTTGCCAAAGATCCAGCAAATATTTGAGGACAAAAGAAGAACCTGCTGGATCAGGCCTTTGACACATCTACCGGTATTCAGCAAGTGGTATTCAGAAGCAAAATGCCTCCAGCAGTAGAGGTAGCATGTTAATGTAGAAGGGTTTATGTATGCAGAGAAAAAAGGACAAGAAAGGGTTAAGTTAGGTGTGCTGGTTAATTGGGTGTGTTTGCCCTGCACCTGCTATGAGTTAACCATGTGAGTTGAGAGTGACTCAGCCACAACCTAAACTTTAAATACACTTCTTTTTGAAGCAAGTTTGCTCTTGGCCCCTGCCCTTAGGCAGACCTGGGCTGGATCTGCACTGACCGTTTTAACGTTATTAGAACGATATTAGATATAGCGTTCTAAAATGTCACAGGGCATCCTGGTAAATTAAAAAACGTTCCTGACCTTGCTTTGTCCGTAACAACGCAGTTTCCCTTACTGTCGGGTTCCTGGTTGCTCTGCAGAGCCCTTTGGTGTCACATTTCAATAACGCATAATAAGGAAAATTTAATGTGTCCATCTATGTTATGAAAAACATTCCTTAACCCTTCCTTAACGTTATAAATGATGAGTGTAGATGCACCTCTAATTTGTGTTGGAAGACTGCAAGGAGACAGTGTGCTGCTGGAAGGACTATATATCACAACTGTATGTAACCTCTAAGTTGTAGAACTGCATTATACTGTCAGCAAAGGGACTGACCCTCCCTAGAACTGTCCAGTGTTTTTCTGTTCCATTGGCACACTCTGCTGGAGTGTTGAGTGGGAACTCTGCACATGCCCCATCATAGAACATTTCTATCATGAGATTGTAAGATATTTGACTTCAGTGATTTATCACTGACAGAACTGGATAGTTCTTGTGAATGAATGACAAGGCATATATCAATTTGGTAGAGTCAAGAAGACAGTTGCCTTAACTTTCTGAAGGTTGGACAGTCGAGTCTGCATTACAAGTCCATTTTGCAAGCCCACCTTTCTTATAGCACATGCTGACAAGTTCCAGGATCTCATTTCCACTTTCTGCTGCCACACATTTTAGAGTATGGCCCACCCTGCAGAAGCATCTAGTGAGGAGAGGTGGCCATTTCTGTGCTTGGAGAAAAGCAATTGATGAATGTCAATGTAGTGCGATTTATGATTTATGATATAATTTAGGAGGAAATAGTGCAGAAAACTGTGCTCACACTTTGCTGTGTAAATCATGCATGAGATTCACCAAAATGGGACAAACAGGCTTGTGGTTTTCTTTCTTTCTTTCTTTCTTTCTTTTTGACTCATGGGGAGAATGTTTTGTCAACAGTGTGAAAGGCTTAGGGATGGTGATGTTATGAAAAAATGCAGAACCCCATTTCCTTCTAGGACCCAATTCTTCCTGCTGGTTAAATAATGAGTTTGAAAATATTCTTGTACAAGTAGGCTCTTATGTCTCCAGATTTGGACAGATTCACCAAGCTATAAACTTTAAGGGTGGAGAATGCAAAAATAAGCTATTGCCCAGGCACATGTTGTAGAAACGTATTTTGTTACTGGAGTGTGTGTGTTTTTGAGATATTTAGGAATGAATAAATCCTTTACAGAAATCTTTCCATGTTCAGAAGATTCACCCACACTCTAAATTGCATCCAAGGGATAACTATTACACCTTCTTCCTTCCCTTGTTACCCTCATCCAGGCGCGCAGACTCTGGAAAGATATGGGGGAGGGCGCTGATGTCATGTGTGACATCACAACATCGCGTCTGGGCATCGTGATGTCGTGTGTGACACCCAGATGTCAGATGTGATGCCATTGCATGGCAACTTAGCTTCCATCTCTGGCAGCGCCTCTTCCTCCTCCTGTCATCACCACAGGTTGAGGGCAGTTCCCCCTCCATGGCAGCAGCAGTAGCAGCAGGAACTACCACGTCAGAGGCATAATATAATAATAATAATAATAATAATAATAATAATAATAATAATAATAATAATAATTTATTATTTGTACCCCACCCATCTGGCTGAGTCTCCCCAGCCACTCTGGGCGGCTTCCAATCAAATATTAAAACAACACAGCATTAAATATTAAAAACTTCCCTAAACAGGGCTGCCTTCAGATGTCTTTTAAAAATAGGATAGCTGCTTATTTCCTTGACATCTGTTGGAAGGGCATTCCACAGGGCGGGTGCCACTACTGAGAAGGCCCCCTGTCTGGTGCCACTACTGAGAAGGCCCTCTGTCGGGCTAGACAATGCTACCATTCAGTGGATTTGTAACTGGCTGACTGACTGAACCCAAAGGGTGCTCATCAATGGCTCCTCCTCATTATGGAGAGTAGTGACTAGTGGGGTGCCACAGGGTTCTGTCTTGGGCCCAGTCTTGTTCAACATCTTTATCAATGACTTGGATGATGGGCTTGAGGGCATCCTGAGCAAGTTTGCAGATGGGGAGTAGGGAATCTAAAGGTCTCCAGCTGTTATTGGACATCAGCCCCAGTAGCATGGCCAACAGTTAAGGGTGATTCTGTAGTCCTGCAAGAGCTGCAGTCCCCCCCCCCCCCCGGTCTACAAAATTTACTTAGCTGTTAAAATACTGCTGAAAAACAAGAACACAGTTTACAGAAAGAGGCTGCTTTTTTCTTGAAACTGAGTCCATAATCTGTAACTTTGCAGCTTGGCGGATCACTTTTTTTGTCAAGGAAGAAGGGAGAAGATAGAAGATAGAAAATATGCTCATTTTAGCTGTCACTGTTCTGTGTTTGATTTCTTGGACATCTTGGCAGTCATTTCAGATCGTCTGACTTCCTGGAGACAGGGAACACAGTGCTTGTGACACTGGGTGGAAGGGGGGGGGGAAACCACTCAGTCAGATGCACACATCTCAAAAAAAAATCTCAAATCCCAAGAAGACAGCAATGTGGTAACAAAAAAAGCTGGAAAATGCGAAAAACTTTTTAAGTGTCTAATTCTGTGCTTGGAAGAGAAGCGTGGGTGTGTATGGCATTAGCTTTCCCAGCTCAGCAGGCTTTCCTAGCTTTGAGTTAAATTCTTGTGTATGTGCCCCGGAACCCAACAGTTGCTAAACAGTCCCATTTGTATTCTCTGTGAAGTTAGCAGGGGATTTTTTACCACATAAGCTGTAATTCAGAGGCAGGGTGGGAGGAAGCAAGGCACACTTGAGGCACTCCCTTTCATATAGACATTGGTATGGCGTGACTCTAAAAAGAAACATTCTGCAGCGGTCTGACATGTGCCAAATTGTCATTCTCCCTGACTGAGTGAAATGAATTCCCTCACTGAGAGTTTGAAGGAAAGACTAAGCTTCTCTTCTAAAAAGAAACATGTACAGGTGACTACAAAATTGGTTGTAGTAACAACCAAATAAAATTTCTTAATTTTAATTTTATTTGGTTGTTATAAAGGGGAAAAAAATTAATAAACATTATATTTTTTAAAAAATGGTTGTAGTGGTTTTGTGGCCTTGTAGTTAGTTCCGTTTAAGGGCATAGCCTCCAACATTTCTCTGATGATAATAATAATAATAATAATAATTAATTCATACCCCACCCATCTGACTGGGTTTCCCCAGCCACTCTGGGCAGCTCCCAACAGAGTATTAAAAACACGATAAAACATCAAACATTAAAAACATCCCTAAACAGGGTTGCCTTCAGATGTCTTCTAAAAGTTGGATAGTTGTTTGTTTCCTTGATATCTGATGGGAGGGCGTTCCACAGGGTGCCACTACCGAGAAGGCCCTCTGCCTGGTTCCCTGTAACCTCACTTCTTGCAGGTAGGGAACCACCAGAAGGCCCTTGGAGCTGGATCTCAGTGTCTGGGCTGAACGATGGGGGTGGAGATGCTCCTTCAGGTATACAGGGCCTGGGTTGTTTAGGGCTTTCAAGGTCAGCACCACCAACACTTTGAATTGTGCTCAGAAACGTGTTGTTGTTGTTTAGTCGTTTAGTCGTGTCCGACTCTTCGTGACCCCATGGACCATAGCACGCCAGGCACTCCTGTCTTGCACTGCCTCCCGCAGTTTGGTCAAACTCATGTTCGTAGCTTCGAGAACACTGTCCAACCACCTTGTCCTCTGACGTCCCCTTCTCCTAGTGCCCTCAATCTTTCCCAACATCAGGGTCTTTTCCAAGGATTCTCTTCTTCTCATGAGGTGGCCAAAGTATTGGAGCCTCAGCTTCACAATCTGTCCTTCCAGGGAGCACTCAGGGCTGATTTCCTTAAGAATGGATAGGTTTGATCTTCTTGCAGTCCATGGGACTCTCAAGAGTCTCCTCCAGCACCATAATTCAAAAGCATCAATTCTTCGGCGATCAGCCTTCTTTATGGTCCAGCTCTCACTTCCATACATCACTACTGGGAAAACCATAGCTTTAACTATACGGACCTTTGTCGGCAAGGTGATGTCTCTGCTTTTTAAGATGCTGTCTAGGTTTGTCATTGCTTTTCTCCCAAGAAGCAGGCGTCTTTTAATTTCGTGACTGCTGTCACCATCTGCAGTGATCAAGGAGCCCAAGAAGGTAAAATCTCTCACTGCCTCCATTTCTTCCCCTTCTATTTGCCAGGAGGTGATGGGACCAGTGGCCATGATCTTGGTTTTTTTGATGTTGAGCTTCAGACCATATTTTGCGCTCTCCTCTTTCACCCTCATTAAAAGGTTCTTTAATTCCTCCTCGCTTTCTGCCATCAAGGTTGTGTCATCTGCATATCTGAGGTTGTTGATATTTCTTCCGGCAATCTTAATTCCGGCTTGGGATTCATCTAGTCCAGCCTTTCGCATGATGAATTCTGCATATAAGTTAAATAAGCAGGGAGACAATATACAACCTTGTCGTACTCCTTTCCCAATTTTGAACCACTCAGTTGTTCCATATCCAGTTCTAACTGTAGCTTCTTGTCCCACATAGAGATTTCTCAGGAGACAGATGAGGTGATCAGGCACTCCCATTTCTTTAAGAACTTGCCATAGTTTGCTGTGGTCGACACAGTCAAAGGCTTTTGCATAGTCAATGAAGCAGAAGTAGACGTTTTTCTGGAACTCTCTAGCTTTCTCCATAATCCAGCGCATGTTTGCTATTTGGTCTCTGGTTCCTCTGCCCTTTCGAAATCCAGCTTGCACTTCTGGGAGTTCTCGGTCCACATACTGCCTAAGCCTGCCTTGAAGAATTTTAAGCATAACCTTGCTAACGTGTGAAATGAGCGCAATTGTGCGGTAGTTGGAGCATTCTTTGGCACTGCCCTTCTTTGGAATTGGGATGTAGACTGATCTTCTCCAATCCTCTGGCCATTGCTGAGTTTTCCAAACTTGCTGGCATATTGGGTGTAGCACCTTAACAGCATCATCTTTTAAAATTTTAAATAGTTCAGCTGGAATATCATCACTTCCACTGGCCTTGTTATTAGCAGTGCTTTCTAAGGCCCATTTGACTTCACTCTCCAAGATGTCTGGCTCAAGGTCAGCAACCAAACTACCTGGGGTGTACGAAACCTCTATGTCTTTCTGGTATAATTCCTCTGTGTATTCTTGCCACCTCTTCTTGATGTCTTCTGCTTCTGTTAGGTCCTCACCACTTTTGTCCTTGATTATGGTAATCTTTGTACGAAATGTTCCTTTCATATCTCCAATTTTCTTGAACAGATCTCTGGTTTTCCCCATTCTATTGTTTTCCTCTATTTCTTTGCATTGCTCATTTAAGAAGACCCTCTTGTCTCTCCTTGCTGTTTTTTGGAAATCTGCATTCAGTTTCCTGTATCTTTCCCTATCTCCCTTGCATTTTGCTTGCCTCCTCTCCTCCGCTATTTGTAAGGCCTCGTTGGACAGCCATTTTGCTTTCTTGCATTTCCTTTTCCTTGGGATGGTTTTCGTTGCTGCCTCCTGTATAATGTTACGAGCCTCCATCCATAGTTGTTCAGGCACTCTGTCCACCAAATCTAAATCCTTAAACCTGTTCCTCACTTCCACTGTGTATTCATAAGGGATTTGATTTAGATTGTATCTTACTGGCCCAGTGGTTTTTCCTACTTTCTTCAGTTTAAGCTGGAATTTTGCTATAAGAAGCTGATGATCTGAGTTACAGTCAGCTCCAGGTCTTGTTTTTGCTGATTGTATAGAGCTTCTCCATCTTTGGCTGCAGAGAATATAATCAATCTGATTTCGATGCTGCCCATTTGGTGATATCCATGTGTAGAGTCGTCTCTTGTGTTGTTGGAAGAGAGTGTTTGTGATGACCAGCTTGTTCTCTTGACAGAACTCTATTAGCCTTTGCCCTGCTTCATTTTGAACTCCAAGGCCAAACTTGCCAGTTGTTCCTTTTATCTCTTGATTCCCTACTTTAGCATTCCAATCCCCTGTAATGAGAAGAACATCCTTCTTTGGTGTCATTTCTAGAAGGTGTTGTAGGTCTTCATAGAATTGGTCAATTTCACTTTCTTCAGCTCCGGTAGTTGGTGCATAAACTTGGATTACTGTGATGTTAAAAGGTCTGCCTTGGACCTCAGAAACGTACTGGGAGCCAATGTAGGTCTTTCAGGACTGGTGTAATATGGTCTTGGCAGCCACTCCTAGTTACCAGTCTAGCTGCCGTATTTTGCATTCATTGTAGTTTCTGGGTCACTTTCAATGGTAGCCCCATGCAGAGTGCATTGCAGTAGTCCAAGCAGGAGAAAAACTTCCCTATTCGGGGCTGCTTTCAAATGTATTGTATGGTTACTTCTCTCCTTGGCTCAGGGGTCGCATACCCTCCAACTTTTCTGAAAATAGGAGCATGCTAAAGAAAGGCAAGACATTCCAGGATCAAATCAGAAACTGGGATGGCTTCCGTAAATCTGGGACTGTCCCTGGAAAATAGGTACAATTAGAGAGTCTGCACTTTTCCATTCTAGGGCTCCTTGAAGCACACCACACTTGTTCCACCATAATGATGAACCCATTGCTAATACTCTCCAAATCAGAAAAGAGCTCATGCTGGGCACCTGTACAGGATGTATTACATAAGACCAAAATTCCACATAAGATACTTATAATGATTAAAAATAAACCAATTGTATAAAATCAGGGTCTTTGAAAAGAATGGAAATCTTGAAGCCTACCACCTCATGCAACGAAGTGCAATTTAAATTGCCCATACCAAGTGCTCAGAAAGTATTGAGGCCATCATGTAATTGGTGTTTATACCATTGTGAAATACTGGCAATGTATTTATGAAAGCATTATGCAGTCTGCTGTAGCCTTAGGCTTTTGGCCATACAGGAAGCATCAAGAATTTGATGCATGAGTGGATGTGAAATTGACTCATGCATCTGTTATTTACACTTCTGGTTTTAACTCTCCTACGCTTTCAATAAGCATTTTACTTATCTGATATCAGGGTCACCATGTTGCTAGGATAACCTGAATTTGTCAGTGACTCTATTGTGATGAAGAGTAAATATGAAATTGTATTTTGGAATTTATTTATACTAGTGGTGGAGAACCTCTGGTCTTCCAGATCTTGGTGCACTCCGACTCCCATCAGCTCCTGCCTGCATGGCCAGTGATCAGGGAGGATGGGAGTTGTAGATCCACAGGTTCCCCACGCCTGATTACATTATAGGGTATAACTATATATGAATTGTTTATGGTTTCTATAATAATTCTAATCTTGAATCCTACGAGGTCACAGAAAGTTGCATCAGTAGCTTAGAATCATAGAATCATAGAATCATAGAGTTGGAAGAGACCACAAGGGCCATCCAGTCCAACCCCCTGCCAAGCAGGAAACACCATCAAAGCATTCCTGACAGATGGCTGTCAAGCCTCTGCTTAAAGACCTCCAAAGAAGGAGACTCCACCACACTCCTTGGCAGCAAATTCCACTGCCGAACAGCTCTTACTGTCAGGAAGTTCTTCCTAATGTTTAGGTGGAATCTTCTTTCTTGAAGTTTGAATCCATTGCTCCGTGTCCGCTTCTCTGGAGCAGCAGAAAACAACCTTTCTCCCTCCTCTATATGACATCCTTTTATATATTTGAACATGGTTATCATATCACCCCTTAACCTTCTCTTCTCCAGGCTAAACATACCCAGCTCCCTAAGCCGTTCCTCATAAGGCATCGTTTCCGGCCTTTGACCATTTTGGTTGCCCTCTTCTGGACACGTTCCAGCTTATCAGTATCCTTCTTGAACTGTGGTGCCCAGAACTGGACACAGTACTCCAGGTGAGGTCTGACCAGAGCAGAATACAGTGGTACTATTACTTCCCTTGATCTAGATGCTATACTCCTATTGATGCAGCCCAGAATTGCATTGGCTTTTTTAGCTGCTGCATCACACTGCTGACTCATGTCAAGTTTGTGGTCTGCCAAGACTCCTAGATCCTTTTCACATGTTCTTAGTTCATCAAAATCTCCTAATCCATTAATTTCACATTACTACATCAAGATAAATTAGCTATTGTATGGTTAAATGGGTTTTTTCAGATTGGGAGGCATTTGTTTTTAGAATTTAATATATCACAGATGTAAATCCAAAGGGTTCTCTCAGCAGCTCACAAATAGGAAAAGCAATTCTTGCAAAAATGTTACAACCTCAAATGCAGAGGGAGGATTAATGTGTATAATGTTTGGCTTGTCTGCTCACCACCAACACCTAACCATCAATGAGATAAACAGGCTGTGCCTTCATCTGTATCTCATGCACTTTTCCATGGCAGAGATGCCCAAGTTTCCCTTTTGAACATCTCACCAGATGGGAGGTATCTTAATTGCTTGCTGATCCTGCAAGTGTTGCAGCCCACCTGTAAAAGTCTATGACGGACCCTTCTTGCAAGCATAATTTCACAGTAATTTTTAAGCCGTGCTTCCTGATTCATACATGAAATCAATAATGTGTAAAGTTCACTTAATAATAACTAGCCCTATGTGATCACTACAAGAGGATAAACAAGGCATATCAAGGGGGATCCATCCAAAGGATGTTTACCCTTTTGAAGACTGACATGGTGTCTAAAATACGTAGAAAACAAATGGTTGAGTGAATTGTCAGAAGTTAGCAGACAGTGCATTGATTCCTGCTTTTAGACCAGGATATGGGAGAAGTCTAACTTAGAGCTTCTCAAGATCACAAGTCATGAAACCCACCAGGTGTTTATCAGTAGATGAGAAAACCAAGTGTTTTGGAAAGACTGCCACAGGTTACACCTCAAATTTTACAAATGGTCTAAGTTAAGAACTCCACCTTCCAGATTCCTCGTTCAAAGGGACCCCAGTTCAACACCACATTCTCTGACGAGCTATGCCCCTGTTCCCACTAAATGAGGTTGAATGCTTTTTTGCATTTAATAATAAAGTAATTTAAAGGTAAAGACAAAGGGACCCCTGACCGTTAGGTCCAGTCGTGACCGACTCTGGGGTTGCGCGCTCATCTCACGTTATTGGCCGAGGGAGCCGGCGTACAGCTTCCAGGTCATGTGACCAGCATGACAGAGCCACTTCTGGTGAACCAGAGCAGCACACGGAAACACTGTTTACCTTCCCGCTTGGAGCGGTACCTATTTATCTACTTGCACTTTGACTTGCTTTCGAACTGCTAGGTTGGCAGGAGCTGGGACCGAGCAACGGGAGCTCACTCCGTCGCGGGGATTCGAACCGCTGGAACACTACCATGATGGAAGTAAATTATCATTCAGTTCTGTAGTTATACACTGAAGATACCAAATAAGTGGGCTTACTAGTATGTATGCTTAAAGGCTTGTCAATAATATGCAGCCTGAGAAGATAAAGTAAATACATTCCTGCCCAGAACATAGCTGAGTTTTGACTGAATGGTTTTGTGCCCTGTTTTCAGCCTCCTCAGAATGTCAAAGAACAGCCAACAGCCGTGGAAAACTTGAAGTCAGGTACTGTCAGATGAAAGCCTTCTGAGGTGTTTCTCTCTCTCCCTCTGAATGAATCTGAGTGGCAAATACTCCAGATGAATCCTTAATGTGAAAATCCTGTCATAAAAAATTGAGACTTACTGCTTATATCATCAACTGGGTTGAAGGGACGGTATCTAACCATCACTGGTGTAACTACCAGCAGAAGTCTTGGGTTTTGAAGAAGAAAAAAAGAAACCTAGACAGAACAGATTCCAGTGAAACTTTAAGGCAGCAATGAGATACAGTGGTACCTTGGTTCTCAAATGCCTTGGTACTCAAACAACTTGGAACCCAAACACTGCAAACCCGGAAGTAAGTGTTCCGGTTTGTAAACTTTTTTCAGAAGCTGAATGTGTTGGGTTTTAGAGTGTTACGCTTCCGATTTTGAGCGCCACACTTCCATTTTGAGAGTTACGCTGAGGTTTGTCTGTGTTTGCTATTTATTTTGCATTTTTGTTTTTGCAGCTCTTTTTGTGTGTGACAGTGTGGAACCCAGTACAGCTACTGATTGCTTGTGTGACTGTAGTACATTGTTTATTGCTTTCATTTTTTTTTGAATCAATGGTCTCGTTAGATAGTAAAATTCATGTTAAATTGCTGTTTTAGGGATTGTTTTTAAAAGTCTGGAATGGATTAATCCTTTTTGCATTACTTTCTGTGGGAAAGCGCCTTGGTTTTGGAACGCTTTGGTTTTGGAATGGACTTCCAGAACAGATTAATTTTGAGAATCAAGGTACCACTGTACCTGTGGCTCTCTGCATATTGTTTAACTACGACTCTCATTATCCCTCACCATTGACGTTGCTGGTTGGGGCTGATAGGAGTTAAGAGTCCAAAAATATTGGGTGGGTAGGTGGGAGTCACAGACTCACTGTTATTAAGGCAAAACTAGGACTGCAGATAAAAGCTCTATCTTTTTTTTAAAAAATCAAGGAGTGTTGAAATTTGTCTCTGTGCTTTTACTTATCAATTAGTCACCATTCCATTCTGTGCTGCTGGAAAACTTTAATAGCGCACCACTAATGGAAAACAGGACATGCTCTTGCTAATATGAATGATGCTCCGGTTAATTCATTCATTGGAAGTGCATATAAACTTAAGCTAATGGTGCAGAGTCATTGTTTTTAACTGTAAACAAATACATCAGGTCTGATGACCAGTATGAGGAATTGCAGCCAAACCCCTCACCATCAGCCATGCTGGCGGGGGTTCATACGAGTTGGAAGCCCAACAATGTCTGAGTTGCCAGAGGTCTCCCACCTCTGTTCTACAGAGAAAGTTGGTTCTGAGCCAGTTTTGGAGTTAATAGTCCTCATCATTGGTAAATGCACATGTCTCCAGGCTTCTCTTCCAAATTAATTTTGCTTGCATTCCATTGAAAAGAAATGGAAAGGAGCACCTTCACCAAAATGAATTCAGCAGAATGAGAAATAAAGAGCAAACAGTGCAGGATTATTAAACTGAATGTGAAGCACGAATGCTTTTTCAACAAAGATGTCTTTAAAAGCAATGATTTACAATAATGTCTTATCTAGGGCTGAGCCAAATCTTTGCCTATGCCAATTTTTGCTTTTAAAGGGGAAGGAATTAGTGGCAGAATCCTGCACACAAAACCCCTCACCTACCTTCTTACCTTCTTTTTACACTGTTGGCAGCCTGTTGAGAGATTCTGCTTTCCTACTTTGCGGCATTGGTGCCATCAGGGATCACGTAGGCAGTGTGATAATGTCATGTATGACTGCAGCCAATCATCCCTTTTGGGGATAGAAGATGACATCACAAAGTTTAAGTGCAAGAGCAATTCCTCATTATTAATAGGATCCCCGCTGATACCAAGTATTGCCTAAAGCAAAAACTGAAGAGTATTGATATGGGCCAATGGCCGAAATAAATTTGCTACTACTACTACTGAAGAGTATTTGGAGGGGAGCAGAGTTAAGAAACCTCTAATTATTAGTTTGGAAAAGTCAAGCTGAGGGCTATAGGGAAGTGGTTATAGTGTAGAGCAGGCATAGGCAAACTTGGCCCTCCATATGTTTTGGGACTACAGTTCCCATCATCCCTGACCACTGGTCCTGCTAGCTAGGGATCATGGGAGTTGTAGGCCAAAAACATCTGGAGGGCTGAGTTTGCCTATGCCTGGTGTAGAGACTAAATGTCAATTTACACAACACTGAGAGTGAAATCAAACATCAGGAACATTCAGAGGTGTAGCTGGGGGTGGGGGTGGAACAATGGGTGCCACAGCATGGGGGGGGCAGCACTTACCGTGGAGCCTGCAGTGTGCCTGCACCACACGCCTCTCCTGGGAGTGACGCAGTAGCTCAAGCGCCTGCGGTCTCCACACTGCCTGAAATGGCAGCGTGGGGCTTGCATCTGCCCACTGCCACCCTACAGTATTTGACTGGACTTAACCATCCAGGGCTCCTTTACCTTATTTCTTCTTGGTGCACACTCCCAGTCCCAGTTCTGTGGCCAAACAGCTTACCCAGCCCACACATGGAAAGTCCAACATGTTTAAGCCTGGATACAAACCTCAATACGAAAATTATTTGGCCAGAGTTGTTGAACTTTTTTAAAGCTATTTTTTGGGGGAAACTTCATTTCCGACATGGTTTTCCCAGACATTTTGCTGATTTTCTGGAATTCCCCCTGGACACCATTTTTAACGAACAAATTCTGGATCTGTATGGGAAAACCTGGACATATATCAAAGACCTTACTCCATCTACCCTTTGTGCCACTGCAACACAAAACTTTTTTTTCCCTTGCTGCCTACACAGTTGCATGCACGCATGCATGCATGCACGCACACACACACACACACAAAACTTTCAGAATAATTCCTAAAAATCTTTCAACAGTTTCTTTCACCACAAACATGCAAAAAGCACAAATCAACAGTAGATTGCATAGAAACTAGCCTACCGTACCAAGGTACCTGTTTGCCTCTGCCTCTGTCTATCAATGACATGTTGCCTATGGAAGGTAACCCAGAAAGGAACATGAACCTCAGACTGATATGGGTACCCTACCCCTAAGGTAGGGAAATGGCAGAAATGTTCAGTAAGGATGCCACGGGTTAAGCGCCTGCTGAAAAGTGACTCAATTTCCTATTTTGAAATAATAAAAGAATGAATGCAAGAGAAAGAAAGCAGGGCATGACAAAAAAGGGGGGAAGGAATGATAAAAGTCCATTCTTCCCCAAGGCTGCTCCTGTTTGGCATTTACATGCTCAAATCATTTACACCGCAACAGGCTGATTTCGAGTTGCTTTGCTGATTCTTAATTGCAATATGTGGTCTGTGACAACCATCTGCTTATGATGCCTCTTGGTCTCCCATTCAGCAGGCATCAAATTTAAAACACTGACAGGAACAATTTATGTGGGGTTAACAAGTTAATAGAGAAGCAGAAGCTATGTGTCCTATTAGAATTTAAGATACCATTTGTTTGCATGTGTATATATATACACCCCTTCATGGATCAATGCCTTGTCGTGGCGAAGGGGCTTGAATAACTCAGAGAAGCTATGAGCTATGCCATGCAGGGCCACCCAAGATGGACAGGTCATAGTGGAGAGTTTTGACTAAATGTGATCCACCTGGAGAAGGAACTGGCAAGCCACTCCAGTATCCCTGCCAAGAAAACTCCATGGACAAAGACAACAGGCATATAAAAGTTATGACGCTGGAAGATGAGCCCCTCAGGTCGGAAGGCGTCCAACATGCTACTGAGAAAGAGCGGAGGACAAGTACAAGTAGATTCAGAGCTGATGAAGCGGCTGGGCCAAAGCCGAAAGGACGCTCAGTTGCGGATATGCCTGGAAGCGAAAGGAAAGTCCGATGCTGTAAAGAAAAATATTGCATAGGAACCTGGAATGTAAGAACCATGAATGGAGGTAAGCTGGATGTAGTCAAAAATGAGATGACAAGAATAAATATCGACATCCTGGGCATCAGTGAACTAAAATGGAAGGGAATGGGCGAATTCAGTTCGGATGACTATCATATCTACTACTGTGGGCAAGAATCCCGTAGTAGAAATGGAGTGGCCCTCATAGTCAACAAAAGAGTGGCAAAAGCTGTAATGGGATGCAATCTCAAAAATGACAGAATGATCTCGATACGAATCCAAGGCAGACCTTTTAACATCACAGTAATCCAAGTTTATGCACCAACTACCGGTGCTGAAGAAAGTGAAATTGACCAATTCTATGAAGACCTACAACACCTTCTAGAAATGACACCAAAGAAGGATGTTCTTCTCATTACAGGGGATTGGAATGCTAAAGTAGGGAATCAAGAGATAAAAGGAACAACTGGCAAGTTTGGCCTTGGAGTTCAAAATGAAGCAGGGCAAAGGCTAATAGAGTTCTGTCAAGAGAACAAGCTGGTCATCACAAACACTCTCTTCCAACAACACAAGAGACGACTCTACACATGGATATCACCAAATGGGCAGCATCGAAATCAGATTGATTATATTCTCTGCAGCCAAAGATGGAGAAGCTCTATACAGTCAGCAAAAACAAGACCTGGAGCTGACTGTAACTCAGATCATCAGCTTCTTATAGCAAAATTCCAGCTTAAACTGAAGAAAGTAGGAAAAACCACTGGGCCAGTAAGATACAATCTGAATCAAATCCCTTATGAATACACAGTGGAAGTGAGGAACAGGTTTAAGGATTTAGATTTGGTGGACAGAGTGCCTGAAGAACTATGGATGGAGGCTCGTAACATTATACAGGAGGCAGCAACGAAAACCATCCCAAGGAAAAGGAAATGCAAGAAAGCAAAATGGCTGTCCAACGAGGCCTTACAAATAGCAGAGGAGAGGAGGCAAGCAAAATGCAAGGGAGATAGGGAAAGATACAGGAAACTGAATGCAGATTTCCAAAAAACAGCAAGGAGAGACAAGAGGGTCTTCTTAAATGAGCAATGCAAAGAAATAGAGGAAAACAATAGAATGGGGAAAACCAGAGATCTGTTCAAGAAAATTGGAGATATGAAAGGAACATTTCGTACAAAGATTACCATAATCAAGGACAAAAGTGGTAAGGACCTAACAGAAGCAGAAGACATCAAGAAGAGGTGGCAAGAATACACAGAGGAATTATACCAGAAAGATATGGAGGTCTCGTACACCCCAGGTAGTGTGGTTGCTGACCTTGAGCCAGACATCTTGGAGAGTGAAGTCAAATGGGCCTTAGAAAGCACTGCTAATAACAAGGCCAGTGGAAGTGATGATATTCCAGCTGAACTATTTAAAATTTTAAAAGATGATGCTGTTAAGGTGCTACACCCAATATGCCAGCAAGTTTGGAAAACTCAGCAATGGCCAGAGGATTGGAGAAGATCAGTCTACATCCCAATTCCAAAGAAGGGCAGTGCCAAAGAATGCTCCAACTACCGCACAATTGCGCTCATTTCACACGCTAGCAAGGTTATGCTTAAAATTCTACAAGGCAGGCTTAGGCAGTATGTGGACCGAGAACTCCCAGAAGTGCAAGCTGGATTTCGAAAGGGCAGAGGAACCAGAGACCAAATAGCAAACATGCGCTGGATTATGGAGAAAGCTAGAGAGTTCCAGAAAAACGTCTACTTCTGCTTCATTGACTATGCAAAAGCCTTTGACTGTGTCGACCACAGCAAACTATGGCAAGTTCTTAAAGAAATGGGAGTGCCTGATCACCTCATCTGTCTCCTGAGAAATCTCTATGTGGGACAAGAAGCTACAGTTAGAACTGGATATGGAACAACTGAGTGGTTCAAAATTGGGAAAGGAGTACGACAAGGTTGTATATTGTCTCCCTGCTTATTTAACTTATATGCAGAATTCATCATGCGAAAGGCTGGACTAGATGAATCCCAAGCCGGAATTAAGATTGCCGGAAGAAATGTCAACAACCTCAGATATGCAGATGACACAACCTTGATGGCAGAAAGCGAGGAGGAATTAAAGAACCTTTTAATGAGGGTGAAAGAGGAGAGCGCAAAATATGGTCTGAAGCTCAACATCAAAAAAACCAAGATCATGGCCACTGGTCCCATCACCTCCTGGCAAATAGAAGGGGAAGAAATGGAGGCAGTGAGAGATTTTACTTTCTTGGGCTCCTTGATCACTGCAGATGGTGACAGCAGTCACGAAATTAAAAGACGCCTGCTTCTTGGGAGAAAAGCAATGACAAACCTAGACAGCATCTTAAAAAGCAGAGACATCACCTTGCCGACAAAGGTCCGTATAGTTAAAGCTATGGTTTTCCCAGTAGTGATGTATGGAAGTGAGAGCTAGACCATAAAGAAGGCTGATCGCCGAAGAATTGATGCTTTTGAATTATGGTGCTGGAGGAGACTCTTGAGAGTCCCATGGACTGCAAGAAGATCAAACCTATCCATTCTGAAGGAAATCAGCCCTGAGTGCTCCCTGGAAGGACAGATCGTGAAGCTCAGGCTCCAATACTTTGGCCACCTCATGAGAAGAGAAGAATCCTTGGAAAAGACCCTGATGTTGGGAAAGATTGAGGGCACTAGGAGAAGGGGACGACAGAGGACAAGATGGTTGGACAGTGTTCTCGAAGCTACGAACATGAGTTTGACCAAATTGCGGGAGGCAGTGCAAGACAGGAGTGCCTGGCGTGCTATGGTCCATGGGGTCACGAAGAGTCGGACACGACTAAACGACTAAACAACAACAACAATATATACAGGAGCAAAGATAGCAGATTTGCATCAGTCAGCCCATAGAGAAAAATAGCATGGGAGAGAAAAATAGCCACCTCCCGACATGTGCAAATAGCAGAAGCCACAGTTATTATGTCATGCACACCCAGGAACTGTGCCTCTATCAGTGTAGCGACTGCCTATAGGGCTGTCAGCCAATTAAAGCAGTTTAAGTTGATGACTTGCCTTTTAGTGAATTTTGAGCATTGGAATGTATTTGAATACCACCGAAGCATCTTCCCCCACCCACAAGAAGTATGAGATAACACACCGTTTAACAATAACTTTCTGACCATAAGAGCTATTTGGCAGCAGAATGGAAGATGATGGACTCTCCTTCATTTAAACATGCCATAGTCAGTGATCCTTTAGCTGTGATTCCTGCATTGCAGGGGCTGGGACTAGATGACCCTTGGGATCCTTTCCAACTCTGTGATTCCATGATTCAATAGAAATGGCCCAATATGGGGTTGCATCTAAAGTGCACCCCGGGATAATGATATTAGACATGAAAGTGGTGAGTAAACTTAGGGGCACAGGTTTTAACTCAGCTGCCTTCAATTCTGTCAGGAAAAAAGGCAGGGTATAAACAAATATCACCATCTGCAACCTAGAATATTTGGGCTCAGTTATTAGTTCAACACAACTAACTTACATATAGGTCTAATCAATGACCTCTAGAGTTTTGGTTTCTCAGTGGCCACATCTCTTCAGATGTTGGGTGGCTTTCCTTAGCTACTCACCCTCTCTGGTCCCATATTTCTGGGCAGGTAACCCACATTGATTCCAGAGTGGACCCACAACTGTCCCCTGGGTGCTGCAGGCCCCGTGATCCGGCCCAGGGCTGTCTTAAGCGCCCCTGGCGCCGTGGTGCGCCGGATCTCTCCGGCGCCCTCCCGCCCCATTTCCCAGCACGGTGGGCGGGCAGGCACAGTGCGATCTCTCCGGCGCCCTCCTGCCCTGTTTCCCAGCGCGGTGGGCGGGTGGGCGAAGCGCGCAGGTGCACGGCGGACCGGCAGACCAGCCGGCCAGCGGGCAGGTGCAGCTCGCGGCGCCCTCCTGGCGGGCCGGCGCCGTGGTGCCCTGCGCCACCCAGCCTGCACGTAGGGCCGGCCCTGATCCGGCCCCATCTGAAAACAGCCTATTGTTGTTCTTAGTCACCTTTTACATCAAAGTGTCTCAAAGTGACTTCCATAATAACAAAAATAAATGAAATAACAAGAAATATCTAAGGGTAAACCACATATTTGAGGGGCCCTATGACCTGCATCAAATAGGGGTACCCCCTGAGGGGTCCCTGTTGCAGGACTGCTGTGGTCCTAGCCCCCGTCTGAGTTTCAGAAAGAAGCCACTCCTCCCAGATCCCTTTAACAGGACACCCTTAACCAAGGAGTGGAAAGTAGAGGCTACAAAAAAAAAAAAAGGTAAAGGACCCCTGGATGGTTAAGTCCAGTCGAAGGTCACTATGGGGTTGTGGTGCTCATCTTGCTTTTCAGGCCGACGGAACCGGCGTTTGTCCACAGGCAGCCTTCCGGGTCATGTGGCCAGCATAAATAAACCGCTTCTGGTGCAATGGGACACCATGACGGAAACCAGAGTGCACAGAAACGCCGTTTACCTTCCCGCCATAGTGGTAGCTATTTATCTACTTGCACTGGTATGCTTTCGAACTGCTAGGTTGGCTTAAGCTGGGAAAGAGCAACGGGAGCTCACCACCGTCGTATATATTCGAACCACCGACCTTCTGATCGGCAAGCCCAAGAGGCTCAGTGGTTTAGACCACAGTGCCACCTCCCCTCCAGCCAAGACTAAGGCTTACTCAACTTACCCAAGTAGTGATGATTGCCAAGAGGTAGGTGAAAACCAAATAGCTGGTGCAAATTTGCCAAGTGGAAACATTCTTGCCCGGCCCCGAATACAGCAGGCAGGCCTTCCAACCCAGCCATTCACTAGATCACTGGCATGGATATGACCTTTGGACTTAACTTGCATAAACCTCATTTGGACTTAACTTGCAGCTTGGTTGCACGACACAACAGTATTATTTGGAGAGAAACAATAAAATGATGCAAGCAGTTTCTGCGAGTTTTTCATTTTAAATCTGAATCTTAATTGCTCGTGTGTATAGCATAGCAAATGTTGACCAAGGTGTGCTATAATTAGATGATGCCAGCAGTGCTAAGAAGACATTGGTAAAAAATATTCCCTTTTTTCCCCTAAGAGAAAATGTCCATGTCAGGGAAACATGGTAAAAAAGTTTAAATAATTATTCTTGGTCTTTCCTGCTATGTAATGAATTAAGGGCAAAATGGGTTACACCTTTGATAAAAGTCAAGGAGTGTAAGTCCGATCAAGAAAAAAATCAATTTGGCTTTTAATCAGTCAAAGTAAAGGCATTTACTTTGCATTAAGTCCATTTGCCTTGTTGGCTCAAAGGTTGAGAGAAAAGGTTAAATACAAATACAAAAGGGCAGAAGTACAATTGGAGTTGAAAAGTTTTTTTTTTTTTAATGGCATGAGTCTAAGACTGCAGAATCAAGTTCTGGAAGAGTTAGTTTGGCTGGAATGGAGTGCTGTGTGCATTAAAGAGAAGGATGAGGGACCATGAATAAAGCAACCACTGAATGTGACTTAGATGGGAACCTTTAAAAAACAAAAAGAATTCAACAAATACAGTGGTGCCTTGGTTCTCAAACGCCTTGGTACTCAAACAACCTGCAACCCAAACACTGCAAACCTGGAAGGAAGCGTTCCGGTTTGCGAACTTTTTTCGGAAGCCAAAAGTGCTCCATTTTGAGTGCCACGCTTCCGTTTTGAGTGTTATGCTGAGGTCTGTCTGTATTTACTATTTATTATGCGTTTTTGCAGCTCTTTTTGTTTGGTTTTTGCGCGGTCAGGAAGAGTCCCCCAAAGCCCCAGGCAGCCCCCAAGCGGATTAAAATTGGCCACAACTTTATTAAGAATTCAGATGTAAGGAGACCTTGGCTTAGGCATTGGGCGTATATCCTTCCCAGCCCCCAGCCGGGGATCTGGGTAATTTCAGGGTTATCCAGCATGTGTGGGGGTTGGGCTAGCTCTGGAGAACATATGTTCAAGCAGATAGCCCGCCCCCCCTCGATCGCAGCCGCTGGAGGGGGAGGGCAATGACAGCCTATTGCATATGGTCAATGCCTCCCCCTTAGCCCCGTTTACAGGAATCCTGTTATCACCGCCGCAAATGGGGGCGGGGGGTCACCGCCCCACCCCCCCATTTATGTAGATGACTAAAGGATTCCGCCCAAGGCCTGCACCCACCACAGTTGTGATGAATTGCTACGGGAAAGGCGAAACCTGCCAATGCAGGGAATTTCCTTTCCGGCCCTTCAACAGCAGCCGTGTCGTAGCAGCGCCTGCGTGCGTGTACGCCTGTGGATGCAATCATTAATTTTTTGGAAGTGTAGGGTGGGAAAGCTCTGGAGCCGTTGACTGCTTCCCTGGAATGACTCTGTTTCAGCCGTGTTCAAGGTAAGGTTACCTCCTCCTACCTGGCCAATCCCCCCCCCCGGCAACGCCTCCCCGAGCTGGATTGGACAGGTAACTGCGTGGGTGGAGTCCACCAGTATCCAGCCCGGGAAGGCAGCGCCGGCCTCTGAACTTCCAGGGCTGCCTCAGGGATCCCAGGGGGCTGCGCGCGACCGCGCAAAATGCGCCTCCCCTTTTATGTGGGGAACGGTCATTGTGACTGTGTGGAACCCAGTTCAGCTACTGATTGATTGATTGTGCGACTGAAGTACATTGTTTATTGCTTTCATTTTATGGATCAGTGGTCTCATTAGATAGTAAAATTCATGTTAAATTGCTGTTTTAGGGGTTGTTTATAAAAGTCTGGAATGGATTAATCCTTTTTGCATTACTTTCTGCCTTGGTTTTGGAACGCTTTGGTTTTGGAACGGGCTTCCAGAACGGATTAAGTTTGAGAACCAAGGTACCACTGTAATGGGGAACGTGAGTATCACTACATATAAGCTATAGGCTGAACATGCTGGATGTTAGTCACAGGAGAACTACTGAAAGGCAGAGGCAGCTAACCTTTGGCTCTCCAGAGAACCAGTGTAGTATAGTGGTTAGAGTGTTGGGCTAGGGCCCCGGTGACCAGGGTTCAAATCCCACTTGGCCCTGAAGTTCACTAGGTGATCTTGGGCTAGTCACTATCTCTCAGCCTAACCTACCTCACTGGATTGTTGGAGGAATTAAATGGCGAAGGGGAGAACCATTGTACACCACCTTGAGCTCCTTGGAGGAAAAGGTATGATACAAACACAACCTGTTGTTGTTTAGTCGTTTACTCGTGTCCGACTCTTCGTGACCCCATGGACCATATCACACCAGGCACTCCTGTCTTCCACTGCCTCCTGCAGTTTGGTCAGTCTCATGTTGGTAGCTTCGAGAACACTGTCCAACCATCTCGTCCTCTATCGTCCCCTTCTCCTTGTGCCCTCAATCTTTCCAGGGAGTCTTCTCTTCTCATTTCCTTCAGAATGGATAGGTTTGATCTTCTCGCAGTGAACACAACCTGCCAACCAATAAATAAAATGTTGTTATACTGTAACTTCCATAAATCCTGATCATTGCCCATAGTGCAGATGCTCATGGGAGTTCAGCAACATCTGGAGAATCATGGGATGGTCATTCTTGCTGAAAGACAAATACACAAAAAAATTATGATTTTGTTTTAACCATGATTAAAATGAATGGTTCTTTCACTTTTATTTCCAGAAACAAAGCTTATAGATGTGTTATTTCTTGGTCCTAGTTTACTCCCTGGAAAATGGAGGGTCCCAGATTGTGTGATACAAGAGGATACATCTGTTTGAGTGTACACATGTAGGCTTGATGCAAATGATATACTTGAGCATGTAGCAGCTTTGAACTAGGCAGTAGGTCAGGCATAGGCAAACTCAGCCCTCCAGATGTTTTGGGACTACAACTCCCATCATCCCTGACCACTGGTCCTGTTAGCTAGGGATGATGGGAGTTGTAGTCCCAAAACATCTGGAGGGCCGAGTTTGCCTATGCCTGCAGTAGGTGAACATGGCTTTACTTGATCCCGGCAGCTCAGCAAAGTACTCTAGTGAACCCAGAAATTTCAGCCGAGTATATCCGCCTTTCTCTGCTTCACACAAGACTTTCCTCTATTCTCAGAGACTGTCAGAAGTGATTCTTGGGAGAAAAGTGGGCAGGGAAAAAATTCTGGTTTGCACTAGTCCATATTTTCCTTTTTTAGAAAAAAGAAAGATGAAAGAAAGAAAGAAAGAAAGAAAGAAAGAAAGAAAGAAAGAAAGAAAGAAAATTGATAGTGATTTCTAGCAGGAGTTTACTCAGTCTCTTGATGACCTAGTTTAAAGTGGGCATGATATGCTGAAAATAGTGGCTGGCTAAAATGGAAGATTTCATTGTTGTTGCTTCAGAACACAAATAACTGGGTACAGGGAGTTCAGTGGTGTATAAAATTGAGGACTGAAATAGGACCGTGCAAAATGAGCTACAAGTAAAATATGACACACACTTTAAAAAAGGATATTAGAATTGGTACAATGGACGATTTTGGGTGCAATCTAGATTTTGCCAGTGCTTTAGTAGCAGTATAATGCAGCATTTTCTAGCCCTACGGATGAGAAGGGAACAGCTTGAGACAGGACACCAAAAAGACAAGACAGCCTGATAAATTTTTGTATGTGGGCTGTTCCACAAATTGCCACGGCACCAAAAAAACCACACAATATTGTGGTTCCAGCCCTGCACTGTTCACTTCCCACCTGCCCACTGACCAGCAGACCCTACTGGCTATGCTGCAGTCCCGCTCTATTCTGCCTTGGTCAGAGGACACCTGGAACACTGTTCAGGGTGCCACAATTTAAGAAGGGTGTAGACAAGCTGGAAAGTGTATAGACGAGGGCAACCAAGTTGATCAAAGATCTGGAAACCAGGCCTTTATGAGGAGCTGCGTATGTTTAACCTGGAAAAGTTGAAGACTGAGAGGAGATATGATAGCCATCTTCAAGCATCTCAAGGGCTGTAACATGGAAGAGAAAACAAGCTCGTTTTCTCCTGCTCTGAAGATATGGCATGGAGAGGTGTTATTCACTGGGAAAGAGGGAAATAATTTAATGGAGCTTCTCAAAGCATTTTGTATGAGGTGATATGGAAGAACTTTAATGACTAACTCATCTATACAAGACTACTAGTTCTGGAAGTCACCAAGTGCCCAATATGCATAGTTATCACTGGAAGCTGCCCTCTGTGACTTGCTCCGAACATCCTCTTCACTCAGCTCCAACCCAGGCCTGCCTTCATGCATTGGGTAGAAGTTCTGAAGGGGGAAGCTCTTCAAACACAGCCAAACACATACACGATCCTGCACACAGTGGGGAACTCCAGTCATGCAAGGCTTCAATTCTGCTTCACATTACATGCAAAGGTCTGGAGATGGAGGTGATGGAGATGGAGATGTTGGTGGCAGGGCCATGGCATATGTTCTTGCAGCACATGCTGGGTAACTTCCGAAGAGGGCTTAGTTCTTGGTCGATTTAGCTTGATATCTTCACAACATCAGTGCAGATGATGTAGAGACTCTCCTGTCTTTGGTAAGATTGCAAAACACTTCCCAGTCCCCAAACACCCAATTATCAGGAAGTCTAAGAGTTATTTTCATCCCCCCCTAAAGCACTTTCTGATGTTCAGCTTTTTTTCCTCCTTACTAGTTTCAAATGATTATTATTTCTGAGAGCTGAAAAATCTTTGATCTGATTAAATGAAGTATAAGACCACAATCTACATCAAACCAAGGGCCCCACTTTTTGTCTCTGGCTTACTGAGGAGGAACTTCCTAGATAATGGGCTGCAGTTCAGCTTCATATTGATCTGTGAAAGCATGTCATATTGCAGTATCGCCAACCTAGTCTTATGTGTGATCAAGCAGCTCTCAAGGGAGAAGCACCCCTTCATCGCCCCCAGTGTTCTTACCTGTGGATCTGGGACATCAAAATGCCAGGAGCTGAAGCAATGGGGAGATGGAGTGGTGGTGGTACCATGCCCATCCATTTCTCTGCAGCTTCCTCAGCACCGGCCCAGCTGCCCACCTACCCCACTGATTTCTGCTCAAAATTCTGAAGAGAGGCCTGCATCACTTTGTTGCATTAATGAGAGCAGGAAGACCTCCGCAAGCCCAACTCTTGAGCAATATTTGCTTTTTCTTTGCATCTTGGCATTCCCAGTTTATTGGCTCTCATATGCAGCTGAAATTACACTTGCACATGGCATTTGTAGTGGGGCAAACCACTGTTGCTCACCTGAGATTGGCACCAGGAACGCCATTCCTTGCATACAAACTTGGTTATTAAATTTTCACACGACAGCTAGTAAGTTGGAAAGATCCCACTTATGACTGACGCAGCAGTTCCATGCTCCTCTGCTCATGGTCTGTTATGGCAGAAAATTAGCACTAACTATAATCCATTATGCGATTTTTTTTAAAAAGTAGCACATGCTGTCTCTGGATTCTTTTTTTTTTAATATAATTTTTATTGATTTTACAAAATAAAACAAAACATATTCATCCTCTTTTAGTTAACATTGCTTTTGTGACTTCCCCTCATCTTTCCCCATTGATTTTCATATCTTCTCCTACTCAATCATTGCAATTTCATTGTAGCAATTCAGCTCATAGTCTTTAAACCTAAATTCATACAGCATATCATTATCATTTCACATTACCTCTTATTTCAATTAACATAAAATCCATCTTCTCCCACCCCTCCAACCCACAGTGCCCCCCCTGCCACGAGTAGGCCAATGGGTGACGAGCAGTTAAAGATGTTTCCTTTTATAGCTTGGTTTATCACTCCCCCCCTCCCGCCCCCAGAACCTCTCTCTGCCACCAAGAGGCCCTGGAACAGCGGGGGAGAAAGGGAGAGCAGGCCCCCAAGCTATTTATCTAAACAAACGATTCATATGCCCTGATTTCAACTTATAACCTTCAAATAAACATTTTTTTAAAACCAATCTCATATTTTTTCTCCCTAGCCTAGTCTTCCCCCAAGAAATTTTCCTAGATTTAATCCTTCCTAATTCATATATTTTCTTCTATCCTTAATTATTTACTACCACCTCCTCCACCCCAGACCCTTTCCCCCATTTTAATACAGCAATTCCAAATTATAATCCAAATTCATATTCCTTAATATAAACCAAAATCCATATCCATTTTTTTCCTGCCTTACTTTTAATTCAAATTTTTTTTCATCCCACTCCCATTCTTTCCCATTTTACCACCCATGCACCTGCCTTCCCCTCCCTCTGTCCCTCCATTTTCCCACACTCTTTTCCTTGCCTATTCACATTTTCCCACATTTCCCATGAAATCAATTCCAGTTCTTGTTTTTCCCATTCCAGAGGATCAGAACTATCCATGAAGTCCTGATCCTTCTCTTCTCCTTGTTGGGCATTTCCTTCTTCTTCTGTGTATTCTTGCCTTCTGTCTTCAGGAATTAATTTTCCATTGTTAATCTCATTCTGCAAAGTTTTATTCAGTTCCTGACACTGTTCTCTGACGTCTCTTAGCTGAGCTCTAAGCTGTTGTTGCCCATCTATAAGGTTTCCAAGCAATTTTAACACTGTCCTCTGGAAAACAGATGTTCCGGATGTTGACATTCTTTCTCACTCAAGGGCAGCAGGGAGATTAGAAGACAAGGAGCAATGGAGACTCAAAAGTCCCACTCCAAAAAAAATCCAACATGGCTGAAAAGTAATTTTCACAGTTCTTAAAATTCAATCAATTAATCTCTTCTTTTTTCATCGCAAACCGTTTTAACTTTATTGTTGACAGCTGTCAACCTTTCCTTTCATAAAAATTTCGCTGAATCTCCTGGGGTGCCGAGTCCCGGGTTGAGAAGGGGTTTCTCCCACGTATTTCAATTGCTTTTGCAGGGTCAATATTGTTCCACTCTTCCCCCCTTAGCCCTGCCTTAGGTGGGGAAGTTATAGTTTTTCCTTGGGGATTTTGGAACTCTGTATCCTTTTCTCTGGCTTCGGGCTAAAGCACTGCCTCCAGCTCATCAATGGGTAGAGACTGACTCCCGTTTTTTAAGTCTCATCCCTTCGCCAATTGTCCAAATTTAAATCCAAATCAAAGTCCAAACTTACAGTTTTGATCCAAATCTTGGAAGAATTGGTCGCTGTGCCTCGCAGTTTTGCAGCGTCGCGCTTTGAAGTTAGCGGTCTTTGTCTGTCGCGTCACAGCTCTGATCCCGCCGCTCTCGGGGGCTCAAAACAGAGCCTTTCCGGGGGGGGGAGAGCCCGCTTTTGACGCCCGCCAGACGAACCTGCCCCCAAGACTCTCGACTTGGGGTTTTTAAAGGGAATCCGCTTCGCTGGAGCGGCATTCCCTTTCTTCAAAGTGCCGAGGTCCGCTCCGCTGAACGGACCTCCAACCTCGATGGCGACGCGACCAACCGGAAGTCGCTGTCTCTGGATTCTTGGCTTATTCATCACCACACAACCTATATATTTTCCCTTTTAAGAGCTGGGGCAGATTGGAACAGGATCGTTCCCTTTCAGCATTGTGCTGTGTCTCCTTCCTCG
The DNA here is from genome assembly GCF_963506605.1 of Zootoca vivipara. Taxonomy (NCBI): domain Eukaryota; kingdom Metazoa; phylum Chordata; class Lepidosauria; order Squamata; family Lacertidae; genus Zootoca; species Zootoca vivipara. The sequence continues at coordinate 4,998,320 of NC_083291.1, forward strand.
AGTGAAAATGGCAGTAAAGAAAAGAATTAGTTATTTGTTGCTTTTATAATTTAGTAGCAGATGCCCAGTATAAGCTCTTTTCTGAGTTGGAGAGTATTAGCAATGGACTCATCATTATGGCGGAACAAGGATGGTGTGCTTCAAGGACCCCTAGAATGGTGAAGTCAGCAGACCCTCCAAGCGTTCCTATTTTCCAGGGAGAGTCTCGGATTTACAGAAACCATCCCAGTTTCTGATTTGTTCCCGGAATGTCCCACTTTTCTTTAGGACGTCACTAGTTTCATGGGAGAAATGTTGGAGGGGGGGACATCTCTATTTTCATCAGAGAAATGTTGGAAGGTATGGCAGTGGCCTTTCTGAGCCCCACTTACAGCCACAGGTTGCAATTGTATGCAGAGGAGGCTGGCACATTAGGGGAAATGGGGCACTGTGCAACCACCTTTGGTCTCTCATCAGCCAGTTCCTACCTGCCTACCTTCTTGCTTACAACCAGCCAAGGAGGGAAAGCTCTGCCAGCCACCAACTCTGGCTGTTGGTCTCCCTTCCTTCTGCCCTTCCATTGTCTTTGGGCGCCAGCCACTGTTGACCATCTGCACATGCTAGCAACCCCTCAAGGACTGCCTCTCCCCATGTGAACTGACCCGGATCCTGCGGTCATCATCTGAGGCCCTTCTTCATGTGCCCCCTTCATGAAAGGTCTGGAGGATGACAACATGAGAACGGGCCTTTTCTGTGGTGGCTCCCCACTTGTGTAACGCTCTCTCCAGGGAGGCTCGCTTGACACTTTCGTTACATATCTTTAGGTGCCAGCCGAGAACATTCTTCTTCTCCCAGATCTTTGGCTAATTAAACAAGCTATGGTCTTTTAAACTGTGTGTGTATGGTGGGGTTATTGTTTTGTTTCTTATTATGTTATGCATGTTTGGGCTTTTATATTGTAAGCCTCACTGTGATCTCATTGAATGAAGGGTGGTATATAAAGTCAATCAATCAATAGAACAGAACCACGCAATGTTAATGACAGATGGAAATTTTTGCCTTTATTTCGACTGCATTCCCAGATGTGGGATTTTAGTTTTCCCCAGAAGAGTTCATGGAAACCATTCACTTCCAGTCAAAAAAGGAGATTCCAACTAACATAAGGAAGAACTTTCTGACAGAGCTGTTTGACAGTGGAATGGACTCCTTCAGGAGGTTATGGACTCTTCTTCCTTGAAAGTTTTTTGAGCAGAGGTTGGGTGGCCATCTGTCCTGGATGTTTTAGTTGAGATTCCTGCATTGCAGGGAGTTAGAGTTAGTGACCCTTGGGAGTGCCTTCCAATTCTATGATTCTTTGACTCTAGGCCAACCCCCTGCAATACAGCAGTCCCATTGAACTTGCAGCCTTGGTGTTCTCAGCCCCATGCTCTAACCAACTAAACTACCCCTGTACCAATTACTGATTTGTCTGAATGGGGAGCCAAAAAAATCCTGCAACAGACCTCTTTCCCCTTTTCAAAAAGTTTACAAAGCAAAACCCTGCTCTACGACCAACATAGACACAGTGAGTTTTACTTTTGAAATTGTTTGAACGAGGCAGAAGCAATGGGCTGCCACAGCTCCAACAACAATTAGAAACTGGCGTTTCTCAGCAGCAAAAGAAAAGTAAAACAGACAAAGTACCACCCCCACCTCCACAGTCATTTTAAGCCTTCAAAACCTTATAAAAGAAATCCCTTCTTTGTAATCATAACTGCTGAAAAACCAACCCCAACTGCATGTCATTAGAAATGTAAGAAGGCTTCATTTGCCATTCAACCCTGCATTTTCCGCATGCAACACTGATTCCATTCTGCTGCACTTCATCTCCTGCCCAAAACTCCCTTGCTGTCTTGCTGTGGCAAAATTACATAACATACCGGTACTCTACATGTGTGATTAACTATGTAACATACACTTTATTTCTGTATGTTAAGTTCTCTTTATGTTCATTTCAATGCAAAGGAAACAGAATTCAAATGGGGGAGAGGCCCCCAAAATCAATTAAGTTATCATTTGCAGACTGAAAGCAACAACAGCGAATCCCGATTGTATTTGCTAGACTAATTTCCAGTCCAGACATGGAACAAATAAGCAATTTCTGCTCCCGTTTGTTTGTGTCAGAATCCTCCAGCATATCTCTCTCTCTCTCTCTCTCTCTCTCTCTCTCTCTCTCTCTCTCTCTCTGTGTGTGTGTGTAGCATTCTTTCATACAGTACACCTTTGAATGTTGAAGGCAGTGTTCAGAGGCAAGCATACTGCCTTGGAAGCAAAGGGTGAAAAGGCAAGAGGAGCCTTGGAGGAGGAAGGAGACATTGCCAGCATCCATCATATCCATGTTTGAAGGTGAAAAAGCTGAACTACTGTCAGTAGAAATAAAAATGAATCTGTCACCTTCTCCGAGAGGCTGAATCTGGATATGATCTAACAAACAGGGCAACCAAAGAGAGCCTCGGCAGGCACATTGCTGAACTGGAGTGTGCTGCCTGTTTACGAGCAATTGCCACCACAGCCAGATTGTCAGCGATGAACAAAAGTCTGTTGCCTGCCAACAGCTGACCCCAAATGGCCATCGCCATCAACCGAGGGAAATATTCCAAGAATCTGATGTTTCTCTCCATCCTTGCCAAGAGCCATTTCTTAACTGCATACCAATTCCCCCATTTCAAATCAAAGGCTTTTCCTGGTGTCTTCTCTTGGCAGAGTTGCAGATTAAATATTGGTGCTAATGGCCGAGTCTTATTTGATCTCCTCCCTACTCCTATAATTTTGAAGGTTCAATCCAATGCATAGAGGGAAGCTACTCTCTATGCCAATTCCCCATATAATCCTAAAACAGTGCCCAGATCATAGTACTTTGGGATATTGTATAGTACAGGGGGATGTGGAAGCATAAGCAAGCTCACACTTCCTGTTTCCTGTCTCCATAGGTTCGGTTTGGAATTGACTTGAGTTTCAATGAGCCTTCTTGGTGAACATTTGGGGGGTGGGGGTGGATACGTAGGTTTTACAAGGATTCCCTCTTGGCTCATAACATTGGTGAATCATCATGATTCTGCAATGTGCATGTACAATAATACTGTATATTTTCTCCTGGGATTTGCATTTGCTCTTGTCTTCCATCCACACCACCGTACTAGCCATGGTAGAGTACATACCCTCCAACATTTATTCAATGAAAATAAGGATGTCCTATTCCACTATTCTTATTATTTTACTACTTATACCCCACCCATCCAACTGGGTTTCTCCAGCCACTCTGGGTTGCTTCCAACAAAAACAGGAAAATGCACACTCGGAGGGACAGAGACTGCTATAATGAAATTCAGTCCTCTAAGCTCAGTTGACCCAGGAATGAGATATGGGTTTAGATTTGGATGATAGGAAACTGCTGAATGATCTGTTTGGAAGAAGCAAATGAGAGAGTAAACAGACCCAAATGTAGAAGACACTCACCCAACCAATAGCTGTGATGCTGGTGCCATCCGGTCAATAAAATAATAATAATAATAATAATAATAATAATAATAAATTTTTTATTTATACCCAGCCCTCCCCAGTCAAAAACCGGGCTCAGGGCGGCTAACACCAATAAAATTACAATAAGACATTAAAAAAATCAATTAATTAAAATACAGATTAAAATTCAATATTAAAATTTAAAATGCAGCCTCATTTTAAGTAGTCCATAGATCCAAACCATGAGGGAGGAAAACACAGGGGTCAGACTGAATCCAACCCAAAGGCCAGGCGGAACAGCTCTGTCTTGCAGGCCCTGCGGAAAGATGACAAATCCCGCAGGGCCCTGGTCTCCTGGGAAAGAGCCCAAGTTGGGGGCAATACTGAAAAGGCCCTGGCCCTAGTTGAGGCCAATCTAGCCACCTTATGGCTCGGGATCTCCAGAATATTGTTGTTTGTGGTCCTTAAGGTCCTCTGTGGGGCATACCAGGAGAGGCGGTACTGTAGGTACGAGGGTCCCAAGCAGCATAGGGCTTTAAAGGTCAAAACCAGCACCTTAAACCTGATCCTGTACTCCACTGGGAGCCAGTGCAGCTGGTACTTCACAGCAAGAGAGTTTCCTTGAGATGAAGGGGCTAACATTTACCTGCAAAACAGTTGGTTCTGAGCTATCCATACACAGAAGCTCACTTAGGAGGCACAAAGGCCCACTTGTGAATGCCTACAAAGTTAAATTGAGAATAAGCAGAAATTATGTTGCCAAAGTTTGCAATTCGCTGGTTCAGTATATGAATCTTGTAATGCTTGTCTGTATTGGGAACAGAAAATGACATCACTTTCTTTGTTTTTGTTTGGTCAAAGGGGGGGGGGAGTTTGCAACAGTTTGCATGCAAAGCTGGATTCAAGTTCATACCCTTTTTTTCTCTTGAGATAATCCAATTATTCACCACCGATAACGTTGTCAGACAAATGTGCCCCCTCCTGCTTTTTGTGAGTTGTTTATAAACTGCCCTTGCTTTTGATGAATGCATTTGCCATTTGAAGGTATTCCTCAAAGAAGTCTGCTCAAGCAACCTTCATGCTCTTTTGAGTTCATGAACGCTTCCAGGCAATTCTCTCCCCCCCACCACCACCTGTGGTCAACTTGATGGCATGATGACCACTTTCTGTTTCTTGTTTTTACTTTTTTAATCAAATGAAAAATGACAAAGGTCAAACCATGATTGATAATGTTCTCTGGCTGATGCTTTCGAATCAAATATGAATGTTTTTAAATGACATTTTTTACAGCTATTGTAGAAAACATTTTTTTTGTCTGCATGTGATGATATTGATAATAATGATTAATTATGATATTTCAGCAATGTCCATAATTCAATTTATTAGACACGCCCTACAAAAATAATACTGAGGTGACTTGCAATATAAAACACAGTAACATTAAACGTTTATTTATTCAATTTATCAGAAGATCTCAGGGCGGTGTACAATATTAGAAACACATTACAAAATATCAAAGATAAAAGCATAATCAAAACGTTGTAAATCGCGTACTGACAGACAGCCTGGTAAAATAGCCATCATAATAATAGTCCTCTCCCCCACACTTTCACAGACCATAGATTATTTAATAGCCATGGGCTTGTTTTTTCCTTCCATCCAAAGACATGTAATGATGGTACCAAGAGAGCCTCTCTGGGGGAGCATTCCACAATTGGGGAGCCACCACAGAAAAGGCCAGTTCTCTTGTTACCACCTTCTGAACCTCTCTGAGGTGGGGGGGGGGGCATAGAGATGGGCCTCAGTTGACAAGCACAATAAATTGCCATACATGATCCCTACTTCCCCAATTTGTAAAAATAGGAGCCAGCTCTATGGGGCTTTCCCTCCTGCATCTCTGGAGCCCATCCAAGGAGCCCACCGATCTCTCTGGAGCCCTCCCCAGCAACTCTTCACTCTCACTGCTGCCTGGTCACCTGCACTGTCCCTCTGGGCCCAATCACCACAACTGCCCAGAGGGAAGCACATCCTTACTGTAGTCATTACTTGCAACAGACCACCCAATTATCCTATTTGCCAGGGACTGTCCTGAATTTACAGAAGCTGTCACAGTTTCTGAATTGATCTTAGAATTGTTCCACTGTTCCTTAGGGAATCCCTATTTTGAGAAATGTTGGAGGATATGGAGTTATGTGGTGGGACGCGGGTGGCACTGTGGTCTAAACCACTGGGCCCAGGGCTTGCCGATCAGAAGGTCGGTGGTTCGAATCCCCGCGACGGGGTGAGCTCCTGTTGCTCGGTCCCTGCTCCTGCCAACCTAGCAGTTCGAAAGCACGTCAAGTGCAAGTAGATAAATAGGTACCACTCTGGTGGGAAGGTAAACGGTGTTTTTGTGTGCTGCTCTGGTTTGCCAGAAGCAGCTTACTCATGCTGGCCATATGACCCGGAGGCTGTACGTCGGCTCCTTCGGCCAATAAAGTGAGATGAGCGCTGCAACCCCAGAGTCGTTCGCAACTGGACCTAATGGTCAGGAGTCCCTTTACCTTTATCTTTATGGATTTATGCGACCCCTGAGCCAAGGAGATAAATAACCATTGAATTTTTAAAAGAAAGCATCCCCGTAGAAGGAAGGTTTTTAATGTTTTATTATGTTTTAAATATGTTGGACAGCGCCCAGAGCGAATGGGGCAACCCAGTCAGATTGGTGAGGTATAAATGATAAAAATGGTTATTGTTGTTGTGATCAGCATCATCATTGAATTGGACATCCCCTATTTTCATTGGGGAAATGTTGGAGTGTGTGCATTTTATTGGAGTGCTGCTTTCATGAGCCCCAGCCAACATGGCCAGTGGTCAGGGATGATGGGAGTTGTAGTCCAATGCCACCTGACGGAGCACAACTTCACCATCCCTGTAAAACAGTGTAGAACATATGAACGACTGCCTAGGAAAGTTGTTGGTCGCATACATTTGCAAGTCGGAAAACAGCAGCATTTACAGAACCACCTAGTTCCTACTCACCTTCCATTCTGTGTCTCTTTAGTCAAGTAAAGCTAGACATGGGTATCAAGGCCACAAGCAAAGACAAGCATAATATTCATTCCTCTCTTCTAAGAACTACGTTCTTAGTTACAATCATTAGAATAGCTGGGGGGAAGCTGAAAGGCAATGAAAATAGATGGATCTGTGTATGCTGAAAGAAGATTAAATTTGAGAAAAGTGGGGAGTATATATATATATATAGAGAGAGAGAGAGGAGAACATGCAGGAGACAGATGCTGAGGGGGAAAAAACAGCTATTATATACACTTGAACGCTCAGTAAAATCATGAGAAAATGGGAGTTTTTGAAGCTTCTCCTCCACAGTGTACACAACATAATCATTAAAATGACCGTGCAGCAAAGAAAATAGAAATGAGCTTCATGCCTCATATTATTTATATAGTTGCATTAGTAATGGTAGGCTGGTGCTGATATGCAGTGACCAACTTCTCCATTTCAGCCCTTGTATATCCCTGTGAAAGGGGGAGGCAATGTCATTTGGTGGAGGTGATCTGAAGCTGACAAATGGGAGGCCGCCTCCAGCTTAGTACACTTTGGGTGCCTCTGCAACAGGCTAGAGGTCAGGTGTCCCTGGAACAAATGTCTGAGCACAAACCATGCTTATGCTGAGAGCTCAGAATGGTATCTTGTCCTTCTACACTTCTGACTGGGTTCACACACGGGTGGTGGTTATGAGAACAGATTATGAGATCTAGCCTAGGAGTGCTTACTCCAGTCAACCTGGTGACGTCCAGAATGACAGCTCCCTTCAGCCCCAGCCTGCCTGGCCAATGACCAGAGATGATGGGAGCTGGAGTCAAAAACAGCGCAAGGGTGCTAGGTTGTCGAAGGGTGGTCTACTCTGATGGAAAGCAGCTCTCCAGACTCCCAGACAAAAATGTTTTCTATCTCCTTCTACCTGTTCTTTTTAACTGGAGATACCAGGGATTGAAGCTGAGAGCTTGTGAATGTGATGTATCACTGAGCTATAGAACTTCACTGATGAAACAGCATTTTCCCAACTGGAAAAATGAAATAACTCTGGGACCCTCTTAACATTTCACAGATTAAAGTAACGACCCTGCTGTAAGCCTAATAGTTTTGTTATTTATACCCAACCCATCTGCCTGGGTTGCATCACACATTAACAACTTCCCAATACAGGCCTGGCTTCAGATGTCTTGTAAAAGTTGTATAGTTATTTATTTCCTTAGCATCTGATGGAAGGGCGTTCACTGCTGAGAAGACCCTCTGACTGGCTCCCTATAACTTCACTTCTCACAGTGAGGGAACCACCAGAAGGCCCTCAGAGCTGGACCTCAGTGTCCAGGCTGAACAATGAGGTGGAGACCATAGCTGCCAAGTCTCTCGTTTTTCATGGGAAACCCCTGTATTTTAAACTGTTTCCCGCTGGCAGCCCGGATTGGAAAAAATCCCATAAATCCCCCGGATTTCCTACCTGCCAGGGAGACTCCATTTTGGGTCCTGGTGCTGCCCGATTTCCGGTGCCCAGACATGGGTAGTGCGGCACTGGAAGTCGCTTCTATGCATGTCCGGACATGTGTAGAAGCGACTTCTGGTGCCACGCCGCTGCTGGTCCCACATTTTTCAGTGGAAGACTTGGCAGCTATGGTGGAGACGCTCCTTCAGGTATACAAGGCTGAAGCCATTCAGGGCTTTAAAGGCCAGCACCAACACTTTGAATTGTGCTCAGAAACATACAGGGAGCCAGTGTAGATCTTTTAGGACTGGCGTTATATGGTCCTGGCAGCAGCTCCCAGTCACCAATTTAGCTGCCACATTTTGGATTAGTTGTAGTTTCTGAGTCATCTTCAAAGATAGTCCTACATAGAGCACATTGCAGTTGTCCAAGAGGGATGTATGCCCAGGCAGGTAGAGTCTCAGCCTGTGTACCAGATGGAGCTGGTAGACAAGCTGCCCTGGACGCATAATTTACCTGTGCCTCCATAGACAGCTGTGAGTCCACAGCTGTGAGACAGCTGTGATGACACAGTGACACCAGGTGCAGAGTAGGTGGGCATAGTTTGGGGAATATGGCCTTATGGGCCAAACAGGGACCCATGCCAGTCCATTTGTCCATAGACAAAGGTTTTCACTGCAGATTTAGGTGTCCTGGGAGGGACTTTCTGACCTAGGGAGCAACAAGTAGATGAGTGGAATCATTTATCAGAGCAACAGACCTTCAGCCAGATGAAGGTAGCAAAGCTGGAGGAGTCAAGTTCTTTGTCAGGGACACAAGAAAGAGGCAAGGCTTTGGTTTACAGTGGTACCTCTACTTACGAATTTAATGCGTTCCAAACACACATTTGTAAGTAGAAAAAAATTGTAAGTCGAATCCCATAGGAATGCATTGGGAGAAAAAAATCGTAAGTAGAAAAAATCCTATCTAAAAATTCGTAAGTAGAAAAAATCCTATCTAAACCGCATCCAAGATGGCGGACGGAGCTCCATTCATAAGTAGAAACATTCGTAAGTAGAGTTATTCGTAAGTAGAAGTACCACTGTATTTCCTTCACAACATTCTTTCAGCGTTGTTTTCTAGAGGGACATAGGCAAAATTACTTAGCAGGCCTTACTTTGTTAACGTTAACCACTCAGTCATTTCTCTTTGGCTGTAAAATAGGGATTAAGAGCCCTTTCTACTTAAGAGCTACTCTATGAGAATACAGTCATCAAATACATCGCTGGGTGATGTAGAGATACAGCAGTGTGGGAGGGATGCATATAAATACCTTGGAAGGCCTAAAGTAGGTTTCGGCTGCAAAGGACAACTATTTAATTGGGGATTAAGAGCAGACATCTGTTAATCCTCTGAATAATATATCCTGATTTGCCAAGTTAGGAGGAATAAACTTTTATTAATGGCATCTTAAAGCTCCGAGGCCAGTTATAGCATGACTTCACATGTGCTGCATTATCATTCCAATGATGCCTAAATAATCCTTAAATAAACAATGCTTTTCCATGCCTCAAATACAAATGAAAGCAATGCTCATATCTGCCACCCCCACCTTTCATCCTCCCTTCTTCTTCTTCTCTGGTGAAGCAGCGGCTAGCATGAGTCACTGCTGCCTACCAGGTTGGAGAAGGGGAGGAGTGAGATGGCAGGGAGCTCAGCATAATGGAAACATGCCACTTGCCGAGTCCGATTTCAAACTTCTTTGGTGATCACTCGTAGCTGAGTAAGATTGTCTTCCATAAACACGGTCTTAACGAGTCCGTAAGTGACTGTGAAGGCCAATTCTGGATCCACACGTCCTTCCACAGTGAGGACATAGGTTTCCGGGTAGGAGTTTATCATAGTGTGGATTTGCCCAGTGTGCCTTCCTCTTAGCACGTTTCTCCCTTGCGTCCTGAGTTCGAGTGTCTTCAAAGCCCATGACACCTTTGGTAAAGGCTGTTCTCCAACTGGAGCGCTCGCAGGCAAGTGTTTCCCAATTGTTGGTGTTTATACTACATTTTTTAAGATTTGCCTTGAGACAGTCTTTAAACCTCTTTTGTTGACCACCAGCATTACGCTTTCCATTTTTAAGTTCGGAATAGAATAGTTGCTTTGGAAGACAATCATCAGGCATCCGCACAACATGACCAGCCCAACGAAGTTGATGTTGAAGAATCATTTCTTCGACACAGGTGATCTTTGCTTCTTCCAGTACAGTGACATTAGTTTGCCTGTCTTCCCAAATCATGTGTAAAAAATTTCAGATTGCAAACATGCGGGTAGGGACATTGTGTTGACCTTACCACTGCCTTGCTCCTCCCCCTATCTGTCCTCGTATGTAGTGGAAGTTCAGCTGGAGGAAGGTCAGTGGAGCAGCACAGCCCCATACCATCCATGGCTCTGGTGGGATATTGCCAGATTGCTACTCTGTCACTGAAGTATCCTTTGCACTAAGGGCTTAACTTGAGGTTATTAGAGAAATATGGAGATGTCCGTCCTTTGCCCCATACTCCCTGCCACGTATGAAGACATGGCACTTCGCATTGCCCCCATTTCGTGGCTGACAGCCAGTGATATGGAATGAGGTAAACAGTGTACATCAGGACACCATCGGATCATATGTAGTGGTTTACCTAGACCCGCTACGTCCAACTCCAAAGACAGCATTCCACTCCCAGTATATATAAAAAACTGGCAGAGTTGTCAAGCTTTTTGAGGGGAGCATTGCCCAGAGAGAATGAGAATGAATAATAATAATAATAAATTTTTATTTATACCCCGCCCTCCCCAGTCAAAAACCGGGCTCATGAATGAAACTTTATGTGCGACAGCCATTGGCCATAGCAACCAGGGTGGATAAAAATCAATGATTTTTTTAAAAAATAAAAAAAAATGGATTTTTTTTATTTAAATCAGATTTTTTAAAATAAAATGCTTTTTGAGGAAAATATATTACCATCCAAAGGTTATTCCAGTTATTCCATCATGAAATAAAGATTAGTTTTTTAATTATGTAGAATAAGGTTGTATATGTTTAATTTTTTTGGTAAATAAATTCCATTAATCCATTCACAATGTCATGCTCTTCCAGAGGTTTTTGTAAGATTATTGGGCAGTTTCTCTGCCTGCAAGATATTATCACAGATGCTTGGTTTACTTTTGCAGTTCTCAAAACTGAATTTGACTCAACAGAGATCACATGCCTCTTCTTCACAGCAAAAATGTTATAACATGAACAGAGTTGAGAAAAATACCTTAATCCTATTGTTCTACAAACCTATGAATACAGAATCAACCCCTTCAGTGCTAAGTTTCAAGAAGTTCAGTGAATAGAATAGAAACAACATTTTTCTGATTGTTTGGAGTGGACAGTATTTAGATTTTCAAGTGTAGGCTGGGCTGACAGTCTAAGTTTCTTAATAAATATATATATATTGTTTTTGTTTAGCCAAATTACTTAACAAACATGGATGTTTGTTTAAGCAAATAACATATGCTGTAATGTTACTGTTTCAGTTGAATAAATCTATTTAAATTGTTATTATTAAGGTAATGATTATTTTTCTCCTTCCTAAGTACAACAGAAAAGTTGTCCATATACAGTATGAATGAGTAACCTATTAAACTGGGGATAAAAAAACTAATATGAAAAAGTTGTTATTCTAAAAATCTTCATCTACCAGCATATTAAAGTTATACCAGCAAGAATTAGTCTTTTTGTAGAAAACTATGATTTAAATCAAGCCTTACTGACTAGTGATTTAAATCGTGATTTAAATCAGTTTGATTTAAATCAAATCCACCCTGATAGCAACAAAAGAACATTGGGATGTACACAGAACAAAATGAAAATTCGACTATATAAAACACAGTTTAGGGTCCTGAATCAGCAATCAAATAGTGGACCTTATTTTGATTGCCCCAGCTAGAAACCTTGCAACCTTTGCAGTCATCTGCTCCTCTTGATCTGCCAGGAAAAAGGACACTGTGGCAGTGGTTGGGTGGCCCAGAATGGACAATAAAAGAGGGGTGATAATCTCATTCCTCAGGTCTTCGTAAAGAGTGCATGCCAGGCGGACATGCACCACTGATTCGGTGCTGCCATCTCAGCAGGGGGCATTGCCCAGAGTTGTTAAGCTTTTTTTGGGAAGCATTGCAAAGAGTTATTGAGCTTTCTTGGGGGGGGGGGGGAGAGACCTGCAGCACCCCAGCGATCGACCAGTAGATCATGCTCGACCTGTTGGACATGCCTGACCTAGACTCCATCTCTCTGACCTTCGTAAGGAATTTGGCGGTTGCTAGGGGAGTAAATGGCAACCCCCTACCCTCTCCGGGGGTTACGGAGAGGGGCCGCTGGCCCGCGATGCCCCCAGACCCACTCCGACTGTTTTTGGAGTGGGGGGAGCTTGGGCTGAGCACTTACGAGGGCCAGGACTCCCGGACGCTAATCTGCATGGCGGGGATTTCCATGGTTAAAGAAGATAATTAGGCTTAAATCTATGGACATACTTCAGAAGGAGGGGAAGAAGCGCTGTTTACTGCTGAGAAATTTATGCTGCTGAAAGGAGAGGAGTCAAAGACTGTACTGCATCTGGAAGAAGGATTGATGGGGACGGAGCGATAAGGGAAGTTTTTATTTTTTATTTTCCTTCATATTGTTGCCTCGTACCTTCCCGGACGCGATGTCCTGGCTTGTTTGGAGCGAAAGAGAAGCAAAAGACTGTGTGAGTTGAACTTTATAACTGTTGTTACTGAGCATATATTTTTTTTAAAGATGTGGAGTTGCCGATGAGAAAAGCCTCCCCCTAGTTGGGCGGAAGGAGTTCTGGACACGCTCGGAGGATTTATGAGTTGTGACGCACTTTAAATTGGAGCAGCGACCTGAAGCTAAGTTCAGCTATAGGGCAAGGAGATCCATTAATTTACCAAGAGTTTATGGTTTGATGTTTGGGTCTCCTGCCTGAAAAAGCTGTAAATTCTATAATGATCGTGAATCTTCATGGCTGTGAGAGAAAGCGAAAGTGATCTGAGCTTTTTGACATGGCGCTGCTTCGGGCTGCTTCGACGCAACAAGGAGCTCCATTAAGAAGATTTATGGGGAGGCTGGACTGATTAACTCACACAGGAGAAAGAACATCTGTGAAACTCTGTTTGATATTTATTTCAGCGGCTGGGAAACAATCGGATGAAAGAGGAAAACATCTATGTGACTGTAAGGGGAAGATCTGGATTATTATGAACTTGGAGGACGATTTGAACTTTAGAAAAAAGACGGCAGTGGACAGTTGCGAGGAATTCCCAATTTCTTGAAGCATGGGAACCCAAATAAAAAATTCTTTAGATGATTTGGCATAACATTCGGTTTGATTGATATATATATGTGTATAATTTGAAATATTGAATGTGATATAATTGGTTTTAATTGGAAAATTAATAAAAATATTTTTTTAAAAAAAAAAGAGAGAAGGGGGCGACAGAGACAGAGTAGCCAGCTGACACGTTATCACTGGAAAGCATTCCTCACACACACACACACACACACACACACACACGCTTCTCCCAGAACCCAGAGTGTATTGAAAGTGGGAGAGCAAAGGACTCAGAGACAATTAGCTCCTGGCAGTCATTGCAAGGGGAAGTGCTGTTGCTGGGGGGAGGGGGGATGACTCAGTTGCATCAACACCATTAATCTAAGAGGCAGCATTCCTAAGCCTCTCACTGTGAATATTGAATAAAGACTCAGTAAGAGCTTCCTTGTCTACTTTCCTTAGCAGTTTGCTGTGAGGGGGGAAGGATCAGAATTCCCTGGAGCCTGACAGTTGGCTACCCCTGCATTAAGTCCCCAGAATCATCCTGTGTGTTCCCAAGTATGCCCTCTTTTCCAGGCGCTGAGAGGCAAGCAAGGTGGAAATGTGCAAATCCAGAGGAGGAATGTTGTATCGTTCAAAGTCAGTCATTTATGAGGTTCCTCAGAATGACCATCACCTGGGAGGGATGCTTCAATGGAGTCTGCCTCCAGCTGTACAACTGAAATGACATTTTGTCAAAGTTCAGCATTTGAATTTCAAAATACCCATCTTGATGTCAACAGTGGAAATCTTGGAGAAACTGGCTGAAGTTCAGTATTAATATAAAGAGCGAGGCGATATTTACTGATGCAAATATTCATAAGCGTCGTTTATCAAGAAGCAGTAACGTGAAAGAGTAAGAAATTGTTACTCTGTGTGGTTTTCTATATTATACTGAGATGTGGTTAACTCAAGGTTTCCGGATAAAAATGATACTTCATTGATCCATCATTACACATTGGCTTTGCTAATGAACATGCTCTCATCTGACAGTTGCAGCCCTTTACAATCAGTCTGTAATAATAATTTAAAAAATGCATTTCTTACCCACCATTTACTATGAGGTCCCAGGGTGGTTTGTAAGAATTTTAAAATACAATTAAAACTCATTATAGTCACAAGAGCAGAGTGGGTCCTACAAAATATGTCCAAGTCCTGGATAAATAGGTATGTTGTCAGCATAGGACAAAACCTACACAAAGAATGTTCCAGTTGCACTTCTGTGGGAAGGGAATTTCACAGCTTAGGGGCTGCCTCAGAAAATGCCGTCTCTTGGGCTGCAACCTCCCCCCCCCCCCAACACCAACCCCTACTTCTAAGGGTGATGGAACTACCAAAATGTCCCCTTACTTTATGTAAATATATTGGATCTTGTTGTTGTTGTTGTTGTTTAGTTGTTTAGTCGTGTCCGACTCTTCTTGACCCCATGGACCAGAGCACGCCAGGCACTCCTGTCTTCCACTACCTCCCACAGTTTGGTCAAACTCATGTTGGTGGTTTATATGTATTCATTTTGGGATAAATGAAATATTGAACTAAATGGGTCCTTCTCAGGTCAATTCGCATCCATTCCAAACTAAATGCAGGGAGTCTTCCCTCCCTCCCTCCCTCCCTCCCTCCCTCCCTCCCTCCCTCCCTCCCTCCCTCCCCCCATCTCTCTCTCTCTCTCTCTCTCTCTCTCTCTCTCTCTCTCTCTCTCTCTCTCTCTCTCTCTCTCTCTCATATTTCCACTTGTGACAATATGCTCCATTTTAGGATGTTGACTTACCTGTCTCAAGCAGCTGCAGTAGCAGAGTGGGCAAGAGCAAAACTGACACCAGCTGCCACCCCTGGGAGCTGTCATTTTTGTTGTCCCCCGGAATGCCCTGATGTAAATCTTCCTGGCGAATGAGGGGGCGGTGGTGGCGGCATGGAAGAAACAGTTGCAAAAAAGTTCTCTCCATATGGAATTTTGGGTCTGAGATTCCTAGTCAGAGAATGTAGCCTCCGGATAGAGTCTTGGTAATCCTCTTTTTAGAACTTAATCTCCATGTCACACGGTAGTGACCACTGGAGAACAGCACTTGTCATTTCAGGCACCTCCTTCCTAGCCTAGAAGATAGAATCATAGAATCATAGAGTTGGAAGAGACCACAAGGGCCATCCAGTCCAACCCCCTGCCAAGCAGGAAACACCATCAAAGCATTCCTGACATATGCCTGTCAAGCCTCTGCTTAAAGACCTCCAAAGAAGGAGACTCCACCACACTCCTTGGTAGCAAATTCCACTGCCGAACAGCTCTTACTGTCAGGAAGTTCTTCCTAATGTTTAGGTGGAATCTTCTTTCTTGTAGTTTGAATCCATTGCTCCGTGTCCGCTTCTCTGGAGCAGCAGAAAACAACCTTTCTCCCTCCTCTATATGACATCCTTTTATATATTTGAACATGGCTATCATATCACCCCTTAACCTTCTCTTCTCCAGGCTAAACATACCCAGCTCCCTAAGCCGTTCCTCATAAGGCATTGTTTCCAAGTCTTTGACCATTTTGGTTGCCCTCCTCTGGACACATTCCAGTTTGTCAGTATCCTTCTTGAACTGTGGTGCCCAGAACTGGACACAGTACTCCAGTTGAGGTCTGACGAGAGCAGAATACAGCAGTACTATTACTTCCCCTGATGGTTCAGTTATCCGTGTGGAATGGAGTAGGGATCCTAGAAATCTCCACTGCAGACACTCCTTGGTTTTGGCAGGGTTTTAAAGATAATAATAGAGGAAAATAATACATTTTTTGCACAAGACTTCTGGGAAATGATATATAATGAATTGGAAAAAAAATATTTAAGATAACAACAACAACAAAAACAGAAGCCTTTTTACTTGGATTAACAGGGGAAGAAATACCAAAGGACTTTAAAAGATTATGTATGTACGTGACAATAGCCACGAGAATTTTGCTTGCCCAGAAATGGAAGGATGAGAAGCTACCAACAAAGGAAGAATGGATTACTAAGATGATGGACTATGCCGAAATGGCAAAAATGACCATAAAGATCAGAGATCAAGATGAGAAAAAGTTTTTATCAGGAATGGAAGAAATTTATAGACTATTTAAAAGACACTGTAAATATATTAAAATGTTAGCAGGCTTGATATAACATTTATGAAAGAATATAATTGAAAATTAAGATGAACAAGAGGGAATATAAATAGTTTGGAGAAATGTAATTAGATGCAAGAAACCTGGGGGGGGATTGGAAACCAGGGGAGGGTGGGGGGGAGTTTATATTGTACTTGTGGATAAGTATAGAATTTATAAAATATTGTGATTATAAAATTTGAAAATCTAAAAATAAAATATTTTTAAAAATCTATCAGATATTCAGCACCAACTTTTCAGGTGTTAAGCATCAAAAAATGGATATTTGCTTTTTGAAAAAATATGTGACTGAAACAAAATTTGAACCTTGAGATAAACATATGTGCATATAACCAGTGTTGTGTTTAGCTCCATCTGGTACGCAGGCTAAGACACTACCTGCACGCAGACTGTCTCGCCAGAGTGGTGCATGCTCTGGTTATCTCCCGCTTGGACTACTGCAATGCGCTCTACGTGGGGCTACCTTTGAAGGTGACCCAGAAACTGCAATTAATCCAGAATGCGGCGGCTAGATTAGTGACTGGGAGTGGCCGTCGGGACCACATAACACTGGTCCTGAGAGATCTACACTGGCTCCCAGTATGTTTCCGAGCACAATTCAAAGTGTTGGTACTGACCTTTAAAGCCCTAAATGGCTTTGGTCCTGTATACCTGAAGGAGCGTCTCCACCCCCATCGTTCTGCCCGGACACTGAGATCCAGCACCGAGGGCCTTCTGGCGGTTCCCTCCCTGCGAGAAGCAAAGCTACAGGGAACCAGGCAGAGGGCCTTCTCGGTACCCACCCTGTGGAATGCCCTCCCAGCAGATGTCAAGGCAATAAGTAACTATTTTACTTTTAGAAGACAACTGAAGGCAGCCCTGTTTAGGGAAGTTTTTAATGTTTAATGCTGTACTGTTTTTAATATTCGGTTGGAATCCACCCAGAGTGGCTGGGGAAACCCAGCCAGATGGGGGGAGTATAAATATATTATTATTATTATTATTATTATTATTATTATTATTATTATTATTATTATTATTATTAGAGTGTTAGATAAAGGCCTGGGGTACCAGGGGTCCTAGACCCCACTCAGCTAGGAAGGCCACCGGGTGACCTTAGTTTGGTCAGAATTTAGTATACACCTCCAGAGTTAAGGCTACATGCTTTACTTCTGGAAAATGAGCCACCATAGCCGGTAGAGGGTCACGAAAACTGGTTCCTGGGCTTTTGAGACTTGTCCACCCATGTACTATCTGAAAACAAAGGGGGACATGGGTTGCCAGACATGTCCCCACTTCTCCTATCTCATCATGTCTCCTCAAGCCAGCATGGCTAATTGCCAGGGAGTCGGAGCCCAGCGACATGGGGAGGGCAGCAGGCTAGGGAAGGGTGGCATAGATGCTGGTCAAATCTACCTCGAAGGTTTATACCTGTCAGGGTTGTAGTGACTACTCTTGAGTAACGACCTTCCACATGCTTGTCTTTCAGACGTTTTTATTGGTGCACATTATTTACAGTGTAACGGATTGCTCATTCCATGTCTACCCACTTGATTCAGATTCCTGCACTACTCCCTTCCGTGTTCGGGACCAGCATAAAAGCCTCAGAACTGAGAAGCGCCTCCCTTTCCTCCTCCTCCTCAATTCCGGTGTCGGGGGGAACGGGTCTTCTGTCTGACCGATTCCTGTCCTCTCTTTCCGCCTCCCTCTCTTCCTGCCTATGGAGCAGGGGCTCTTGGATGTTGCCAGAGCCCTGGCACTTCCTCTCCGTTTCCTGACTCCCTCCCTCAGACCCTTTGCTCTCATGACTGCTGGGAGACGGGCTGCTTCGGATGGGGGGGTTCTCTATAAGCCCTCCTCCTTACAATACCCATAAGATGCAAGTCTCTAAAAAATTTATGGCAAAAGACCAAGGCTGCCCAGGGTCTTTGCCTCCACTCGAAAGTTGCCCCAGTGCTGGTGGGGCCAGCCCTGAACCTCCGACTTCTACAAGATCATTCCTACCTACCTCTTCTGCATGGCTAGACCCAGCTTGCTACCTCCCAAGTCGGTGCTTGCTTTTTCCTCCGGTTACCTCCTCAATGAGTTGTCTCTTCAAAGGGCTTTATGGGAAAGGAAACAGCAACCCTTCTTGTGGGAAATGTGGGTCGCACATTTTGGGAGTCACTGTAACAAGTACAGGAGGGGAGGAGGTGGCGAGAGCTGAACGCAGGCTTTTACCCGGAGAGCTGTTTACATGTAAATGTTTGTTAGGAAGAGAACCCCAACAATGTTTCTGCTGATGCGCTGGAGTTCAAACCTTCCTCTGGGTGTACTTTTAATTCTGCAGCCAGAGTATTAGCAATATTAAACTGAAAATGTCATATAATGTCAAGTCTGAAAATGTCACTGAGGAGAGGGGGGAGGAGGGAAATGTTGGTGACCCCGTACCATCAGCAGATGAAATAAATATGCCTCACTGGTACTGTACAGTGGCTTTGGGGTGGGTATAATTTTATACATCTTGCCTCCTATTAATTTTCATGGCGTCGATGGAGAAATATTAGAACAGCAAGAGGGCTAAAGACAAATTAACTCATCAATTACATGGATGGGACGGTGGAGACCGAGTTTATTTCACCATTTCCAATTGCAATAAAACTGTAATTACCAACTCGTGGAATCTTCATGGAAATCTGCATTTATTACCACTTAATTTGAAGTCAGCGACTGCTGTATTTTTAACTTTTCTCTCTCCCTGATATTTCATGCAGCGGGGCTAAGATCTTGGCTGGAATAAAACAGCTGTCCCTTCTGGTCCCCACAGTGACATTAAAAACAAACAAAAAACTTGTCCTAACAAAATGTTGCCCCTGACACCCTGGGTTTGGATTTCGACAGCACAGCTAGAGATGAATATGGATACACCACCTTCAAGGTCATTACGAACTTTTTCTTCTTTTTTACCCAATTGCTGTACACTTGTATCTGTCCCTAGAGCAGTTAAAGGCTGCCATCTCTACAGTCAGAACGACACATTGAGCCAATACTTGGCCACCACCTAAACTTAGCCCATGCATCTCTTCATATTTACTTCTGCCACCCATAACACTGAAGCGATGCATTGTGATGGAAAGGCCTGGCAAGATCCCAATGGGAACTGACTGTGTCGTCTGGAGAATCTCCCTGCCCCCCCAGAGTGCTTTGCAGTATTGCCTCGGTGGTCAGGTCAAAGTAGAAATGGTTCCTTGCAATGCAAGGAAACCACATTTGGAAACAATAGTCCTAGAAATAAATAAGTATGAGAATAGGATAGCTCTTGATACTCCATAAAACCTCACTGAAGCAATGTTTCATTACTGAAACACTCTGCCTCCCCCCATATAAAGCATCCTGGACTCTGCTTTCATTTTCTGAGACCCTTCTTAATGTGCCACCTGCATGTGAGGCCCAGTGGGTGGAAGCAGAAGAACAGGCCTTTTTTGCAGTGGCTCCCCATTTGTGGAAAACTCTCCCCAGGGAGGTTTGCCTGGCGAATTCATTATATATTTTAGGTGCCAGACATTCCTCTTCAAACAGACCTTTGGCTGTTGAATATTCTACAGCCTTTTAAATGTGTCCTTGGGAAGAAGGGTAATGTTTTGCTGTTTAGTTTTATTTATTTTCATGTTTTTATCCTGTCCCCCCCCCCCCCCCGTGAACCACCCTGAGATCTTATGAAGAAGGGCAGTATAAAAATCAAATCAATCAACTAATCACGTTTCATAGAATCATAGAGTTGGAAGAGACCACAAGGGCCATCCAGTCCAATCCCCTGCCAAGCAGGAAACACTATCAAAGCATTCTTGACAGATGGCTGTCAAGCCTCTGCTTAAAGACATCCAAAGAAGGAGACTCCACCACACTCCTTGGTAGCAAATTCCACTGCCGAACAGCTCTTACTGTCAGGAAGTTCTTCCTAATGTTTAGGTGGAATCTTCTTTCTTGTAGTTTGAAAACACTGCTCCGTGTCCGCTTCTCTGGAGCAGCAGAAAACAACCTTTCTCCCTCCTCTATATAATATCATTTTAAATATTTGAACATGGCTATCATATCACCCCTTACCCTTCTCTTCTCCAGGCTAAACATACCCAGCTCCCTAAGCCGTTCCTCATAAGGCATCGTTTCCAGGCCTTTGACCATTTTGGTTGCCCTCTTCTGAACACGTTCCAGCTTTTCAGTATCCTTCTTGAACTGTGGTGCCCAGAACTGGACACAGTACTCCAGGTGAGCAGAATACAGTGGTACTATTACTTCCCTTGATCTAGATGCTATACTCCTATTGATGCAGCCCAGAATTGCATTGGCTTTTTTAGCTGCTGCGTCACACTGTTGACTCATGTCAAGTTTGTGGTCTACCAAGACTCCTAGATCCTTTTCACATGTACTGCTCTCGAGCCAGGTGTCTCCCATCCTGTATTTGTGCCTTTCATTATTTTTTGCCCAAGTGTAGTACTTTACATTTCTCCTTGTTAAAATTCATCTTGTTTGCTTTGGCCCAGTTGTCTAATCTGTTAAGGTCATTTTGAAGTGTGATCCTGTCCTCTGGGGTGTTAGCCACCCCTCCCAATTTGGTGTCATCTGCAAAATTGCTCAGGATGCCCTCAAGCCCATCATCCAAGTCATTGAGAAAGATGTTGAATAAGACTGGGCCCAAGACAGAACCCTGTGGCACCCCACTAGTCACTACTCTCCAGGATGAGGAGGAGACAGGATGAGGAGAAGCCACAATGGTTGTCCAATAATAATTTTTCCCCTTCCCAATTTGGATTCTTTCTTTCTCTCCATTTCCAGTTCTGTGCGAACACCAGCAACATATACATGAAAATTGTGGTGATACTGCTTTAGACTCTGTAGCTGCTGCATATCCAAAGCAAGCCTGGCAGGTATGTTGAAAGTATGGTGAAATCTAAAAGGGTTTCCCACTTGGCTTTGATGTGGAATTTCTGCAAAAGGCATCATTTTTATCTGTAAGCCACCTTGCGTCCTGACAGGGGGAAAGGCAGGATATAAATAAAGATATCACCTTCATCATCATCAGTGAGGCACCAGTGTCATGTAGAGAGAGACCAGACCACAAAACCAGTAGGAACCTAATTCTGACTGTTAGAGTGAAAGACAACTCCATATAAGCCACAAGGAGGGTTCTGATAGGCTCAGGAAAAATGGATTGAGCAAATTGCATTTCAAGGATTGTGGCTGGGTGAAGAGATGGTGAACTGAAGGGTGGCAGAAGGTGGCTGGCCAGAGGACAACATGATGTATCTTTTCCCTACATAGAGTATGACCTAATGAAACGCTCTCACAGATTCCTGCATTGCAGGGGGTTGGACTAGATGACCCTTGGGGTCCCTTCCAGCTCTACGATTCTATGACTCTTTGAATTCTGCCCTGTAATGCACTGCTGAATAAAGTCTGGCCAAGTGGGAATTTGGTGCGAGCCTCCATTCTGCAGCAACCAAGAGAGATTTCTCCCACAGTTTCCTCCTTCTCGTATTTAGAAATCATTTTGGAAAACTACTCTCGTTGGAATTGCTATCTGATTTGCAGTGTGGGTTCAGGCCAAGGAGTTGATGGGCTGCATTCTAACCCCCTTCCCTTTTATCTCCACATGATCCTGATTCTTTCTATATTTGCATGTGCTAGAAGATGAAAGCATTTATTGGCTCTTTTTGAATTTTTAGTCCACTGCATCATATATCTCTGTTTCATTGCTTCCAGAAAAGAACAAACCATTCCACTAAATGATGGAGGAGGAGGAGGAGGAGGAGGAGGAGGAGGAGGAGGAGGAGGAGGAGGAGGGGTAGCTTTGCCCTTAATGATGTTTTTGGACTGAACCCATGATTGATTTTTCTCTAATCCGCCTTCTTGGAAAGCCCATGTTATTTTGCTAGCATCACAGAATTTGACATCATTGTGGCTCAGTAGTGCCTCATCTATGAGTGATCACTCACATCAGATTCACCAATGAGACCATGTTTACTGCCTTGTAGCTCCTGGTAGTAGAGACAAATAGTGTGTGGCTCCAGTGAAAAATAATTCAGCCCTTTCAAGCCACCACTATCTGTAAATAATATCTAGGCTTCCCTAAACTTCTTACCGCTTCAGCCTCAGCACTCTTAATCCGTAGTTCAATCTTGTTGTTTCTTTTCCTCGAGAAACAGAAATTACAAGTGGAAGTGATTTGATACCACTAAAGGGTGAAAAGAGAGCGCGAAGAATGGATCAAGGACACATATCCTACTGCAGCATTGTTAAAGCTCAGCAGTTTTCAGCCTTGTTAGTACCTGGGCAGAAAACTACCTGGGATTTTAAGTAAGCTTCTCTAAGTCTTCTTAAGGAATAATCAGGCTAGAACTGCCATCAACCCATAAAACAAACATTAAGTCCAACACCTCTGTTTTTTGGGTGTGCCATTTAACACATGCGCATAAATGCAGTAAGGGTATCACATCTAGGATTCGATTCTATGCCCATTTATTAGGGAGTGACCTCTCGTCCCGTTCTCCTAGTGCCCTCAATCTTTCCCAACATCAGGGTCTTTTCCAGGGAGTCTTCTCATGAGGTGGCCAAAGTATTAGAGCCTCAGCTTCACGATCTGTCCTTCCAGTGAGCACTCAGGGCTGATTTCCTTCAGAATGGATAGGTTTGATCTTCTTGCAGTCCAAGGGACTCTCAAGAGTCTCCTCCAGCACCATAATTCAAAAGCATCCATTCTTCGGCAATCAGCCTTCTTTATGGTCCAGCCCTCACGTCCATACATCACTACTGGGGAAACCATCACTTTAACTATACGGACCTTTGTTGGCAAGGTGATGTCTCTGCTTTTTAAGATGCTGTCCAGGTTTGAATACAATGGATACATTGAATACAATGACACTAACAATCAATGGGTCATATATAGGGTTGCAATGGCAGAATGGATTAGGCCCGAGAAGATGGCCTGGTCTGCATGTGCATCAGGATTATGTGGTAACAAGGAGAGGATTTTACCACCCTGAGGTGGTAAAATGAGCTGCATAATTTTGAGCTTCAAGGGTGAATGTGGTAGCGGTGGCTGTATCATATTTTTAAGCACACCTGCAGTCCAAAACTAGCATTGTGAGATATTGCCTGGAACCTTTCTCCCCTGTGTCCTTAGAATCATAGAATTGTAGAGTTGGACTTTTGGTCCAACCCCCTACAATGCAGGAATCTCAGCTAAAGCATCCATGATAGATAGTCACCCAAACCTGGCAAAAAGTATCCCCAAGTTTTCAAAATGTAGCCTACTTCTGAATGGTTCCCTCGTGCCTTTTCTGAGCTGTTGCGGGGGCAAAGGGAAAGTTTGAGGAATCCAAGGCTCTTTTTTCTGAAAGGATGCATAAATCTCCCGAAATGTTTTGCATTTGATGTCCTGGGATAATAAAAGGGAAATGGTTGTATAAGGGTCAAAGCTCTGTAATTTCTTTTCTCCATTTACTGGCAGAACATTTTCCTGTCACAAGATCATATCTTTTACAGCACTGAATTATATTCGGAAATCAAACCAGTAGCTGATGTAGTCATGGGGAATCCAGATTAAGATGAGTCAGTGTTTGGAAACACTGTTTCAACAAATATGACTGAATAAAGTGGTTGAGTTTAAAAATAATAAAGGGGACTTTGTGTGGCCAGAAGTCAAGGACTAACAGCTAATATATCTCTATCAGATTTAAGCCATGGAGCGTTAAAGAAATCATATATTGATAGCAATCCAAGCAGGTCTAAGCCTATTGAAATCAGAGTTGTGCACTTTAATGCTGGATCATGACCTTTACATTTAATGGCATGATCAATGCACCTATTTTCACACATTATTTATTCATTTATGCTTTTGTTCAGGATTTTTGCAAGCACCTGTCATTTTCTGGCATTAATTGGCTTCGGATTGTTGTTATTTGCCAAAGTGCATCAACAAAAGGTAGAGAAAAATGGGTTGCATCAAACCGGCCAGAGTTAGCTCCCCCTGCTTCTCTCAAGCAGAAATCTCCAAATGTACTTACTGACTTACTTACTCTCAGGGGACCCTGGGAGGAGAGTGAGTTCGCCCAGGGACAGGAACTAAGGGGACCAGCCGAGCAAGAGGAGGGCTGGCTGGAGTGCGAGCCAGAAGGCGGCGCAAGGGCTCTGAGTGAGGCGGAGAGGTCTAGGGATGCTTTTTCCAACTGCTTTCAGATTAGGGGACCGATTTAGCTCTAGTTAATAACTCTATTAACTGGGATATGGTTGCTGTCCTTTTATCAGCTCGGCAACACTACAAACCCATTATGAACAACCCATCAGTGACATAAATCTCTTGATGTAGTAATACACAGAATGCTTTGTCTCTTAAAAAGAAAAGGGGGAAAAACAAAAACTGCTGCAGAGAGACAACACCTCAGCCTTCAATTTCCCATCGACAAAAGCTCACCTCAGGCCGTGCGGTGGTTAAACCGGGCTGCCTTTTCTTAATCTCAGCTCCGGAGCCGATCAGTTGGCAGCTTTCAGATTGGAGACTCAGTTAAATGCAGCATTCCAGATAACAGTTGTGTGCTTTTGGGGGGGGGAAGCAAAATCAGACCAGGCCTGTGCACCCTTTGCAGGTGGCAGGGTGAGGAAGGATTCAGACTTGAGGGGGGTCTGTCAGAACACAGCATGGGAGCAAAGATCTAAGCTCCTAACTGTACCACATATGCAGAGTGCCAATGTCTGCCTTGTTGAGTCCCAAGAGCTTTGAAAAGCAAAAAGGCCTTTCATGTGTAAATGGTAAATCCCTTCATTTTGGTGCATTCCAAACTCCTCTATTGAGCAGCGAACAAATGAAGTCGGCCACCAAAGCGTTAATTACAGGAGATGTGTGGAATCTCATCCCAGGCTGCCAAGTTCATCTTTTGGCCCTTCACCTCTTCTCTCCTCTTTGCATTTTGGTGCAGCAAATTCAAATCCCAGCTGGGTATTTTGGTGTCACAGTGACATTGTTTTCTGAAACTCTGTGTTCTTGCTGCTGGGAGCAATTTTATTGCTGTGGGAGGAGATGTGACCAGGAAGGGAGAAAAAAAGCAGGCAAAGCACAATGTCACACTGCTCAATGAATCATAACTAAGAGTTGGAATGGAAAAAGGAGAACCGGCATGCATTTACTGCATCAGATGAATCCAGAAGGCAGCTGCTTGGGAGTTCTATGGAATAAATTAGGATTAGGTGAAAGGAGTTGCGGGGTGAATGGATATGTGAGCTGGCAACAGCAAAATTGTTATGTATGTCCAAATTAATATTTCATTTAACTTCTCCCAAGTTGCGGTTGGACGAGCCATTCATAGCTGCCAAGTTATCCCTTTTTTAAAGGGATTTTCCCTTATGCTGAATAGGCTTCCTCGCGAGAAAAGGGAAAACTTGGCAGCTATGGAGCCATTGAAACTACAGTTTTCAAGTACAATTTACAACTAAAGTCTCTCTTGGATAGGAATCAGTAAGAGGAAGCCCCTGGGCCAAATCTGGCCGATTGAGGGATGCTAATTCCTCCTCCACCATCCTTTCGCCAGCCTGGAGACAAAAGAGGTGCAGAGAAATTGGCCCCTGTTGCCAACAGACCTTGCTTGCTCTAGGGGGCAGGTGTTGAGACTGCCCATCGCTCGCTTGCCACAGGGCGTTCAGGAAAATTAATGCTGACCAACTGATACAAGGCAACAAATTAAAATACAGCTGTCTGAAGAAGGCAGGGTGATGGGAACGCAGTAGCTGTCTTCTGCGTACACATCTACTTGCTGGCTAGAAAATGGCTTATACACAAATGAGTGATGCAGTTGTAGCGCCAACATAGATCTGCTTGCATGGACCCCTCACTTTTGACACCTGGGTTAAAGAGCCAGTTTCAGCTAACAGGGTGTGTTTGCAAAAGTTAGCACAAGGACTCCAGCAGGCCTTCCCCCTCCTCTCTCTCTTCCCCCCCTGTATATCCCCCAAATACTCCATGGAGCAGAGCTTTCCAACTGTGTGCCACAACATGTTAGTGTGCCTCCTGAGGCTGGAGGTTTTTTCTCCTTTCTTCTTTGGCCATCACTCGTAGCCGAGCAAGATTGTCTTCCATTAAAATGGTTGTAAGAGTGAGTCTGTAAGTGACTGTGGAGGCCAATTCTAGATCCACACGTCCTTCCACAGTTGGGGACATTGGTTTCCGGGCCAGAATTGATCACAGTGAGGGTTTGCCAAATGTGCCTTCCTCTTAGCACATTTCTCCCTTGCATCCTGAGTTTGAAAACCTCTGGTTTGCTAGTAAAACTGAATTAAAGGTAAAGGTAAAGGACCCCTGACAGTTAAGTCCAGTCGCGAACGACTCTGGGGTTGTGGCGCTCATCTCACTTTACTGGCCGAGGGAGCCGACATTTGTCTGCAGACAGTTTTTCTGGGTCATGTGGCCAGCATGACTAAGCCGCTTCTGGTGAAACCAGATCAGCGCATGGAAACGCCGTTTACCTTCTCGCCGGAGCGGTACCTATTTATCTACAGTGGTACCTCGGTTTATGAACACAATTGGTTCCGGAAGTCTGTTCATAAACTGAAGCGAACTTTCCCATTTAAAGTAATGGAAAGTGGATTAATCTGTTCCAGACGGTCCACGGAGTACTTAAACTGAAGCGTTCATAAACTGAAGCGAACTTTCCCATTGAAAGTAATGGAAAGTGGATTAATCCGTTCCAGACGGGTCCGCGGAGTACTCAACCTGAAGCGTACTTAACCCGAAGCATGGGTGTAATTGGTTCCGGAAGTCTGTTCATAAACTGAGGCGTTCATAAACTGAAGTGAACTTTCCCATTGAAAGTAATGGAAAGTGAATTAATCCGTTCCAGATGGGTCTGCGGCGTTCGTAAACCGAAAATTCGTAAACCGAGGTGTTCATAAACCGAGGTTCTACTGTACTGTACTTGCACTTTGACGTGCTTTCAAACTGCTAGGTTGGCAGGAGCTGGAACCAAGCAACGGGAGCTCACCCTGTCGTGGGGATTTAAACCACCGACCTTCTGATCGGCAAGCCCTAGGCTCAGTGGTTTAGACCACTGAATAGCGTCCCTTAAAACTGAATTACTGTTTCACAAAATAATGCATGTCCAAAAAGTGTGTCACCAACTTGAAAAGTTTGGAAAGCTTTGCCCTGGAGGGTTGAAAGAAGCCACAAGCTAAGGTCAGGGAGGAGGAGAAAAAGTGAGATGGTTCTTTCTGGCATGCAGAAATGTTTGAATTGATGAGACAATCATATTCACATGACATTGAATTCCAGCCATGTATTACAGGACCCTCCTATTCTCTTGGCTGTAATTTGTTTTACCTGATTGTAGCACTGTATTTTAAATTTGTTATAACAACAACATATCAGAGCCCATATTGTGTACATTGTGTACATTTGAGCTACCTGACTGCACAAAATATTATTTAATACAAAGTACTATTGAATACAAAACACAGTATCTCCAACATGGCACCCTCTAGATGTTCTTATAACTCCCATTGCCTCTGACCATTGGCCAGGTTTGCCGGGCTGATGGAAGCAGCTTTTGCCGGGACTAGTTTGGAGAAGTTGGATTTCATGACACCAGGTATTAAAGTGCACAAAGAAAACCTGTAGTAAACTGAGGAGGAGGAGGCAGCAACATATAACTCATATAAAGTTCATTATTGACTACTATGGGTATTAAAACAATGCTGCTCTGAGCATATTTTGTCTCTGTAATCTTCAAAACAAAGGCTCATAACTCAGGGAATGGAAGACATTTATCCCGAACAAAGAAAGGGCTGCTTGTCTCGGAGCATCTGATTTTATGAAGGCGAAATCTGTTTTGATTGAAAAATGCTGCCGTGTTCAACATGAAACATTTAAATCCAGCCCAGTGCTGGTCTGCCTGCCTGCCTTTTGTCCAACAAGCACAATCAGCACCGATTTTAATATAAACAGGTTCGTTCTGTCAGCAGTGGCTGCTGTCACCTGAGGATACTCTCTTTTAATATGGAGCTGGCAAAAAACTAATTTAACAGTGCTCGGTGGTCTCTTGGCTTTTATGCAAGCAAGCAGGTTACATGGGCAACTGATGCCATTGGTTGGGAATCCCTGTACATGTAGAGGCTTTGGGTGTATGTCTCCCTGCCCTGAAATTAAAAACAAGGGTGGCATAATAAACCAAGGTCCAGCATGCCATAGTATAGTGGCCAGCAGGATGGAGTGGCATGGGCAGCCTTGCTTACCTGGCTCCCCAGCTGTCAGGAATGAGCCAGCTCCAAGTTTAAGATTTACAGTCAGCTGCAGAAAGCAGCCAGGAACAGGGAGGCTTAGATTTGACTCAGGCAGGGGACAGCTGACAGCTGCAGACTTTGGCTCTTCCTGACCTTGAATGGCTGGATGATAAGGCAGTAGCTGAGAGCAGGCTGGAACACAGCCAAAGCTCACAGGAAGAGGGTGGAGGTGATCCACTAAGTCCAAAGAGTCGGTGAATGGGTGAGCTGCTGGATAGGAAGCAAAACAAGAGACGTAAGGGTTCAATATCTTCTGTAGACACCGGAAGGAATCTTCAGAAAGGTGATCTTGAGTGATGATGCTGTAGGCTTTGTTAGAGCCATCCGGAGCTATCTGTTTGTTTTTGCAATAAATCCTCCTTTATTGTATTGTAACACACCTACGCTTACTGTGTTATCAAGCTGGTACCCTGGACTCCTGACACCAGCATGGAAGTCACTGCCAATAACTGAGAGGGAGAGGAGAAGCAGAGGGGTTCCAATGTCATAGCCTCCCTTTCTGAGGACAATAGCTCCTCTAGCTCCCTGGCCGAATGAATGTTGGAGCTTCATCATCGGAAGGGCCAAACTGAGGGCATTTTGGGGACCGCTAAGAAGCAGCCCCTAAAGAATCATAGGCACTTCCATTTCCCCCAAACCATGGGGAAATTTGAGTTCGGTTTCTGATAATTGGTTCTCATGGGAAACTTACAGATTCTTGCTTCACACAATTAACTCAAGGCAGTGTCAATTTACTCTTGGCAGAAAGCCAAGGTCTGCCTGTCCTGGCAACAGCTCTCTGATTGGTTAACAACCAGCACTGAACTCTGTTATCTAGGAATGCTAGCACAGTTGTTTCTTGTTGGGTGTTAGGAGTAGGAGTGCTGCGTGTGGTTGGAGAGAGAGAGAGAGAGAGAGAGAGTAAGGATTTATTTTGCTTTGCTTTGTATGCAGAAACTCTGCTGGTTTTATTTTCTTTTAATAAATCCTGTAAATAGTTATTCTGCATCTAGCCGACTAGTCATTTCCACCTCAACTAGCTTCTGCGCTGTGCAGGAAAACTCTGCTACGTTTGGGCTAAAGCCACTAGAGCTATGCCTGACACTTCCAAATTCTAAGAATTTGCACGTGTATCTCAACATGTCTAAGCTTCTCCCTTTTCTCTCCCCTCCCCCTGCTGGAGGTAAGACTACATTGGAAGCAATGGAAGAGAAAATGAAGAATTTTTTAAAAACTGAAACTGCAAATGCAGAGGAATGCAGAGTGTTCTTCTGCCCTGTCTTCCGTTCTGCTGGCTGAGCCTGGCATGACATTGCATGAGGCAATTAAACCTCTGTCTGTCCCATGCCATGTCCCTATGTCACACACTGAAGTCTAGCAATCTGTAATTGGTCCTGGGTTTATTATTTTTATGGATTATTATTATTATTAGTCATCCTTCATTCAAAGATCACAGGGCAGTTCACAACATAAAAATACAAAATGAAAACACAAAATACATAATAAAACAAAAACGAACTAATAAACCACCCCCTCCCACAAGCACATACATTTTTATTATTATTATTACTAGCTGGCCCTGCACACGTTGCTGTGCGTTAGTCTGTGAAATGGAGGGTAATAGCCCCCCTTCAGATCCCCCTGAGCCTCAGAGTCCCCCTGAGTCGAGGCTAGATACTGTGGAGAGGGCAGGTTTCATCCCTGTGTCTCTCCCCCCCCCCTGTTCTGACCCATTACATATCCCTGCTCCCTATTCGCCCGCCCCCCCCCCTGCATCCCCTTCAGGCAGGCCCCTACCTCCACTTGGCAATGTTGATTATTTGGTGGTGGCCTAGGGGTCTGATAATGGCTGCCTTGGTGGTTTCAGTTGCTTGGTTGATGATGTCATTTGGTTTGTGCGTATGGCTTAGATTTCACAGGAAGGGAGGGGGTGGAGGAGGGTATTACGCCACTTGAGGGCGCTGTTTGACTTGGTGGAAAATCAGGTCTATACCTGCCCAGGTGTGTGATTTGAGGGATTTTTGTCCCCAACAACGCTAGGGGAGTGGCCTGGATCGTTGTGTCAAAATTTCAGGATGATCAGTCAAGCGGTTACGGAGAAAGTGGAAAACGCTGTTTCACGATTTTTACATTTATATATATATAGATTATTATTATTATTATTAAAATTGATGAACTGTGTGCATTAAGTAATGGTGCATGGCTGCTCAGCTGGAATGTTGAATACAAAGAAAGTTGAATACAGAGAGTCTCAGACTGAATCTGTTTGCTGGCCTTTTTAGATGTGTGCAATCTGCCAAAATTCAAGGAAGCCAGAAATCAAAATATCACCCCATTTGCCCAAATGCAGTTGGCATCAAGCCCTTATATTTACTCTGTTTTGGACTTTTTCTTTTTTTCTATTGTTGCACAACTGAGGAATTAGCTCATTAAAATGGAACCCAGTCCTTTGTACCAGCAGCATAATACAATGACACTTTAGACCTTATGTGCCTTATGTGCAGGATGCAATCTAAGCACATTTTAAAAATTGCCAGGACCCTAGTGATCCATCAACAAATGCATATGGTAGCTCTGTCTCAGAACCTCCCCGCTATTCTACCGATAGTGTTCTTTGGATTTCAGTCAGGGGCTTTGGGGTGGTGTTCAACTAAATTTACTCAGAGTAGTAGACACACTGAAATTAATGGGCCTAACATAGTCAACATAGTCATAGTTCATTACTTTGGGTGGCTGTAACCTGAGTAAAACATTTTAAAAAACAAACAAACAATTAGTTACAGGTAGGTAGCCGTGTTGGTCTGCCGTAGTCGAAACAAAATAAAAAAAATCCTTCCTGTAGCACCTTAGAGACCAACTAAGTTTGTTATTGGTTATGAGCTTTTGTGTTTATCTGAAGAAGTGTGCATGGACACGAAAGCTCATACCAATAACAAACTTAGTTGGTCTCTAAGGTGCTACTGGAAGGAATTTTTTTATTTTGTTTTAAAAATGAGTTTTTATTAAAGTTTTTTTGTGTTACAAAACAAAGAAAGAAAGAGGGGAAAGTTCATCTTTTGTCTCCCCTTTCAATTTGTAGTCTTTTTCACAGATTGTTTTCGTTTAGTGAGAGACACTTTTGTCATAGACATCTTGCATTTCGGGGGAAAGAGGGAGGGGGGAGAGAGACGGGGTGGGGTATTGTTATTTCATCCTATTGCCTATTATTGTGCAGGGGTCAGCAAACCTTTTCAGCAGGGGGACGGTCCACTGTCCCTCAGACCTTGTGGGGGGCCGGACTATATTTTGAAGGAAAAAATGAATTCCTATGCCCCACAAATAACCCAGAGATGCATTTTAAATAAAAGGACACATTCTACTCATGTAAAAACATGCTGATTCTCGGACCGTCCGCGGGCTGGATTGAGAAGGCAGTTGGGCCGCATCCGGCCCCTGGGCCTTAGTTTGGGGGACCTGGTGTAGGGGGTTTGTGTCAGCATCACGCTGGCAGAGTGAAATTTAGTTGAACTCCACCTATGTCTTAATTCTTCATTAAGGAGAACAAAATGTCTCCCTTCCTTAAACTCAGCTAAGGAACTGGTACCTCTGCATGTTCTGCTGGACTGATAATAGAAGTGGGACTCAATATGTTCATCTGCTCCATTATTACCTCAAATGAGCACCAGCTATTTAAAATTGATGATCAACTGAATTCACAATGCATTTCTTCTTAACAGAGCTCTGTGGAAGCAGCTCTCTTGTTTACTTAAACGTCTAGTTTTCGTCGCATTTTTGGATGTCCTCGAGGCCATTTGGATGAATCATTTAGCACTCTGTATGCACTGTGTTAATATTTATAAGATATCTGTTATTTTAATGAGGGGTTTCCTCTGCGATTTTTTGGTTTTGCTTTTTCAGATCAAATTGTGAGGGGAAATTAAACTGGCACCGCTAGATAAACATTTTGGCAGCCAGACCCACCAACAGCAGATTCGTCTTTGCAGTGTCACAGTGGTGCTGCGGTTTTGAGATGGCACACTAGAGGAGAGGGGCTCCAGCACATTGCGAGAGCACATGTGCAGAATGTACATAGTTAAACTTCAAAGTCTGCCATCTATCGCCTGAGAACCTCGGCCTGCAGAGCCAAGAAGCACAATTGTGCCAGAGAAGAGTGAATCTGTTAAAAATGGTCTTAAAGGTAAAGGTAAAGGGACCCCTGACCGTTAGGTCCAGTCGTGACCGACTCTAGGGTTGCGGCGCTAATCTCGCTTTATTGGCCGAAGGAGCCGGTGTACAGCTACCGGGTCATGTGGCCAGCATGACAAAGCTGCTTCTGGCGAAACCAGAGCAGCACACGGAAATGCTGTTTACCTTCCCGCCGGAACGGTACCTATTTATCTACTTGCACTTTGACGTGCTTTTGAACTGCTAGGTTGGCAGGAGCTGGGACAGAGCAACGGGAGCTCACCCCGTCGCAGGGATTCGAACCACCGACCTTCTGATCAGCAAGCCCTAGGCTCTGTGGTTTAACCCACAGCGCCACCCACGTCTTAAATCGTCTTAGAGTGACTTAAATCTATGGTGTGGGCTTCCCTATCTTGAAATCCTCCTCCTTTTATGCGATGCACTCATAGTACATTCGACTTTGTCCTCTCTTCCTATATTTTGTACCAGTGGTGTTTCTAAGAAACAGTTCTTCATGTTGAGCAGCTCTTGTGTAGGAGAAGAAGAAGGAAAAAGTCCATGGCAGAAGCTAGCAAGTTCAGACTTTCCCATATTCTTTGTACTGTGGTATAAACCTTAGTTAAATATACAGTATAGTTTATATAGTGCATAATCTAATATCAGGGGAATCAATACTTGTATTTATGAGGTCTAAAGCTGATCAAAGGTTTGCCAGGAGGAGTGGGGGGGGGAGGAATCTGCGCTTTTAGCTTTCATGTGAAAGTTAACAGGGATAGCGTTTTTGTGGCAAGAAACAGTAAGCTTGAATTTTCCTTTTATGCATGCGGTGGCAGGGAGGAAATGGAACACAGTGAAAATTAGATGTAGCTCAAATAGCTGCTACAAATACTTTGCTTGATTTTACTGATGTATGCAATCAGTCATATAAGAGGCTTTTGACTTCGCTCTGTTCTTCTCCTTTAATTATTCAGACGACAGAGGCTGCTTTATTTTTAAAGGAGATAGAAGAGAGAACGGAACTTCTTTTTTAAAAAGAAAACACGCACAAATAAATTAATGGAAAGTTTAAAAAGAAAAAGAAAAGAATCAAACTGTTAGAATCTCTGGTTGTTTAAGTAGTCCAGCTATTGCGGCTGATACGGAGGACGACAAGCTGTAGAATGAAAAGTCCCCCTGAGTGCCTGTTTTGACAGCTTGTTGAAAACTCAGATAGAGAAAGATGCTCAGGCGCCCGACTTCTTGACTCCCTCCCTCACTGACACAGGATGTCAAAATGGTTGTCCTCAAATCTGGCACACACAGCCGCCTCATATTCAGACCTCCATTCAGAGTTGAGTGGCACTCTGCTCACCGGATGCTCTCGCTGGAGGAACACAGAAGTGATTTTTGCATCACCCTCCCCTGTGTCCCCTGAAAAGCTGCTCCGGAAGTTGGAGTGGGATTCTCCACCCGCACTCCCTCTGCTACCAAGCTTTGGCACTGTCTGAAGATATGTGGGATCTTGCTTCGGAAGTACTCGGTTGCCGTATTTGGGGCCAGGGGGGATTTTTCCCCCCTACAGACAAATTGTCTGCCAGGGACTGTGCTGAGGAAGGCTACACTGAGGAGGAATGGTGGGAGCCACCCCTCCCCCCCTGCTCCTGCTCCTGAATCTTCACAGGAGCAGGAGGACAGCATAGATTTGAAACAGTGGTTTGCAGAGGGGCATAATTTAGAAGGCAGAAGCTGGGAAATATTGGATGGGGAACAGCTAGGTGAAGAAACACTGGAAGAGAGAGGGTTAACAGATTCACAGTCATTGGACAGGATTCTCCCCAAGGTCAAGAAGAGCTCATAAAGTCTCAGAACAGAAATCACAGATGTTATAAACTCAGATTACAAGGCGTAGGAGTGACATAGATTAATAGGGATGGAAGGGGTGTAATCCTTAATTGGAAGCACCACCATTTCTAGGAGATATGATCTTTGTTCTCACACTGTGATTGTTAAAGAGTCTAACTAGTAAGACGTTCCTTTCGTTTGATCTTTTGTTTACTGCCAGGGGGGAGGAAGCCGATTCCCCGAAGCCTGACATTGTCCCTCTCTGGAGGGTTTTGCCTGTTTTCTTCATGAATTCATTTTTTTTAATAATCTATTTTTATTAATTTTCCAATTAAAACACGATTATATCACATTCATTATTTCAAATTATACAGATACATATAAATTAAACCGAATATTATGCCAAATCATATAATATTTTCTGGAGTTCCCATGCTTCAAAAATTTGGGGATTCCTCACACCCGTCTACTGCCGTCTTTTTCTAAAGTCCAAAACTTCACTCAAACTCCAAAATAATCCCGATCTTTCCCCACCAGTCACTAAAATGTTTTCTTCTTTCATCCGGTTTTTTCACAGCTGCTGAAATAAGTATCAAATGAGAGTTCACATATATTCTTTCTCCTGTGTGAGTTTTAATCGCTCTGGGCCCCCCCCCCCATATATCTTCTGTCTGGAATGTCCTGTTGCGTCAGTCTTTCAACACGGAGCAGTGCCATCTTAAAAAGCTTAGATCACTTTCGCTTTCTTAAGCTTTTTTTTTTAAAAAACCAACGATCTTTGTAAAATTTACAGCTTTTCCAGGCAAAGAAACAGCAGTCACATTATGCATAGACTCTTGATAAGTTTGTGGCTCTCCTTGCCCTGTAGCTGAACTTAGCTTCAGATCGCTGTTCAAATTCAAAGTGCGTCACAACCATAAATCCACCGAACGCATTCCAGGGACTCCGACCATCCAGTTAAAGGGGGGCTTCTCTCTTCAGTAGTTTTACAACTTCAAAGGATATGCTCAATAGAATAGTTTATAATTCATTACTCACTCAGGTATTCTTTATCTCTCATTTGTTCCAAACAAACAAGGATGTCCCGTCCGGGAAGGTATGGAGTAACTCGTAGAGTATATGAAAAAAAATAAAAAAGTTCGCTTCCCTTCTCGTTACGTCCCCATCAATCTTTCTTCCAGATAAAATACAGCTTTGCCTTCTCACCCTCAGCAGCACAAATTCCTTGGCAGTAAACAGAGCTTCTTCCCCTCCTTCCGAAGCATGTCCATGAATACGCCTAATTATCTTCTTTAATCATGGAGATCCCGCTCTGCAAGTTGGTGTCCGGGAGATCCGACATTTCATGAGTGCTCTCAGCCCAAGCCCCCCCCCCCACTCCTTGAACAGTCGGAGTGGGTTTGGGGGCATTGCGGGCCCGCGGGCCCTCTCCGTAACCCCCGGAGAGGTAAGGGGGTTGCCTTTAACTCCCCTGGCAACCGCCGAATTCCTCATGAAAGTCGGAGGGATGGAACAAGGGTCAGCCATTCCTGCAGGCGGAAGCGGAACTTCTTCATGAATTCATAGGTGGATAAGGCACTGGGTGAGATCCTTAATCTGCATGTAAAAAAAAAAAGGGTACCCCATTAAAAGGGTCCAGGTGTTAGTCTGGGTGCCCAGATGGGGGTTGATGGGCCAGAGAACCCTCCCCAAATGGCAAATCTGGGGGGTGCCCTATTTGATGCACATCAAGGGGTGACCAAGGGTTAACCCAGCCGAATAATCGGCCACTAGGTGGGCGGGTTGATTCAGGGTACATACCTAGCGGGTTGGCCAAAAACATCTTACATTTGTCATCAATAAAAGTTGTGGCCTAACTGAACCCGATATTGCTGCACAATATTTATCTCCTCTCTTCAGCCCTCGGCAACCATGTGCTCCCTGCACCTGGTCCCGCAAATGTAGTTCCATGAAAGGAACAGAGATCTCCTAACCACTACCAGCACCCTTAACAAACTACAGTTCCCAGGCTTCTTTGGGGGAAGCTATCAAGTGTGGGGGAGAGGGTTATGATTATTTTACTATTAAGCTGCCCATCAGTAGGCTTTTTGCTATGTTTTATTATGTTTTCATCACTGATGTTTTGTAATGTGTTTGTCATGTCGTACACCACCCTGAGATCTTTTGATAAAGGGTGGTATGTTAATTGAAATAGCAGCAGCAGCAGGAGCAGCAGCAGCAGCAACAACAAAGTGGGGGAAGGAGGCTACGTATTTAAAGGATAGGGTACTTTTAGTAACATCCAGGAACAACTCTCTACACATTTATTTGTGTTGGAGAAAGTGGAGAGGGCTCTAGCTGAGCATCCTATCAATCAGGCAGGAGTTGGCCGAACAGATTCCAAGAGAAGAAGAATATAATAATAATAATAATAATAATAATAATAATAATAATAATAATAATATATTATTTATACCCCGCCCATCTGGCTGGGTTTCCCCAGCCACTCTGTGCAGTTTCCAACAGAAAAATAAAACACAATAATCTATTAAACATCAAAAGCCTCCCTGAACAGGGCGTGAAGCTAAAGCTAAAGGGTTAGATATAGATTAGGATAAAATTATATAAGAAAATCAAAACAGAAAACACCAAAGAAACTCTAGGAGGAAGCCAAAGCAAAGTTCAGCCTTTTCGGAGAATTTCTTTCCTTTCTTTCTTCTTCTTGTTTTATTCTGTTTTCAATAGCAACAGCAATCCAAGCAGTTTTTATCTGAGACATTAGCCTGGCCCAGTAGGTGTCAGATTAGATATACATTACTCCATTATCTCTGCATAGTACTCAGCATCAAAGGGTCTGTGAAGATGAGGCTCGCAAGGGAAGGAGAATAAATAAAGAATATCTCTTTCTGGTTTTGGAATAGCGCTTTTACCATTAAGAAAAATCAATAACTGGATTGACTGCATTCAGTGGGGAGTATTATTGTTTCCCATAATGTATCTAATGCATATCATTACCAAAGTAATCACATTATTATCTGCTGCTGCCTTCCTACTTGCTTGGCTAGATATAAACCCAGAGCTATTTGTAAAAGGTCCTTTCTCTCTACCCCCCCCCCCCCCAAATCAGCCCCCCTCCTCCAAAATTGCTGCAAATTGTATTTCTTTTCCTGCCTCTTTATTAGCTGCTTGAACTGCTCGGAACCTCTGCGTTCAAATTAAGGAGATGGCATTGTGGAGTCTGTTTTACTCACAATTTTCAATACCAGAAACTCTTGTCGATTTAAAACCTCCTTGTGTTTCATCCCACAGAGCTGCTTTGAAATGCAGAAGGTGTGTGTCGGGGGTGGGTGGGGGGGAGAGCAGAGGAAGAGAGTATTCGCTGATGCCGATCCCATTAAAAGGAATAGGGCTTGCATTTATGTACATCCAGACTGAACCGTAAGAATTTTAGGGCGGAACAACATGCTGCGCGGGATGCAAAGTTCAAGGGTGTGTTCAGACATGAGGAACATTGCATTAGTCTTCCAGAATTTAACGCTAGTGTTCCTGTTCCATTCTTGGTGCTGGATTTACGTAGAAGCTAAACAAGCTATAGCTTCAGGCCCCACTCTCTTGGGCCCCCTCAAAAAAAAAATTAAAGGGGGAAAAACGGAACACACATTTCCAA
Source organism: Zootoca vivipara (assembly GCF_963506605.1). NCBI lineage: Eukaryota > Metazoa > Chordata > Lepidosauria > Squamata > Lacertidae > Zootoca > Zootoca vivipara. The sequence goes on from NC_083291.1 coordinate 5,036,675, forward strand.
AATATAAGATAAAATAAAACCTACATGCAGCAACAGTGTTTTGTATTGTGTAGGCTCCATATGTACATAATTTGTTATGTGCAAATGGCTTTAGATACCTATTAAAGGTAAAGGTAAAGGGACCCCTGACCATTAGGTCCAATCATGACCGACTCTGGGGTTGCGCGCTCATCTCGCATTATTGGCCGAGGGAGCCAGTGTACAGCTTCCAGGTCATGTGGCCAGCATGACAAAGCCGCTTCTGGCAACCAGAGCAGCACATGGAAACGCCGTTTACCTTCCTGCTGTAGCGGTTCCTTTTTATCTACTTGCATTTTAATGTGCTTTCAAACTGCTAGGTTGGCAGGAGCTGGGACCAAGCAACGGGAGTTCACCCCGTCACAGGGATTCGAACCGCCGACCTTCTGATCAGCAAGCCCTAGGCTCTGTGGTTTAACCACAGCGCCACCTGGGTCCCTTACTTCTGAGAAAATTTGCATAGGATTGCACTGCCAAATAAGTATTTCGAGAGAAACACATTTAAATATGTATTTTGAGATTTTAAATTGATGATTAATATGGAAAGAGAATGGCATGGGGCCATGGGAAGAAACATGCAAAATGTCACATACTACCGTGTTTCCCCCTTTTTAATATGTAGCCATAATGTAAGCCATGGCAGCATTTTTTAGGAGTTGCTATATCTAAGACACCCCCCGAAAATAAGACATACCTCTCATACCGTGTACAGCGAGACCGCCAAGCGCCCCAGCCAGCCAGCGGAACCCAGCCAGCCAGCGGGGCCTGGAACCAGCTGCTGCAGCGGCAAGCCACCTGCCGGAACAGGCGGCTGCAGAGTGGAGCGCTCCGCAGCGCCGAGCACTCAGAGCGCACAGCAGTGCCGGGCGGAGCGCCCAGCCACCCGCCTGGCCTCTTCCTGGCCCAGCCGAGGAGGCCTGCCGCCCCGCCGCCAGATCAGGCGGCTGCAGAGTGGAGTGCTCCGCAGCGGTGAGTGCTCAGAGCTCACAGCAGTGCCGGGCAGAGCGCCCAGCCAGCGGCCTGGCCTCTTCCTGGCCCGGCCAAGGAGGCCTGCCGCCCCGCCGCCGGAACAGGCGGCTGCAGAGTGGAGCGTTCCGCAGCGCCGAGCGCTCGGAACGTCCAGCAGCACCGGGCGGAGTGCCAAGCCAGAGCGGCGAGGCAGAGCGTATGGCCCAAGGCAGAGCGGCGGCGGGAGCCCCGCTGGCCCTGCCAGGGTGACGGGTGGCGGCGGAAGCCCTGCTGGCCCCTTCCGTGCCGCCGGAACGTTGTGGGCCGCATGGCCCAAGGCAGAGCGGCGGCGGGAGCCCTGCTGGCCCTGCTAGGGTGATGGGCGGCGGCGGGAGCCCTGCTGGCTCCTTCCGCGCCGCCGGAACATTGTGGGCCGCATGGCCCAAAGCAGAGCGGCGGCAGGAGGCCCGCGGGTCCTTCCGCGGCGCCAGGGCACGGACGGCAGCGGAAGCGCTGCTGGCCCCTTTCGCCCCGCCGGAGCGGCGTGGGCTGCATGGCCCGCTGCCGGAATTTTGTGGGCAGGGAAGCGGGAGGCAGGCAGGCGGGCTGGGCGATGGGCCCGTGGCTGCGCTCGGCGGGGCCGGTAGTGAGCTCAACGCTGGCCTGCGCCGGCCTGTGCCAGGGGCTCTGGCTCAGTCCGTTGCCGGCGCACGGCGCCTCGTCATGGCCGGGATCTGGGTCATGGTTAGGTGAGTTCCCTCCCCTCCCATAGCGGCACCCGGGACGAGGCTGCCTCAGCATGCACAGAGAGACACCCCCTTCACATCCCCCCCGCCAGTCCAGTGCCAGGGAAAAGGGGTCTTGGAAAGCCGGGGTGGGTTTATAGCTGGGGATGTGGTGGTCTCTAAGCATGCACAAAGTGCCTCCCTCACCGCTGCCTTTGCTCTTTTTTTCCGTGTCTCTTTTTAAAATAAGTTGCTCCCCAGGGTGGGTCCATAATAAAAATCGTAATAAAAAATTAAGACATCCCCTGAAAATAAGACACCTTGTGTTTTTTTGAGAAAAAAAGTTATAAGACGGTGTCTTAAAAAAGGGGAAACACGGTAGAGAATATAATATTCACCTATCTCTGCCTTCTGAGCAGCGCACAGAAACACCGTTTACCTCCCTGCCGGAGCGGTACCTATTTATCACTTGCACTTTGATGTGCTTGCGAACTGCTAAGTGGGCAGGAGCTGGGACCGAGCAATGGGAGGTCACTGCGTCGCAGGGACTCGAACCGCCAACCTTCTGATTGGCAAGCCCTAGGCTCTGTGGTTTGGACCACAACACTACCCATGACCCTTTTCCTTAGGACCTTCCTATTTTCATTGGAGAAATGTTGGAGGGTATGGAGTTATCTGACCCCCAAGCCGTCTGAAGCCAATCCTGTATAGGGAAAGGTTTTTTTAATCTTTAATCTTTTATTATGTTTTTATATATGTTGGAAGCTGCCCAGAGTGGCTGGGGCAACCCAGTAAGATGTGTGGGGTGCATACAGTAAAATTATCATTATGGAATGGGATGTCCTTATTTTCGTCCGATAAATGTTGGAGGGTATGCATTTTTTACCACATTTGGTTTTATAATTGCAAGTTATTTTGAGACATTTTGTGGTGTGCAATGAATAAATGCAAATAATAATATTTCTTCAATTACGTTGCAAGACAATGAGCCAATATTGCCTGTTTTCCTGTTCTGTTACCCACAATTTCATATCTAACAGGGAGGAAAATACAAAGTAAAAATGAATGAGTCAGCGACATTTTGTAAACCATTCTGGGAGGTTGTATACCTAAAAAGTGCTGGTTAAATAAATAAATCATTTTCACTGAAGAAAACTGAAGGCAATTTTGACACATATCTCAGAACATACATAGTAGATCTCTGTCATTTATTTTCCTGTTGGGTACCATGGTTATACATAGCGGCATAATTCCCCCCACAGGAGTCAATATTCTCCCCCTGCCTCATCTCCCGAAACCCAAGCATTAAAGGAAATTCATATATGTTATACCAGCACAAGGATGTATAACTTTTTTTAAAAAAAATCTGTATACACATACAGTGGACGCTTGGGTTGCAAACGTGATCCATGCGGGAGGCACGTTTTCAACCCGCAGCATTTTCAACCTGCAGTGCCACGCCTGCGCGCACACAGTCACAATTCAGCGCCTCTGCGCATGCGCAAAGTGCGATTTAGCTCTTCTGTGCATGCACAAGCGCCAAAACCTGGAAGTAACCAGTTCCAGAACTTCTAGGTTTGGCGCGGAACGCAACCTGAAAAGCCATAACCTGAAGCAGACGCAACACAAGATATGACTGTACACATATGCTACAACCATTTTATTTTTGCTTACCTTATCAGGCAGATCTTTTATTAATTTATTTCCTCATTATCATTTCCCGAAAGCTGTCATTATATTCACAGGCAAAATTCCAGCCTTTTGGGGTGCACTGTGCCCTCCTTCTAAATTGCTTTGTGGACTTTGGCACCAATTAATTAGTAGAATATTTTCCTCTCAGTCTCCTATTGATTTGTAGGACAATTATCCACAGAGAGGGGACAGCTTCTGCAATTCAAACTCAAATAAAATTCCTGTTCAAGTCAATGTGAATTCCCCTGTGAGGAAGGGGACGAGACCTGCTTACCTTTCTCCAGGTTAGACATTCAAGATTGGTGGTGAGTGATTTGTTTTTGTGATATAGATTTTGACCATGGCGGAATGGCAAGGCAGTATTGTTAGAATTCCTCAAAACAGCCTTCCTCAACCTGTGGCTTACCAAGGGTCCCGATTTTCCAGGGACGGCCCTGGAATCCATCCCAGTTTCTGATTTGATCCCGGAATTGTCCCTGTTTCCCTTTTTATTCCCCTGCACATCTTGGAGAACAATTAAAAGTGTTGTGTGTGTTTGTGTAGGTGCAAAAATGGAGTTCTGTTTATACGGGAAATAAAATCCGTGCACCAAATGAAGGTGAAGCTGGCAAATGAAATTATTCCTATAATCTTGAAGGAAAAGGTCACCAATCCACTTTAAATTCTTTATTGCAATGCTTTGGTAAGCCAGCCATTTCTTAGGAAACACAGGGAGCATTGATTCCTTTCTTGTAAATGGAGCCTGACACTGTCTACTCAGAAGTAAATCCCACTGTAATGGAGTTTCTTTGAAGGTAACTGTGTAAAGAGTGAAAGGGTAGCCTTTCACTGAAGCATTTTTACTGCAAACTAAACCCTAGTAAGATTTACTGTTTGGTATGTTCTTAATCAAGGATGTGGGTGGCGCTGTGGTCTAAACCACAGAGCCTAGGGCTTGCCGAACAGAAGGTCGACTGTTCGAATCCCGCGACGGGGTGAGCTCCCATTGCTCGGTTCCAGCTCCTGCCAACCTAGCAGTTCAAAAGCACGTCAAAGTGCAAATAGATAAATAGGTACCGCTACAGCGGGAAGGTAAACGGCGTTTCCGTGTGCTGCTCTGGTTCGCCAGAAGCGGCTTTGTCATGCTGGCCACCTGACCCGGAAGCTGTACGCCGGCTCCCTCGGCCAATAGAGCGAGATGAGCGCCGAAACCCCAGAGTCGTCCGTGACTGGAACTAACGGTCAGGGGTCCCTTTACCTTTACCTATGTTCCTGATCACTCTCACAGTTTCTTTTATTTTTCTTCTTCTTGTTGTTGTTGTTCCACCTTTTCCCCTACCATTGACCATTCTGGTTGGGATTGATGGAAGCTGTGGTCCAATACATCTGGCACTAGGCTTCTTTAAAGCAACATCCATTCCCCTCATAGCAAAACAGCATATCTTCTTTGCGGCTACGCTGCAGTTCCTGAATTGTTTCTTATAAGCCTTGACTCGAGCATGTGTTTAAAGCCTAGTTTAAAGCCACTAGGCACCTTCGTTAAAGAAATATCTAAGCATCAAGAGCCATCAAAGAAGGATAATCAGCTAGCCAGAGAAACGTCAGCTGATCATCAGCGCCCATTAGCAAGCAAGTTCTGCAAAAGATGGCCGTCCCCTCACACACACTGACACCTTCCACTTGCCATCTAGAAGTTTCTGTAATGAAAACTAACAAGTCAATTCTCTCATCTGTGCTTCCCTCGATATCTGTAGCACACCTGGAGATTAATAGCACATTGAAATAATCTGCTGTCCTTTGTAGAGAAAATCGTACAGTTGTTCTTGGGAAGAAATAATTGCTACGTTGCTTATACAGCCAATGCCTGAACTTAATGGAGCATAAAGAGGGTGGTAGGTATCGTGAAGGCAGCGTATTATCCATTTAAACAGCTTTCAGTCTTGTACATAAATTAGATCTTTGACAAGCCTCAGAATACAGAAACCACGCAGTAATGAATTTGCATGCATGCATAATCCTAACAAAGAAATGCATCTAATGATGAACAAGGGGAGAGAAACAAACTAATAAGTAGAGGACAAAACTTGAATCTAATTATCTTCCCTGTATAGCTCTCAGTTCTCTGATACTTGTCTCCCCTTTAAATAAAGGGGAAGTATACAGTACAGTAATAGTTTTACAGGCCACATCCATTGCATAAAAATGAATGCCAAAATGCATATTCATATAGAATATAGATTCCATGTGCAGTAAATGCTCACTGGTCTTTTAGTTATAACTGTGTTCCTATCATCTAATAAAAGATTTTCTGGAAGAAAGTATATTGGGGGAAATGTTGTCCTAGTTCAGACTTTAGCCTGGTGAGATTCTTCATGTACTGCTTAAGTGGGGTTGCCTGCTCTTATCCATTATTATTATTATTATTATTATTATTATTATTATTATTATTCCCAACCCATCTGACTGGGTTGCCCCAGCCACTCTGGGTGGCTTCCAACACATAGAAGCACTGCATCTCCGCATGCGCACGGCGTGATTTAGTGCTTCTGCGCATGTGGGAGTGGCAAAACCCGGAAGTAACCTGTTCCGGTACTTCCGGGTTGCTGTGGGATGCAACGTGAAAAGATGCAACATGAAGCGGACGCAACACAAGGTATGACTGTTCAGGGCTGCCTTCAGATGTCTTCTAAAAGTTGTGTAGTTATTTATCTCCTTGACATCTGATGGGAGGTCTTTCCACAGGGCAGGTGCCACTACTGAGGATGTCCCCTACCTGCTTCCCCATAGCTCAACTTCTCACAATGAGGGAACCACCAGAAAGCCCTCGGAGCTGGACTGCAGTGTCTGGGCTGAATGATGGGGGTGGAGAGACTCCTCCAGGTATACAGGTCCAAGATTGCTTAGGGCTTTAAAGTTCAGCACCAACAATTTGAATTGTGCTCAGAAACGCATTGGGAGCCAATGAAGATCCTTTAGGACTGGTGTTATGTGGTCCTGCTGGCCATTCCCAGCCACGTTCTGGATTAGTTGCAGTTTCCAAGTCACCTTTAAAGGTAGCCCACGTAGAGCGCCTTGCAGTAGTCCAAGCGGGAGATAACCAGCACATGTACCACTCTGGCAAGACAGTTTGTAGGGAGGAAGGGTGTCAGCTGGTGTCCCAAATGGAGCTGGTACACAACCGCCCTGGGCACAGAATTGATCTGCACCTCTGCATCCACAATGCAGATGGTCTGTCCTGGGTTATGTGGCAAGTAAGAGTCAAACTACAAATTTTAGTCCTCATGGTTCCATAAAATAAAAGTGCAAACCTTCCCCTGCCATCAAGACAATATACAAAACTTATAGAACTTCTTGTTTTCTTCCCTCAAGGTTCTTCAGATGTTGTTTTCTTTCCTTCTCAAATGGGAACTTCCATATTCCTCTTTGAATGTCACTTTGGGCATAACCAGGAGAACAATTCCCTGCTTTTCGCAACCCTCAGAAACCCTGAAAAATCTGAAGAAGTGTGCATGCACACGAAAGCTCATACCAATGACAAACTTAGTTGGTCTCTAAGGTGCTACTGGAAGGAATTTTTTTTTATTTTGTTTCAACTATGGCAGACCAACACGGCTACCTACCTGTAGCTCAGAAACTCTGTCAGCATCCTTTGTGATTTCTTAGGTTTATTTCTTTCAGTGGAAACGTACAAGTTCACTTTGAATGTAACTTTAGGCAGAAATGCCAGTTTCAAATAGTATTGCCTGTGGCGATGTGTCACTCACACACACACCCCTTACAGCCACATCACGACAGTTTACCAGGCAGCAGAGAGGTTGGGGCTCTCTGGCTGTCCTTGATGCCTGAACATTGACTGGTTGACTCCACTGGTGTAGCCATTCAGTTCTGACCTCACTGCCACCCCGACCTGTTCAAATACAAACCAGGTAAGCTGCAGTGATGCAAAGCTCCACCACACCAGCAGCTGTTACTGCTTGAAGCGGGGGGGGGGGCAAATTTTCCTATTTCAGTTCTCTGTGTATATCATTCTTCTGAAATTTAGTTTGCCACATTTCTGCAGGAATTTGCAAATAATCGAATATGAACAACTCTCAGACTTAACATGTAGAATAAGAGAACAAGAAGAACATACATTTAAAGAAGATTGGAAAACGTTTATTGAATGCATGGGAAATAATTGTGTACAGCTGAAAATGCTGGCAGCATTAAGATAAATCCAGCAGTGTAAACAAGTTTTGATGGGATATTGAATGGTTTCGTTTTTGTAAAATATGAGGGTTTTATGATACGTAAAATGAACCATGGAAAGAGAAGAAGGGAAGTCACTGATATTTCAAGGAAGTAAAATGAGTATTTTAAATTGTAAAACAGAAAATTTAATAAAGTGTGTGTGTGTGTGTGTGTGTGTGTGTGTGTGTGTGTGTGTGTAGAATTTGCAATTAAATCCTCATGAAAATTCACCAGTATTTTAGTATGAACACTTTTTTGTATGTACTTTTGACTAATATATACATTTTTGCAAGCATTTTCCCCTAATATATGCTTCTAAGTTGCTTTCTCTAATATACATTTATTTGTTTGTCTGTCTAGCTAATTAACCACATTTGTATACTGGTTAATTGCAACAAAGCTCTAAGAGGTCAGCATAAAACTTTGTGCACATTTCCCCCCAACATATGCATTTTTTGTCCGTATTGTTTGGTTGGAAAATCTACTAAAGTCAGAGAGGCACAGATTTTGAATGATAGCTGTGTTTCGGTTCACCCATTGGTTGCAGAAGTGCAAATTAGGTATTTTGTCATTAAAATGCAAATAAAATTTTCCCCTCCATCCCTAGTTGCACTGAAAAACAAAGCATGTTTACTCAGAACTAAGCCCTACTGTGATTAACGTAGCTTACCTATAACCTTAAAGTGATATAGCAGTGTACACGAGAGGCTTAAAAGTCCAGCAGTGAATAAGAATTATTCTGTTAGTTAATTTGTTGTTTGGTGTGGTCAGCAACCAAGAAATCCCTTGCCCCTCTGTGTAAAGTATCACGATGAAATTTTAATGGAATTCTATATCCATAGCTGAATCCTGGATCCCTCTCTCTGTATGTCAGTTAGATTCCAGACTCATCATGATACAATATTCAGCTCTTTTCTTGTCTTGCTTAAGAAACCACAGGAGTTCCAATTAAATGAGTATTTAAAGAAGAAAATAAGAACCACCTATCCAAGCACCCTTAGTAGACACTGGTCCATTGCACTGAAGTTTCAGAAACAATAAGCCTGACAAAAGCAAAAGAGTGCAAAGTGTATGTTTTCTAGCACTTCACGTATTTCCTGGTGTCCTTCCAACCAGCATTCTCCAGCAGCTTCCTAATGAATACAGTGGTACCTTGGTTCTCAAACTTAATCTGTTTTGGGAGTCCGTTCCAAAACCAAAGCGTTCCAAAACCTAGGCACACTTTTCCATAGAAAGTAATGCAAAATGGATTAATATGTTCCAAACTTTTAAAAAAACAACCCCTCAGACAGCAATTTAGCATGAATTCTACTATCTAACGAGACCATTGATCCATAAAATGAAAGCAATAAACAATGTACTGCAGTCACACAATCAATCAGTTGCTGAACTGCGTTCCACACAGTCACAAAAACAAAACAAAAAAGACCCACAAAAACACAAAATAAATAGCAAGAATAGACAGACCGCAGCGTAACACTCAAAACAGAAGTGTGGCACCCAAAACGGAAGTGTATCACTCAAAACTGAGCACGTTCAGCTTCCCAAAAAAGTTCGCAAACTGGAACACTTACGTCTGGGTTTGCAGTGTTCGGGTTCCAAGTTGTTTGAGTACCAAAGTGTTTGAGAACCAAGATACCACTGTATTCATGATTTTTCTTCCTCATGCCAACTTTTGGGGGCACTTTTCAGCTGATAGAGACTGAAGCAAAGGGAACTTAGGTGGTTGGTCAGTGTTAGGAATGCATTTAAGGGCAAAGGTATAATTTATCTCATTTTACAGCCTTTGGTGGATTACCAAATAGGCAGGGTAGACACCAGCCCCACGTCTTTTAGGGGTCCCATGACAAAGGGTCAATAATGTTGATTTGATCTCAAAGGTAAATTACACACAAAAAAGTATTAGGAGATAATTTGCAAAGCCCCCACTCCCCAGGTTTTGACTGCCATGGGGCCTCCAGTAAGAACGCTACAGTAAGAACTCCCCATGGGATGACTAAAGAAACTTTCTGTGCCCCCCCCCCAGTTTGTGTATCCCCTTGCAGATATCTGCACAATGATGCCTCTTTTCCATATTCCCCACCCCACCCCACGCCGGCCCTATGGCAAGCGGGATATTGACTGTTGCAGACTTTATAAAATGCTACCACAGGAGACCTCTGATGCTATCTAATTGGAGCATGACTGCCATGCTTGGTCTTCTTCTTCTTCTTCTTCTTCTTCTTCTTCTTCTTCTTCTTCTTCTTCTTCTTCTTCTTCTTCTTCTTCTTCTTCTTCTTCTTCTTCTTCCTGCTAGTGATGCTATCTGTGCATCCACTCATGGAATTCTTTGCTTGTTGATACAGTGGTGCCTCGCTAGACGAATTTAATTTGTTCCACGGGTCTTTTCTTATAACGAAAAATTCGTCTAGCGAATCCCATAGGAATGCATTGAATGTTTTTTGATATATATTTTTTTGCCCATAAAAACGCATTAATTGAATTTCAATGCATTCCTATGGGAAACCGCGATTCGCTAGACGAATTTTTCATAAAACAAATTCGTCTAGCAAGGTAACCTCCGCTCGAAAAATCCTTTCATTAAGCGGAAATTTCGTTAAGCAGGGCATTCGTTAAGCGAGGCACCACTGTACAAGTTGTGAACCACCACTTCACCCAGCTAAGCGCAACCCACCAGCCATGCGCAGTGGCCCATTGGGGACATGATAAGCTTCTCATTTTTAAAAAATATCAGCCAGGAACTGAAAAAAACAGACTGCAAAGCATTTTTCAGTCAAACCAACAGGTCCCACCCTATCATTAGGTGAAGTGAGGCCACCTTCTCATGTAGTAGATGCTGGGAGGAAACATTTTTCTTTATGGGATAATAATAATAATATGGGACAACAACAACAACAACAACAACAACAACAACAACAACAACAACAATTATTATTTATACCCCACCCATCTGATTGAGTTGCCCCCTCCACAATGGGCAGCTTCCAATATATTAAAACAATAAACATTTTTTAAAAACTGCCCCTCAATATTCAGAGGACAGCTCTTGACATACATACACAGTCTCACTGCCCTTTCCATGTTTCTGCTTAGGAATTTTTTACCTTCAGTCTCAATCTGATGCCTATTTGGACTCCCCATATAAATTTCTGCTCATGCCGAGATTGATGGGATCGTTTGTTGTTAATTTCTGTGGATGGCATTTCTTTCTTTTTTGTTTTCCTTTATTATGTTTGAATTCTTTAGAAAGTAAAATAAAATGAAGGACGGGAAGATCCATTTGCAGCTGCCTTAACCTGGAAAATCACGGGTGTAAAGTTACAAAATCAAGGCGATATGCCGGCATATTTCCGCAGTTTTCACAGGGGAATCAGATGTATGCATGTGCATAAAGGGTTGGGTGAGTGGTGGTGTTGTCCAATAATGTTCATTTTTGTGTCAAGCAACACCTATTGGTGTGAATCGAATTTAGCATGATACGACAGCAGGTTGGTCAAAAAGTCGAAAGTTCCATAGTGAAACATTTAGTGGAGTCCAAAAGGAATGTTTGGGAATGGACAGGGCTGGATTTAGGTTTGATGAGGCCCTCGGCTACTGAAGGTAATGAGGCCCTTTATATGTCCAGCTGTCCTTTGTCAACAACAAATTGTCACTGGTTTTTTTGTGTTGAATATACGCTATATGCTAATTTATGGACCTAATAGGTATCTAATAGGACCCAGGTGGCGCTGTGGGTTAAACCACTGAGCCTAGGGCTTGCTGATCAGAAGGTCAGCGGTTCGAATCCCTGTGACGGGGTGAGCTCCCGTTGCTTGGTCCCAGCTCCTGCCAACCTAGCAGTTCAAAAGCACGTCAAATGCAAGTAGATAAATAGGTACCGCTACAGCGGGAAGGTAAACGGCATTTCCATGTGCTGCTCTGGTTTGCCAGAAGCGGCTTTGTCATGCTGGCCACATGACCTGGAAGCTATACGCCGGCTCCCTCGGCCAATAATGCGAGATGAGCGCGCAACCCCAGAGTCGGTCACGACTGGACCTAATGGTCAGGGGTCCCTTTACCTTTACCTTTAATAGGTATCTAAAGCCATTTGCACATAACAAATTATGTACATATGGAGCCTACACAATACAAAACACTGTTGACTTCACCAAATGGTCAGGGGTCCCTTTACCTTTACCTTAAGTCCCACTTACGCTGAACGGGACTAACTCCCATGTAAGTGTGTACAGAATCACATCCTCATTTTCTCTCTAAATGTATCTAAATTACGTATCTAAATGTGAGCTTTGAACTATTTCACTAGCTGGGGGTTGAGTCACAAAATCTGGAGGAGTGTGGTTCTCAGTGGATAGCTATGTTCTGATGGGTACAATTATCCCCACAACTCCAGAGTGGGGATTCATGGGATGTACATGTGGTGCAAAGACCACAACTCTATTTACAAGCATATAAAGAACAGCAGGAAGGCATAGCAAGTAACAGTGGGCCTGGAAAAGAGCAAGTAGGTGTCTATCTCTAGATCAAACTCCATCACCCGATTTAACTAAGGTGAGGTTCTCATGGCCAACTCTCCATGAAGATGAGCTGAACAGGGTGGCTATTTCTCCACTCTGTTTTCACTGTCCTTCATTCAGGCCTCGTGAACCAAACATGGCAATACCAAATGGCAATGCAAGGTGATTGGTCAAAAGGCCTTCACAAAGGGGTGTCTTCTCATGGTGCTTGCACTATGTCCAAATTAGTTCCTAGCACATCCTAAATATCACCAGAAAGAGCCAGCCCAAGCTCTGTTGCCTTGTGCCATCTCATGACGACTGGCCGGGTTCCCCCAGCCCCTCTGGGCGGCTTCCAACAAAACATTAAAATACAGAAATCAAACATTAAAAGCTTCCCTAAACAGGGCTGCCTTGAGATGCCTTCTAAAGGTCTGGTAATTGTTGTTCTCTTTGACCTCTGGTGGGAGGGCATTCCACAGGGTGGGTGCCACTACCGAGAAGGCCCTCTGCCTGGTTCCCTGTAACTTGGCTTCTCGTAGCGAGGGAACCGCCAGAAGACCCTCGGCGCTGGATCTCAGTGTCGGGGCAGAACGATGGGGGTGGAGAGGCTCCCTCAGGTATACAGGACCGAGGCCGTTTATGGCTTTAAAGGTCAACTCCAACACTTTGAATTGTGCCCGGAAACGTACTGGGAGCCAATGTAGGTCTTTCAGGACCGGTGTTATGTGGTCTCGGCGGCCGCTCCCAGTCACCAGTCTAGCTGCCGCTTGTAGTTTCCGGGTCACCTTCAAAGGTAGCCCCATGTAGAGCGCATTGCAGTAGTCCAAGCGGGAGATAACTAGAGCATGCACCACTCTGGCGAGACAGTCCGTGGGCAGGTAGGGTCTCAGCCTGCGTACCAGATGCAGCTGGTAGACAGCTGCCCTGGACACAGAATTGACCTGCACCTCCATGGACAGCTGTGAGTCCAAAATGACTCCCAGGCTGCGCACCTGGTCCTTCAGGGGCACAGTTACCCCATTCAGGACCAGGGAGTCCTCCACACCCGCCCGCCTCCTGTCCCCCACAAACAGTACCTCTGTCTTGTCAGGATTCAATCTCAATCTGTTAGCCGCCATCCATCCTCCAACCGCCTCCAGGCGGCTGCAAGATCTGCAGCAAGATCCAACAAACCTTGCTGCAGATCTTGCAGGGAAATGTTCAGCTCCTCAATAGAGAGGAGGATGCCGACATTCTTAAACAGATGTGGTAAAGAAAAAAACAAAATGAGGGAATGAGGGAAATCAGCCCCACCAGGAGTGCAAATTCTAGTGGATAGCTGTGTTCTAATCTGATACATTCGTATGAGAGGTCATTTCATACAGGAATTCACAAAGATCGAATCCTTCACGTATTCCTCAATGGAGATTTGAGATTTCAAAGGAGTACATCACCTCTCAAATGTCAGTGGCTACATCTTTGTTATATATAGCTATAAGGTATGAGAATATCCTGGAGGCCTATCTGCCACCCTAGAAAAGAATCCCTCTGTGTCAATAGCCTGGCAGTGGTTGAAATTCATAACAATAAGGGGTACATTTTAGACTTACAAAGGTCATACTGATATATTTCCTTAAAAAAATAATAATACTTGATACTTCGGGAAGAATGTTCACCATTATTCACGTGATGACAAATGTCCCCCGCCCTTCCCCCATCACCCAATCCTGCCAGACAATTACTGAAGACAATAATCCCAAACAGATTTGGTTGTGTCTGTGGAGAAGAATATGCAAGGGAGATTTCAAAAGCCAGTATGGGAAAAGGAAGCTTTGGGTTGAAAGAAAACACTTTGGCTTGTGGAAGGTAAGGCATAGGCTACCTAGTGATTTAGGTCATTTGTTTATCGTGCATAAGTACAAGATGGAGGTTGACACTTATATATAATCGGCAGTGAATCCATCTAGCACAGTAGAAGTGTCAGGATCGCCCTACTCTCGTGTAGGACCCTGGCAGAGACACATGCCCATCTGGCATGTTCTCTCCCTCCTTTCAGGAGCCTCAAAAGCTTTCTTCTCCCTGAACATCACAGTGACTGGTACTAAGAAGCGTTAGCACACTTAGGGATCTGCAGAGTATTCACAGTTTGCATAACAGAACTCAGTAGCACAGCATCTTGGCTAATCTACGTTTATTTACATATAATACACTCAGAGCATTCTGACTTAGCTCCTTCCTCTTTCTCATCAGACAGCAACTAGAGAAAGAAACCAAGGACAATAGACCTATCATTCCGGAACACAGTAGCATCAAAACATCCTGTCTCCATCACTTCTCACTATGTGGAATGAAAACATGTGATAGACAACAATCTCATGACTGCAAACACGGGGCAAGAATCCTAACACTGGCTAGAAGTAGCTGTCCAGTTTTTAAGACAGCGCTCTCTGCCAGCCCTACCTAATCATGTCAGAAGATGAACCTAGGACCTTCTACTTGTGAAGGAGAGAGCTGCAGCCTCTCCCCTAAGTGGATGCTCATTACAAGAGGTTGTCCAATGCGGGCAAAGGTGGATTGAGTTGGAAACACCCATGTAATGTACAGCATGTCCTGATTTTACAGGATCACAAAAGCCAACCCGGCTTCTGATTTGATCCCGGAATGTTCTCCCACCAGTGCTGCCACTGCTGAGCTCAGGGAGGATGAGCTGGGGCTTGTCTGAGCTTTGGCAGTGATGAGGGACCATCCTATTGCCTCTCCATGGTCGCTGCAGCCTCCTCCTTTGGGTGGCTTGTAGTGTCTGCTGGAGAGCAGGCAAGGATGAGGAGGACAGGCTGTCACCACTGAGGCACCGGATCTTAGGGGCAGGAAGAAAGAGGGAGCAGAGTGGAGCCCAAAGAGTCTTGATTTATTATTATTATTATTATTATTATTATTATTATTATTATTATTATGCTTTGTGCATCTGCTTCTAATCTCACCTCTTTCTAAAATGTATCCATTGGCGTGTGTTTTTCTTTTTGTAAATAGAAAGAAATAGAAATACTTTATTGTCACTGTACCACTTGTTTACAGTGAGATTAAACGAACCCCCCTCCCCCCAATCTCTCAGTCCTTGTTACACTCTGTGTGCTGTCGTACGACCACCAACCCCAAATGTGAGCTGCAATGTTGCTGTCTTACATTCAGCAGCCTCATGGCCCATGGGTAGAAACTGTTCTTTAACCTGTTGGTGCGGCTTATCATGCTTCTATATCTCCTGCCCGAGGGCAAGAGATCAAAAAGGTGCTGGCCAGGGTGTGAGTCATCCCCGAGAACGTTCCTTCACTCTTCTGAGGCAACGGTCTCCCGCGATAACATCTAGGGGACTCGGGGACAGCCCACGGTAGTGTGTGCTGTCTTCACCACCCTCCGTAGGGACTCTCTGTCCATGGCTATCAAACCAGCATACCACACCATAATGCAGTATGAGAGAAGACTTTCTATCGTGGACTGATAGAAGGAAATCAAAGAATAAAATAAAAGTGGGATTAAAGGGTTTCTCGGGACGATGGAGGGCGTGTGTGCTGTGCCCCATTGGTGTAATTGTGGTGGCGCTTGCCCTTCTTCTGATAGAAAATGCTCTTTGGGTCGGGGGGTCAGAAATGAGGGGTCAGGGAGGGAGCGAGAAATGTCCCTATTTTCATTTGAGGGATGTTGGAGTGTATGGTACAGATCCATTTGAAACAGATTTCTCCTTCATCCTTCAGTGGATTGCATGGGTTTGAACAGGAGACGAAAGGGTGGAAATCCTTTAAAGTGAGTTGGTATTAAGCTATAAATTGGTACCACGCCATTGTTGTTATTCTAATCCCTTTATTATCGCTGCTCAAGATCTGAAAGTAGACCTTTTTGAAATGATATTTCAAACCCTTCCTTATGCATACCACAAAAAAATATGTTTTTCCATTATGGGGAAAGGCCTTCTATTTAATTTCTTTCCTCTCCAAGTAGTCCATTGATGTGTTTTCCTTTGTGCCCAGACAGAAAATGGCAGTGTCCTAATTCAGAACACAACATCAGTTCATTGATCAATAAAATTAATCCATTTTTTTAAAAGAAGAAAGGGGGTTTCAAAAAGATGGATTTGGAGGAGAATCTGAAAGATTGCAAGTATAGCCTTGTGATATAAAGCTTTGCCTTGTTGATGTGAATTGCTAGCAAATTTCTGTGGTGTTCCCCCCCTTTTTTTCTTTTTATGTCGCTTATAAGGAAAACCTCTACAAGGATCTATTGTTAACAATCCCACTGGAGATTTAAGGAAATGCCAAGCCATTTCACCGTGAGGCTCAAGGTCAGAAAAGCAGCAGCTGAGGTTTTGCTTGCAATCATCATTTCTCCAGAGTTCATTTCAAGCCTTCTTCTTCTTCTTCTTCTTCTTCTTCTTCTTCTTCTTCTTCTTCTTCTTCTTCTTCTTCTTCTTCTTCTTCTTCTTCGCTCTGTGGGCCTTTGTGGCTTCAAATAGTTTGGATTGGGGCTACATAGGAAGCTGCCCTATACTGAGACAGGTCACTGGCCTATCCAGCTCAGCAACATCTACACTGAGGGGAAGCAGCTGTTCAGAAGTTCAAACAGGAGCATTGGCCAGCCCTACCTGCAATGTGTGCAGAGGTGGGCAACCAAGATAATCAAGGGTCTGGAACCCAAGCCTTATGAGGAACGATTGAAGGAGCTGGACATGTTTAGCCTGGAAAAAAGAGGAGACTGAGAAGGGATATGATAGCCATCGTCAAATATCTCAGCGGCTGTCACATGGAAGAGGGAACAAGCTTGTTTTCTCCTGCTCTGGAGGGTAGGACACGAACCAGTGGCTTCAAGTTACAAGAATGGTGATTCTGACTCGACATCAGGAAGAACTTCTGGCAGCAAGAGCTGCTCAATAGTGGAATGGTCTCCCTTGGGAGGTGGTGGACTGTCCTTCCTTGAGGGTTTTAAAGCAGAGGTTGGATGGCCACCTGTCATGGATTTCCGCATTGCAGGGGGTTGGACTAGATGACCCTCAAGGCACCTACCAACTCTACAATTATATGATTCTATGACTCTATCTGGCAATGCCAGAGCTTACACATAGGGTGCTCTAACACAGAAACCTTATACCATTCTGAAAAAAGCTTCTGTTGAAAATCTGAGGAAGAGATATGTTATGTAGTACTGTACCTGAACATTAGAAATAGCTTCCAATATGGCTACTGATGTCTTAAGGCATGCAGTGTGCTCAAATGTGTCTGGATTCAAGTGAACACAGCCTTTAATCACTCACTATTTCATATCTTTCCCAATTCCCAAATAGCTAGAGGAGATGCACTTGACTTTGAATTCTTCTTTCTAGGCATTCATTTGTTCATACACCAAGGTGTCAAAATCTCCACATTTTCAAGCAGCATACCTTTTTTAAGCTGAAGTTCGATAGATGAGACAGAGCCGTGATTTATATGTGAGTTTTGTTTTTGCAACAAAAGCCATTCTCATACTGTATGAGGAGCAACTGCCAAGATGCATTAATCAGACCTTAATTAACAAGGAAGAAAGGTGATAATTTACATTTATTCTGGATTGACACATTGTACTTTATTTAGCAAATGAGAGCTGTCAGGTGCTACCAATGAACCTTAGATTGAAGACCGAGGGTTGAAAATGTGTCTTTTGACTGCCGGAGCCTTTGTAGGAGGGAGACTTCGGTGTGTTTATACAAGGATCATTAGACATACCTCATGCTAAGCTTTCATGAATCTTTGAATACGTAACACTCAAAGGTCATCAGGTATGAAATATTTTATAACAGCACACTGTCATCATCTGTGAGAAAAGGTGATTTATCAAAACCCCAATTCACATATGGCAACTGGAGAAGGAGCCAACTTTGCATGGAAATCCTTAAATGTAATAATTTTTCATGGGAGAAGATGAGGGCCCTGGATCCTGGTCAATAAGCCAAAGGATAAGGGGAGAGAAGGAAGGGGGGAGGGCAGAGGGAAGGCAAGAGACACAAAAGGTCTCAATGGAATGATGTGTGAACTCACTCTAGTCCACCTCCAAACTGGGTTCTAAAAAACAAATCAGTATTCGTCAAACTCAGAAAATCACTTAGTTCTTTTGAATCCAATTCAAAGTCTAATTCTGACCTTGTTGTGCCCACAATGTTCCCCTCGAGGCTGCATTCAGACAACACTTAATTCCATTGTTTCCTTAAATGGAGATTTTCACATCCATGTGATCTTTCACATTTTTGGAAATCTAATGGAATCTGGTGGATGTTTGGTGCTCATTTGTGTGTTAGCTGCTCCCCGAAAAAAAGAAAAGAAAATCTGTTTGCAACCCTGTTAACCAGGAAACTCGTGGGATGAAATGTGGGGTGGTATCCCATCATTTTCACACATGAATTATGGTGGGGCAGGGGGAATCATAGAATCATAGAGTTGGAAGAGACCACAAGGGCCATCCAGTCCAACCCCCTGCCGAGCAGGAAACACCATCAAAGCATTCTTGATGATGTTTCCTGCTCAGCAGGGGGTTGGGAGAGATGTCCATGCACATAAAGAGTGGTAGCACCTGCTGGTGTGAATGAAATTGAGCACAACGCCGTTGTATATTGCTGAAAAGAAAAGAAAAGGGGGGGGAGAAAAACCAGTTCCATCTTGGAACAGTGTATAATGACCATTAGTAACTGGGATAGAAGCTCTAGTTCAGGCTTGGCAAACTCTGCCTTCCAGATATTTTGGGACTACAACTCCCATCATCCCTACCTAAGAGGCCAGTGATCAGGGATTATGGGAGTTGTAGTCCCAAAACATCTGGAGGGCCGAGTTTGCCTATGCCTGCTCTAGCGTTATAGCCAGAAAAACAAACACAAGAATCCCCACATCAGAATGCAGTCTGAGTGTGCAGCTGTGTCCAATCCTCCAGCACCTCATACATGGGCAGTCATGTGTCTGCTTCCCATCAAAGTCATTTCACCTCCTACCCAACATTTCTCTTTCATCCCTCCATGGTTTCCCTATCTCCCCTTGCATTTCATTCCTAGGTAAAGGTAAAGGACTCCTGGATGGTTACGTCCAGTCAAAGGCAACTATGAGGCTGCGGCGCTCATCTCGGTTTCAGGCCGAGGGAGCCGGCGTTTGTCCACAGACAGCTTTCTGGGTCATGTAGCCAGCCTGACTAAACCGCATCTGGAGCAACGGGACACCATGACGGAAACCAGAGCGCACGGAAATGTCATTTACCTTCCCGCCACAGCAGTACCTATTTATCTACTTGCACTGGTGTGCTTTCAAATTGCTAGGTTGGCAGGAGCCCGGACCGGGCAATGGGAGCTCACGGGGATTCGAACCGCCAACCTTCCAATTGGCAAGAGGCTCAGTGGTTTAGACCACAAGGCCACCCATGTCATTCCTAACCACCCCTTTAACTGCACAGAATATCTTCGTTATTTTTCGCTGGTGGTCACAGTTCAAATCCTGAATGTAAATTCATCTGACTATTATATTTCTCCAAATATTCTCCAAATGGAGTCCTCCCCTCCCCAGAATCTGTTTGGTGGCTTCTTCCATTTAGGGCTTTAAAGGATTGAACTATAAGTGTTTTAGCTTATTTAGTATGAAAAATGATACATTAAGTAATTATATATATTTTTCATCTTCAAAGGTCTCGACTAGCATTAGTTAATTAATCCTCAGAGGGTAGATATTTCAGTCCATTAATTGGCATATTAGTTTCACCCAAATCTATTCCCTTACCATGAAGCCAGTTGGGAACAGTGTGTTATAAACAGTAAATTAATGGTTGGATTAATTAATCTGTAAATTAAAAGGGGACGGGGGCTTTCATAGTATTCAGCTACAGATATATCTCAAAATGTTGACTAACAGCAAAAATCACACTTTTCCCCCATACACACACATAAAGGTGTTGACTGTGCAGCACAGTTTAGTTGAAAGCAGTGATTTTCATTTGCACCAGTAAATACAATTATTAAGCAATTAACCAACAGGCAGTTATGGCTGGTAATTATCTTTGTTTAAATAAACACAAATTAGTTGTCTAACAATAGAATTTTGCTACTGGCTCAGCAAATTATTACATTCTGATGCTCACGCACCAGAAACCAGAGTTAGTGAAACTGGCAGAATGTCGGTGGATTTAATAGGGCAACCCTACAGGTAATTCTATACAAAAAGTATTTTTCATTATTACCTTCAAAAGGAAATGTCTCCTCCAAGGTGATGAATATTTTGTCAGCTAAAATGGCTAGTCTTTATAATGCGTAACATTCTTAGAAAATGAGGATTTAATTAGTAACCAATTAGTAAAAAAATTAAGCCAATTACCAAACACAATTTTATGTGTTAAATGTTAATTAAAGCCAGGGGTATTTTTAATAAAATTAATATGGAGAAAACAAATTATGAAAAAGAGCCAGTTTAACCTAACCTATTAATCTATTAATCAAGAACAGTGCTAGCTTCTTGGAGATAAATATATTGCAACTGCTAATTTAATATTCAGAGGTTCAGCACATAAGCAAAACCTTTACGATTTAGTATATCATTCACTACAATAAATGAACACAAATAAAATCACACAGCAAATTGGAATTTCATCTCAACATTCAAGATCTCCATTGAAGAAGACATCCGGCATACAGGGCTGTAACAGACATAGGACAAGACACGGGTAACTGGCCATTAGGAGACCATCCACACCACAGGAAACAGGCTTCTGATATGTAACAACATTTCACTGCAAAGCTATGGCAAACCTACAGAATTCTTCTTTTTGCTTTGACTGGAATGCCTGCATAATAAAGTCAGTGAAAGTTGGGTGTGTGTTATGTACTGAGCTGAACCATAGAACAATAGGATCCAGAATCAGCAGTCTGATTGGTCCGCAGGAGCCACCCAATCCAACTCCAGGTGGAAGTGAATCCACAACCTGATTGGCCTGCAGGAGCAGCCAATCAGGCTGCTGGCAGAAGTCACTCCACAAACTGATTGGCCCACAGGTGTAGCCCTGAAGTAGCCAATCACGCAAAGCCCATTGTGTAAATAATGTATATAAGCAGATGGTTTTGGGAAAAGGGCATTCTTCTTCTCGTCTTCTCCTTGATGACTACGAGCTGAATAAAGAGCATGAAATTCACTCTCGACTCAGAGTATATTTCACTGGCGGCGAGGATGCTTCAGTCTTTGCAAATCCCTGTAACAAATGACCTGATCCTATGCCTCAGACTAATGGGCCCATCTCGATAGAGGTATCTACTGGATTTTTGCAGTTCTTAGCCATTAAAGTGTATGAAGACAGACATTTAAATGTGTACATTGGGAGAAAATATACATATGCATATGTCTGTATGCTGCTATATCCCATTCATAGCAGGCCCAGTGAAATTTACGAAGCTGAGTTAGTTGTGTCTGCTAACTTTGAAAGGGCTCCGCCTGAGTAGGACTAGCTTTGAATATAAGCCATAGGATTTAAATATGTGTTTTTAGAGGGTGGTTTTTAAAATACAGATCAGTGCAGAAACCAGGATGGCATTATAGAGAAAAACATCCAAAAATAAGGCAGATCAGTTATAGTCTGTACAAGTGCCCATCCATGTCCATTTTAGTGCAATTGCTGTTGTATGTCTAATATCCTGCCCTCTCGTGAGAGTCCAGGGCAGCTAAAATGTTAAAAACAAAGTTAAAATTACAACACACTGTTCCATATAAATTAACTGCATGATAGTTACAGAAATGACTCCTGTTATTGCTCCAGAAGTTTGTCAGAAACCCAGCCACAAAAATGGGGTAGTAACACTAACATGTGAAGAGGAAGGAAGGAAGGAAGGAAGGAAGGAAGGAAGGAAGGAAGGAAAATGCTTAAATTTGTCATTTATTGTGAGCCCAATGCATTTTGGGGGAAACCCAGCATGCCCAGCAATCTCCATAAGACATGTTGAACATAGGATAGAAACAATGCAAGGAGCTAGCAGACCATGGAAGGAGGAGGTGGAAAGGCAGGGCAGGCTTAAATAGCAGCCTGATTGCTTCCATCCTATTGGGAACTCCTGCCCAAGACTCCCTCTTCCACAGAAGAAACAGAGTCGTGTTTTCTCCCGAGAAAAGGTGTGTGGCAAATCCACTCCTTCTGAAAGGCAGAAGTGCCATACTCACTGCCTGCTTGGTCCCCCTCTTCATCCCGCCAAGCCAGTTAGCAGCAGTAACAGTCTCACAACCTCTGATGTTTTAAGCTTTTCACACCAGGCAATAGCCATGCTTATTCTCTCATCAGTTTCCCATGTGCCTCTGGGCCCGTGTGGGGAATGCACTCTGGGGAATCAAAATGGTGGCAGTGTATGTTTGTGTGTGGCTGCCAGGAGCTGTGTTGTGGCAGTAGTGCACCCACAGGGGGAAACAGAACAAAAGTAAAGACCCTCTGGCGGGCAACCACTGAAGGGTCTGTAGGGTCATCTTGAGGGCCCGAACTTATGCCTGGCAGCCCTGTCTACGCGGCATCACTTCCAGAATCACTGCCTTTGCTCATATGACCCCAATCCACAAATCTGGAGCCAATAAGCATTATATATTTTCAAGTCGTAGGAAGATAGATTTTGGCTCCTTTATGTCAACAGCTATTGTATAACTGAGCATTTACTAGAGCTGGTTGGGAGACTTCCAGCAGACACATTTTCTTGTGGTGTTTTACAGCCCAAGAGAAATAGCTCCTCACTGTGGAGAACTTTATGTCCTGGACATCCATAATGTGCAGTCTCCTGGAAAAGGTACTGAGAAGAACTGGGAGGGTGTGGGAACATCCTCCACTTCTCTCTGATTGTAGTTCCCATTGGGAACCATTTGGGTGCCATTTGTTATCATGCGAGAGCAGTAATAATCACGTCGTCTTAGATGACAGACACAAATCACTGGGTTTGCTTGAAGCTATCTAGCTGTGTGGCCATTTTCAGAAAGCTTGTGACTCGATAGCTCAGCCAAATTGGTGAATGGTCAATTTGTGAATGATTGAACTTACCTTAACCACTAAGAAACAGGAAGCAGAAAGTGATCGCAGTGAAAACAGAACTTTGAAAATAATAAAAGGATCAATAAAGCATTCCTAATCTTTTTTCAGATTATGGTTATAGTACTACATACTGTTTGTTTTTTTTTCTGGGGGGAAGCAGGGGTATGTATACCCCTAAACATTTTGTGAATCTAATGGGAGAAGAAACTAAAACTGTCAATTTCAGTTTTGTCCAGTTCTTCCATTCCCTCAATATTAATTATGTTCACTTCTCCATTTGTGGTCTCCTCCCCCCCCCACCCCCACCCCCACCCCACCCCCCAAAAAATCGTCATGAAAATTCATCAATGAATTTCTCCTAATATACATACTTGTATGCAATTTTGACTGAAAAACACATTTTATTAGAATGATTTCCCCTTAATATAATGTATTTCAATGTTATGTTGACTAAGAAAAGCATGATTATGCTCAATTTACTCCCCACATATGCAATTTTGTACACATTACTTGGGTGTGGGACTGCACTGCAAAATTCAGAGAAGTGTTAATTTTGGAGAACGATCTACACATTGCTTCAGGAGCTGTGAGTTAGATGAATGCACCTTTAAATGCAAACTGGATCAAATATCTCCTCCATCCCTTCACCCCAATCTCTTAACCCATTTTCAGAATGGGATTAGCCAGTTGTAATTAGGGCCTGAGCATACTAGCCGTTGTTGCTAGTAACCACCCCAAGCACTATTCCCCTCATTCTTTCCTAGAGTTGTTCTTGAAGAAATTTAATTGCTGGCAAGGGCAAAACCCAGCTCTGCTAGGATTCCTTTTTATGGGAAATTATTCTCTCTCTCTCTCTCTCTCTCTCTGTGTGTGTGTGTGTGTGTGTGTGTGAGAGAGAGAGAGAGAGAGAGAGAGAGAGAGAGAGAGAGAGAGAGAGAGAGAGAGACTCTGACTTGACAGGCCATTTCCCCCCACTCACTCCATACTGCTGATCTGAATAATTATTGGAAGGATATGATTGGCTTTTCCAGCATTGGAAGGATATGATTGGCTTTTCCATGTAGTTCAGCCAGGGGAGGGGGCTTAGCTTATTTGGCTCCATGTTGAGTATCTTCCAAATGGCAAGTAGTTAGGATTGCATCAAACACAAGAAAGGATTGGGATACTTGTCTGCATCCATGGAAATGGATTATTCTCACGGGATCAAAACATTCCATTCTCACCACTATTAAACTTTGTTATAACCACTTCACTCACGACCGTCTATTCATGTGCACACCCAAGATTTAAAAATGTAGAGCGAGAATGAGATAAACACATGCATTCACAGAATTCAGTAATAGAAGTGACTGCAATTCCCTGCTCCCACTCCGTGTGCTGAATAGACGTGATATAAGGCCACAACACATTGCATGTGGCCTGATTAACCCCAGGAAGATCCATTTCGTTGAGCCAGTTTATGGCCAGACAAGAGTTTATATAGATAATAACTAGAGAAATACAATGATTATTTCCAGAAAACACTTTATATTAATTCTTCTTCATTTCCCTCATACTTCTGCTTTTGTATTGGCCTGATGTTGAGCACCTAAAGACCTTTCCCCCCTCTGTGTGTGATGTTTCTATGCTTGCAGACATAAAGCAGATTCATCTGCTTTCCCCTATTCATCTAAATGTGAAAGGGCAGATGGTGTCTCCCTCCTATAGCTTAATAAAAAAGACTCCAGTCTCTGGGGCTATAAATCCACTACCTCTTGCCAGCATGATATTCAACCCAAATTTTATTTCAAGGCAATTGTTTCTGGTTTACAATGTTCCGAGCCCCTTGGTGTTATATCAGTGGAGGTTCTGTATTAAATATCCTTTCTGTTCTTATCCTTAGTATTAGTTTATCCCTGTCAGAACAAAACGGAGAAGCAACAATATTCCTCACAGAATATTTCCTCTGTATGTAGTGGTAAATTTCATTCTTCACAAGCATGTGGAATTTGGCCTGTTCTCTATCTACCTCCACTGGCAATAATGTTACATGGCATGCTCGAAAAATAAGCCAGGGCAAAGCTTTGTCAGATGCTCTTTCTTGCGAGCTAGGCTTTGGGATGGAGCTAAAGGAACTCTCCCCAATATGAACTGAATGAGAGAGCTCCTCCACACATAGGATGCGCATGCAGCAAAGCCTTTAGACCAACTTCCCCCAAGCTAGATGTTTGGTGGCAACCCCCATCAGCCCCAGGGAGCTGCAGTCCATAGCATCTGGAGGGTACCAAGCTGGAGAAGACTTCTCCAGACTCCACTAAAAGAGTGGTGTTTATGTCAAAAGACCTGCACCATTATGGACCGTGTGTTATGATGTTTCATGGTCCAGAATGGTATAGTTAAAGCTATGGTTTTCCCAGTAGTGATGTATGAAAGTGAGAGCTGGACCATAAAGAAGGCTGATTGCCGAAGAATTGATGCTTTTGAATTATGGTGCTGGAGGAGACTCTTGAGAGTCCCATGGACTGCAAGGAGATCAAACCTATCCATTCTGAAGGAAATCAGCCCTGAGTGCTCACTGGAAGGACAGATCCTGAAGCTGAGGCTCCAAGACTTTGGCCACCTCATGAGAAGAGAAGACTCCCTGGAAAGATTGAGGGCACAAGGAGAAGGGGACGACAGAGGACGAGATGGTTGGACAGTGTACTCAAAGCTACTAACATGAGTTTGACCAAACTGCAGGAGGCAGTGGAAGACAGGAGTGCCTGGTGTGCTCTGGTCCACGGGGTCACAAAGAGTGGGACAGGACTAAACGACTAAACAACAACATCAGGTTACCCAAAGGATTGCCTGCCTCAACAGGTGTCTATCCACATACTAAGGTCCTCTTCAGAGTCTCTTCTCCAAGTTCTTTTGTCATCTGACACACAGTGGAAGGGCAGATGGTCTGTCCTTAGTGTGTTGTGCTTTCTCCAGGTAGACCTGATGTTCACCTGCATCACTCTCCTTTTAGAGATAAGCAAAGACTCCGCCTCCAATCACTTTAGTTTACTGGATGATTTTATGCTGCTCCAATTTAATTTGGCTGCTGTTATAATCTTTTGTTTCTTCCAGTAGCACCTTAGAGACCAACTAAGTTTGTCATTGGTATGAGCTTTCATGCGCATGCACACTTCTTCAGATACCGATGCATGCACACGAAAGCTCATACCAATGACAAACCTAGTTGGTCTCTAAGGTGCTACTGGAAGGATTTTTATTTATTTTTTGTTTCGACTACATCAGACCAACACAGCTACCTACCTGTAACTAATCTTTTGTTTGTTTGTGTATTCATGTTTTATTGTATTCAGAATAAATCAGAAAATAGGTATTAGGTAATAGTTAGGTATGTAATGACATCTGTCCCCTCTCATTTCAACTATGCCCACTGCTAGTGCAAGTCTTCTAAAATAAACAGAATCATGTGTCTGATCTAATTTGATAACATAGTGCACTCCCAGATTCAGCAAAACCCATTCACCTTTTCTTGTTAGGGTGTGTTGTTGTTGTTGTTGTTGTTGTTGTTGTTGTTGTTGTTGTTGTTACTGCTGCTGCTGCTGTTCTTGTTTTGCTAATCCAGTTTTCTCCAGGGGGGTCTGAAATAAAGTGTCAATTTCAGGAGTGGAATCATTTTAGTTATGCCTAGTATGTCCATGATAGAAAAAGTTTGTGACACCACCTCTTAACATCTTGTGAAATGCTCATCCAAACTGGGCCATAATTACCCTTAAAATTTATTTAATATTTGGGTTATAAAAGTACTTGATTTACTTATTAAAAATTTCCTCTCTAAACAGTCAAATGTCTGTGTTATAAGATAAGATAAGATGATAGATAAGATAAGATAAGATGATAAGATATCTTTATTGTTATTGTCCCCTTGCGGGAGCAACGAAATTACTCGGTTGCTACATCCACTCAGATAAAGCATTCCGCATAATCCAAAATTACAAAACCTAGTTAAAAACAGTAAATATAATACAAAATAACAAGTAAAATAAGATGACTTCAAAGTCCAGGCTTTCTATTTAAGGCCAAAATCGCTCTAGAGAAGAAACTGTTCCTGAGACGGCTCGTTCTTGCCTGCATTGTTCTATATCTCCGTCCCGATGGCAGGAGCTCAAAGAAATGGTGACCAGGGTGCGTTGGATCTCTTGATATGTCTAGTGCTTTTCTATGGCACCTGGTGGTGTAGATTTGTTCTAAGGTGGAGAGTGAGACTTTATTCTTTTACAAAATTCAATCGTACTCAATACTTTTTCTATTTGGATCAGTGATATGAGTTGAGGTTCCGTCCTAGTACAAGTTCACAGGATGCAAAGGCTTGTAGTTTCCTAAATAAACCTTAAATTGCCCTCATTTGGGGGTATAAGTTTAACTAAAAGCCATGCATTTCATACCATCTATGATGCCCTTAAGACACACAAACCTACAATTTCTATCTTAGAGTGTGGCGAATATTCAAATATCCAGATGACTATTTAAGGTTATGGCTACTTTGGGGGATTTAGATGAGCCAGCAGCTACTAGATGTGGACCAAACCATTTATACCTTAATTAAACCTCTTTCCATTGAACTTTTCTGTTGGCTTAATTAGTGGGTTCATGGGTCATATGAACCCACTCCCAAAAGAGCAGGGAGCAATTAGCCCCAGAAGAAGGAGAAGGAGAAGGAGAAGGAGAAGGAGAAGGAGAAGGAGAAGGAGAAGGAGGGAACCATATTACTCCATTTGTTTCCCAGGGGAGATTTCTGTTCAAACATTTTTATCAACGGCAGTGCCTCCATTATTTCAAAATTAAAGTAGTAAGGTTTTTTTTTTTTTTTAAAAAAAAGCTTCTACAGGGTGTAGCTATCTGACCATGGCACCTCTAACTGCATCCAGGGCATTCAAAAGTTGCTTAGGATTGTGAGATAAGAAAAGCCAATCAAACTCAGAGGTACTTAGATGTAGACCTAAGAAAGCATCCTCAGGTGATCTGTGAACCTCCTTGTGTCCCATTCATGCCTCACTTCTGGAAATGCTAATTTCTGGATACTTCTTCCTAGCCTCTATTCAAAATATCACGGGTGCTTTCTTCTGTTTCCTCAGTGGTTCTTAGTTGTGTGGCCTCTAGTGGGAGTTCCAAACCTAATGCTGTTCACCACTGATAGTTGTGTCATATTCTATGTGACAACAAGCCAAAAAAATAGTTTTGGCTGTTGAAAATCTAGGAAATTTTCAGGCCTCACTTGTAATCCACCAGATTCTACCAATGGTACACTCCTGCCCAACAACATTTATTTTTTGTGTGGTCTTCACCACATAACCTCTAGATTCCATCCATTGCTAAACTGGATTGGCTCAGAAAATAAGCCAGGCAGTTTCAAATTATTTCCTGACCAGTTGCAAGGAAACTTCCCCATTTGTAGCTGCTTTACCAGTATTACATTTTATGGTTGCTCACCCCACCCCCAAAGTGTGGCATTACCATCTTTTCACTGGTGGCCACACATGTCCTTTTCCTTTCCTACACGGTTGCCCCCACCCTAACCTGCTCTGTCCAAGACGTTCTTCAGGATTGTGTAAATGGGACCTGCCAATCACACACCTTCCCTGCCAAGTGTATTTGCATATTATTGAGTCAACTAGTTGGAAACAGCTTTGAGGAGGTCTCAGATTTCTAGACAGATGCAACCTCTGGCAAAATGGGAAATAAAAATTGGACAGTGAGAATGTGCTCTGTGTGTGTGTGTGTGTGTGTGTGTGTGAGAGAGAGAGAGAGAGAGAGAGAGAGAGAGAGAGAGAGAGAGAGAGAGAGATGCATGGATGAAGATATTTTTGCCATTAACACATTAGATCAATTCTAACTTGCCTGTCTCCTCCTAGAATCAGTCACAGCTTTTGCTCCCATGCTATTTATTGCCAGCAGCTGGAATGACACAGAGGGTGCCAAGAATAAAACCATAGACTTTATTGCCTTTAGTTGCAAGGAAGCTTTTAGGTGTGAGGTGTAATCCTGACTCACTGCCTCCTCTCCCCCCCCTTTTCTTTTCTTTTTTAAATCCATCTTTATTGTCTTTGGTCCTCAGTTTTATGAGCAGCAAAGGGGAGAGATGCAAACAGAGAGCTATTAAGCTATCCATATCTTCACCAAACCGTATATGCTCGACAGCTATATTTCCAATGGAAGGTTTTAATTGTTCTTCTTTCATTTCTTGCAGAAGATTTTTACAGGGCAGCTATCAATGCAGCTAGAAGTTAAAATAATGGGAAGGGGGGAGCAGGGCGGGAGAAAATCAATGTAACCCCCAAGTAGCTTTCACTAGAGTCCTTAATTTATATTGTTTGTTTTTCTCTTGGATTCCATCCACTTTTGTGCTTTCTCCTCCCCTCCCCTCCCTCCCCAGCTACTCTTTCTCTCACTCTTTCTTTCTCCCTCCCTCCCTCTGCTGTAGGTATTTTTAAATTCCAGTCATCATACAGCGAGAATTTGCAGGTGCTTCTTGGAGAACTTTTTCCCCTCTAGCTGGCTGGTGAAAGGACAATGCAATTAATAACAGATGGTATGGAATGACCACGTCCTTGAGAGAATGCCTTATTGGCACCTCCTGCTAATTGTATCACATATAACACAACTAAAAGCATAATAAATCTGAACTGGGGGACATTTTATGCAAGTGCTCGCCTCCTTTTCCAGACGGTAAATTGCTCAGCTCTTGAAATATCTATAACCTTGTGACACCCGACTTGCATTAGCTTAATTGCCTTTTTCCCTCTTTCCCTCTCTCACTCTCTCACTCTCTGCCTCCCTCTAGCTCCCTCTGCCTCCCCTCTCCCAAACCAAATCTTCTTTCTTCATCTACCTGTTTTACTGCTGGAAGTCAAGAAGTGGTAGGTGTTTCTGTGGCTATCGAATTTTGTCAAGCAAGAGCTGATTTGCAGCTGCAATGGGAAACTGGTCCTTTTTTAAAAAAAAAGAAAATAAAAGAAAGAAAGAAACATCTTTGCCCCAAAGTCTCACTTTATGGGAAAGAGGGAAAGGGAGAGAACGACTAACTGCTGATTGGATTTGGTAAACCATTGGTCCAGCATTCTCTTTGTAGATTCCTCCTCTTTGTTTTCAAATGCTGC